>NC_092036.1:16488424-16828715 GCF_003086295.3 Arachis hypogaea
TCCTTCTTCACTGGGCGTTTTGAACGCCCAGCTTTTTCTGTATAATTCCTCTGCAGCATGTTCTGAATCTTCAATTCTTTGTATTATTGACTTGAGAAGACACAAATTAAAAATATTTTTGGATTTTTAATAATAAGGAAAAATCAAAATGCAACAAGAATCAAATACAAATGCATGCAAGACACCAAACTTAGCAGTTTGTATACTACTGACACTAATGAGACACATATGAGACACATAAACACTCAAGTCAAGAGAATTCAAAGATTAGAATAAGAAATCATCAATACACTACAAGAAAAATACCCATTCAGCCACACTTTTTTTAGGCTACATTTGAAAAGCGTAGCCTATTCATAGAATAGGCTACGCTTTTCCCCGTGTTGCCTTTTTATAAGAGAAAAGGATACACAAATGCGGCATCATTTAAAAAGCGTAGCCTTAGGTATTATAGAAATCACTTATAAAGCGTAGCCGTAGGTTGATATCTATAGGTTCACTTTTCGTATCAAAGGAGACGCTTTTAAAGGGTAGCCTATTTTTTAAGTTTTGGGTGCACTTAAAAAGTGATGCCTAATGTCTCTAGAGCCAAAAACTTTAACACTTAGTAATTTTTTTCCTTGTTTTTCCTGAAAGACCTTAACATTTAGTAAATTAAAACTAAGCAAATTAAACTTCTGAGTCTGAGTCACCTTCATCCTCGAGCAACAAACCCTCCATAGCACCCTCTCACTCTCGGTCTCGATAGCTAACCATCGTCGCCCCCCACTCTCAGTCTCGATAGCTCGCCATTGACCCTCTCACTCTCGGTCTCGCCATTCACCCTCTCAGTCTCGCCATTGACCGCCTCACTACTAGCGGAAACCCTCTCATTGTCGCCGTTGAGAGTCATCGCCTCCTACTCACGACTCACCTGCTCTACTCTCCACAGTGACCGTCGTCATCTCCTCTTCGCCATCGCTTGCACTGATCGTCGCTGTGCGGCCCTCACCATCGTCGGTGTGCGACCGTCACCATCGTCGCTGCGCCGCTCTCACCATCATCATCTCCGTGCTTCTCATCATCGTCTTCGCTGTGCTCACATCATTGAATAGGTATGTATTGGTTTCTATTTGCTTCTGAAATTGATCAGTGGCTTAGGGTTCCTATTTTAGGGGTTTTAATTTGGGGCTTTTAATCTCTGAAATATGGGTCTGTGAACTGTAATTTGATAACATGCATGCTGTTATTGATGAAGATGTGTGGTATTTTAGGGTTTGTGAACTGTGATTCAAATGTCAGCTTCTCATCGGATGCAAAATTAATCATAACTGCTGGAGAAAAGCACTTGAAATTTTGGGTACTTGGATCATCTAGAAGTACACAAATAAATGGAACAAAGGGCAGGTCAGCATCAATAGTGATACATGAAAAGCCAACAAATCTTGCTATTCATAAAGGAAGCTCTTGTATATATATTGCTTCTTCTGTGTGGATAAATAGCAGCTATGATAATTGTAAACAAGCTGGTGATTGCCTTCCAATTTATGCATTGACCAATTCAGGTTTGATTTGGTTCAGAATGAGTCTAAGATTGGCATTTTTGTCGAGATTTTGAGGCATTTGCATTTCTTGAACCAAAATGATTAATTCATTAATATCTCCATTTCTTTCTGTTTTCAGGAATTTTGTACCTTGTTCATTCCAGTTTGTCGCTTAAGAAGTCAGTTACTTTGAAGGTATATCAGTCTGTATCATCTCATAATATGTCAAACCATGTTGAACTTATCTTTTAATAGAGGAAATGGCAGAGGATAAAAGTTTGTTTCATGAGTAACATGCATATAGATTTAAAATACATTTTCTCTGCAGTAATGTTCTAAGTGTAGGCTTGAAATTCCTTATGATGATTCTAGTTTCTAAGATGGCAAACTTCTATTTTGGCCATAACTTAGGCTATCCTAATAATTTATGCCTTGGAATGGAATAAATGTTATTTCTGGGTCTGATTGTGAATTATCTGAAGTGCACAGTTTATATGGTCTTTGTCACTTATTATTTTTACATTATGTACTCTAAATGCATTCAGCAATTCACTTAACAATAGAGTAGAACTGATGAAACCGTTGTGAACCGTACTATATTGAATACGATTATGAAATACTAATACTTATGTTGTTAGTTCCTTGTAAGTTTTCACAATTTTGTAATGATCATTTTCAGGTCCAAAAAGCTTTTGCATTATCAACATCCGGAAAGCTAGTTGCTTGTGCCTGCAACAATGGAGCAGTCCAATTATTTACCCCCATGTCTCTAGAATACCTAGGCAACATATTATATTCAGAGGAAACAGCTATTGAACAGGATTTTCAAAAGCTGCTTGCTCTGCCTGATGCTGTTGCATGTCAGTTTTCAGGCTTAGAAAAGCTTGGTGAGTGCTATATATTCAATTTAATAAATTTAATATATTCCTGTATTTCACATTTACATATTCTCTACTTCATACCCTACAGCGGTCATTTATGGAGATCATAGTCTCTACATCTGGGACATCCATGATGTGAATCAGGTAAATAAAATGTTTGTCAATATAATCATGATGAATTTGGTTACCTATTCATGGATCACGATATATTAACTTCTTGCTATCAAGGTTTGTATAAGTTAGTTGCTGACGAAGAAAAAACTTTTCCGAGTATCCTCTAGGCCATAAGGTGCCGTGTAAATTAATATTGGTTAATGCTGAAAAGCGAAAATCCTTTCCTTAATTTCCAGCCTGCCAGATGTTTTGTGCTAGTTTCACATTCCTCATGCATATGGGATATCAAGAATCTATGCTGTGAAAACATCCATGATCCGTCCCTAGCATGCACTGCTCGAGGTTGCTTTGGGGGAGTTTCTTTTGCAACATGCTCTGCTGATGGTACAATTAGGCTGTGGGATCTCTCTTTGCAATCTTACATTCCTTTCTATTGCTGCAGTAAGTGCAGGAACTTTTGAACGGGATGCAGTTAAGGCAAATCTTTCAAAATCAGGATTTCGG
Organism: Arachis hypogaea; assembly: GCF_003086295.3. Classification (NCBI taxonomy): domain Eukaryota; kingdom Viridiplantae; phylum Streptophyta; class Magnoliopsida; order Fabales; family Fabaceae; genus Arachis; species Arachis hypogaea. The sequence goes on from NC_092036.1 coordinate 16,491,447, forward strand.
TCACTCGCTGTTAGTTCAGATGGAAAGCATCTAGCTGCTGGTGATTGCAGAGGAAATCTCCATATATATAACCTCCAAACTTCAGATTACACATGTTTTCAGGTTGAGTTCCACATGAGTTCATTTTGAAACTGTCTTGCAGTAAACTATATCTGAAGGTATTCTGCACATTACTTTTTATGGTCACTTATGTTGTCCACATCATTTCAGGGTGCTCATGATGCAGAGATTCTTACATTAAGCTTTAGCCAGGACATGTATGATGACATTGCAAAAAACAGCTACTCTAAGAGTAAATATTTATAATTTACTTTTTTAATTTATCAATTTCTCCACTTTAATTAACAATCAAATCCTTGTATACACACCTGTATACACACTTCTGATATGTCAAGGTAAACTATATAATTATTTTAAACATGTTTTGAGACTTCACTCAATAATTAATTTTAAGTATTGGTTGTTGAATAGCTTAGTTGTTATTAGATTAAGAAGCAGTTACGTTCACACGGTCATAGCCTCCATTTTTCTTTGTTTGACTTCATGACTTTTATGTTAGTCCAAGTCTTACACACGGTCCATTTCTTTCAGATTAATATAAAATAATATGAAATATGAACATGAAACGTTTTTTCTTTTCATGATGTCACCGTTTTTTATAAGATTATATTCATTCATGCAATCATCTATCTATATTATTTAATTAATTAATGAATTTGTGTGGTTTCTTTGTAGGAAAGGGAGATTTAATAACATGTTCTAAGCAAAAGAATTCAGAGTTATTTCACACGGTTCTTGGAGGCTTAGGACAATTTGGAGTTATAACAAGAGCAAGAATTTCTCTTCACCCAGCACCCACAAAGGTACGTTTTCATTTTAAAAAATATAAAAAAATCATTTATTTTTAATTTTATCTTTTTTAAATTAAGATTTAAAGCTTAAATTTAAAAATTTAAAATTTAAAGTTAAAAATAATTTCAAGAAAATAATTTATAATTAATTGACAGAAAAAATTTAACTATCTAATTGACAGAAATCTGATTGTTTGACATCTCCATTGTAGAAATCTAGGTAGTCATCTATAAAAATGGGGACATTGTAGTTACTTATACCCCTTTTGAGTAAAACTACAATTTTTCCCTCAGTTGCTGATTCTTATGGTAATATTCTTCTGAGACTGGAGTTGATTTCTTGAATAGGTGAATGATTTAATGTGTTATGTGTTTAATATTGAAACACTTTTTGTTTTGAAAGTTTTTGTAGATAAATTTAACTTTGATGAATTTTTGAGTTTGTGCTATTAATGCTGCTGCATTCTTGTACCAGTTACATCAATTTCTGAATGTGATATATGCTCAATGTGTGAGTTTAAACTGTGATTGCTGCTGAAGCTTTATTCCTATTTGCACTTCATGGTTGGAGTCAGTTATGAGTAATTCATTGAATTAATGCTACTGCAAGCATAATAGTTGTTGTTTAGAAATGATCATTGCAGGTTGAATTCAATAAAGAAATATTGATCTGAGTCCATTATTTTTATCCCTTTCTGCTATCGTAGTGCTGTATTTTTGCTCTTGCTAAATTTTAGCTCAGTTTTTGAATTCCTATGAAGCTATGTATATGGTTTTTGTGAGTTTAAGTGTATATGGGTTCATAGGAAAGTTAATTTGTTTGACTACGCTTGCTGCCCCTATTTGAATATGCATATCAGCTCATATGAAATTATGGTTGCTGCTTTGTCTGAAGTGTTTTGAACTCATATGAGCTGTATATTGCTGCTCTGCTACTCTAGCTTAATGTTATCTGAATCATATGAATTTACTGTTCGCTGTATCTGTTTGAATTTCTCTAAATTCATATGAATTGTTGTTTGCTGCTGTTTTAATTTGGGAACGCTCAATTTACTACCGGAATGCTGTCAAATTTTTCTAAAATCTTTATGGTATCAATTTCCAATTGCTGCTCTTCTGCCGTGATCATGTTATTTTTTTAGTATATATGCTTTCTTGGCTTACTATGACTACGTGTTCCATTTAATTTTTATAATTACGAATGTCATTATGAATATTTTTTTAACTACTTATCTATATAATTATGCAGGATAACAATGAAGATTAAGCAATGAAGAGTAAGCTGACTATTATTGTGGTTTTTTGGCTAAGATAGAGTGCTATTTAGGATCTTTACATGTATGGTTGACTAATGATTTTTATTAGAAGATACCTTTATTGGCCAAGTGATATTATGGTTTTGATATGTCTATGCTTACTTTAATTTGAGTTGTATGAATTTTTACAGTTAATTTCATTCTAGTACTTTTGGATCAATGTTATAAATATATTTTGGTTTGAGACAATTTTTATTATATAAAGAAATTATTTAGTATCATTATGTTTTTATTTTTATTTTGTAATATTCAATTCATTTATACATGTAATCATATTAACTATTATGTTGTATTAATAATTATTAGATAATTATATATATATACAGAAGAAAAAAAAGACCAAAGGCTACACTTATATGTACAGTAGCTATAGTATAGAAAAAAAAATGAGACCTAAGGCTACGCTTATATACAGTAGCTATAGTATACAGAAAAAAAAACGAGACCTAAGGCTACGCTTATATACAGTAGCTATAGTATATCAAAAAAAAAAAAAGAGGGACCTAAGGCTACGCTTATAAAAAGTAGCTATGGTATACAATGGGGCTACGCTTTACAAGTGATGCAGTAGCATTGAAAAGCGTAGCCTATTCTGGAAGAATGAAAGCTGAAAAGCGTAGCCTTTGGTCCTGAACAGCATCACTTGAAAAGCGTAGCCTATTCCCAAACGCCAAAAGCGTAGCCCTTGGTGTAGAAAAGCGTAGCCTTTGAGAATAGGCAACGGCCGAATAGGAATCACTCTAAAAAGCGTAGCCGTAGCCCAAAAAACGTAGCCGTAGCCTAAGGCATCATTTTTTTTCACTTTTGGCTACACTTTTCAAGTGTACTTGAATGGGTGTTTTTCTTGTAGTGATAACATCTTGAAGATCCTTAAGACACATGAATGAATGCATGCAATTGACACCAAACTTAAGATGAGACACTAGACTCAAACAAGAAACATACAATATTTTTGGATTTTATGATTTTGTAATTTTTTTTGTGTGATTTTCGAAAATTAAGTGGAAAAAGATATCAAAATTCTTAATGAGAATTCCAGGAATCATGCAATGTTTAGTCTAAGACTCCGGTCCAGGAATTAGACATGGCTTCACAGCCAGCCAAGCTTTCAAAGAAAGCTTCGGTCCAAAACACTAGACATGGCCAAAGGCCAGCCAAGCCTTAGCAGATCACTGCTCCAATAGCAAGATTGATAAAAATCAACAAGCTCTTGTGATGATAAGTTGGAACCTCGGTCCAATGAAATTAGACATGGCTTCTCAGCCAGCCAGACTTCAACAAATCATCATGAAACTCTAGAATTCATCTTCAAGAATTTCAAAAAAAAAAAAAATACCTAATCTAAGCAACAAGATGAACCGTCAGTTGTCCAAACTCAACAATCCCCGGCAACGGCGCCAAAAACTTGGTGCACGAAATTGTGATCAATACTTTTTATAAATCAAATAATCCCCGGTAATGAATCCCAAAAAACTTGGTGTTCAATACCATGGCATAAACACAACTTCGCACAACTAACCAGCAAGTGTACTGGGTCGTCCAAGTAATAAACCTTACGCGAGTAAGGGTCGATCCCACAGAGATTGTTGGTATGAAGCAAGCTATGGTCATCTTGTAAATCTTAGTCAGGCAAACTCAAATGGATATGGTGATAGACGCATAAAAACATAAAGATAAAGATAGAGGTACTTATGTAATTCATTGGTAGGAACTTCAGATAAGTGCATGAAGATGCCTTCCTTTCCGTCTCTCTGCTTTTCTACTGTCTTCATCCAATCCTTCTTACTCCTTTCCATGGCAAGCTTATGCAAGGGTTTCACCGTTGTCAGTGGCTACCTCCCATCCTCTCAGTGAAAATGTTCCTATGCTCTGTCACAGCATGGCTAATCATCTGTCGGTTCTCGGTCAGGCCGGAATAGAATCCAGTGATTCTTTTGCGTCTGTCACTAACGCCCCGCCTGCTAGGAGTTTGAAGCACGTCACAGTCATTCAATCATTGAATCCTACTCAGAATACCACAGACAAGGTTAGACCTTCCGGATTCTCTTGAATGCCGCCATCAGTTCTAGCCTATACCACGAAGACTCTGATCTCACGGAATGGTTGGCTCGGTTGTCAGGCGAGCACTCGGTTGTCAGGCGATCAACCATGCATCGTGCAATCAGGAATCCAAGAGATATTCACCCAATCGAAGGTAGAACGGAGGTGGTTGTCAGTCACACGTTCATAGGTGAGAATGATGATGAGTGTCACGGATCATCACATTCATCAAGTTGAAGAACAAGTGATATCTTAGAACAAGAAGAAGCGGAATTGAATGGAAGAACAATAGTAATTGCATTAATACTCGAGGTACAGCAGAGCTCCACACCTTAATCTATGGTGTGTAGAAACTCCACCGTTGAAAATACATAAGAACAAGGTCTAGGCATGGCCATGAGGCCAGCCTCCCAATGATCTAAGATAGCATAACAATGAAGATAGCTAACCCTCGATATCTAAATACAATAGTAAAAGGTCCTACTTATAGAAAACTAGTAGCCTAAGGTTTACAGAAATGAGTAAATGACATAAAAATCCACTTCCGGGCCCACTTGGTGTGTGCTTGGGCTAAGCAATGAAGCATTTTCGTGCAGAGACTTCTCTTGGAGTTAAACGCCAGCTTTTATGCCAGTTTGGGCGTTTAACTCCCATTTTGGTGCCAGTTCCAGCGTTTAACGCTGGGATTTCTGAGGGTGACTTTGAATGCCAGTTTGGGCCATCAAATCTTGGGCAAAGTATGGACTATCATATATTGCTGGAAAGCCCAGGATGTCTACTTTCCAACGCCGTTGAGAGCGCGCCAATTGGGCTTCTGTATCTCCAGAAAATCTACTTCGAGTGCAGGGAGGTCAGAATCCAACAGCATCTGCAGTCCTTTTTAGTCTCTGAATCAGATTTTTGCTCAGGTCCCTCAATTTCAGCCAGAAAATACCTGAAATCACAGAAAAACACACAATCTCATAGTAAAGTCTAGAAAAGTGAATTTTAACTAAAAACTAATAAAAATATACTAAAAACTGACTAGATCATACTAAAAACATACTAAAAACAATGCCAAAAAGCGTACAAATTATCCGCTCATCAACTACTGACACTTAACAAATTGAGAATGCATATGAGAAACAACAAAACACACAAAACAAGAGAATTTAAAGATCAGAGCAAGTAAATCATCAAGAACAACTTGAAGATCAATGAAGACACATGATAAATGCAAGAAGAACAGAAACATGCAATTGACACCAAACTTAAAATGAGACACTAGACTCAAACAAGAAATATTTTTGGTTTTTGTGATTTTGTAAATTTTTTTTGGATTTTTCGAAAATTATATGGAGAAGAAAATAAAGAGATTCAAAATTTTTAATAAGAATTCCAAGAATCATGCAATGTTAGTCTAAAGCTTCAGTCTAAAGGAATTAGACATGGTTAGCCAAGCTTCAGCAGGACATTGCATTCAAGAGCTAAATTGATGAAGATCAATCAGCTTTGGTGATGATAAGAACATCACCTTGAAACACTAGAATTCATTCTTAAAAATTCTGAAAAATACCTAATCTAAGCAACAAGATGAACCGTCAATTGTCCAAACTCAAACAATCCCCGGCAACGGCGCCAAAAAATTGGTGCACGAAATTGTGATCATCAATGGCGCCATCAACATGGTACGCACAATTGCAATCTCAACTCTTTATCACAACTTCGCACAACTAACCAGCAAGTGCATTGGGTCGTCCAAGTAATAAACCATACGCGAGTAAGGGTCGATCCCACGGAGATTGTTGGTATGAAGTAAGGTATGGTCATCTTGTAAATCTCAGTCAGGCAGATTCAAATGGTTATGAATGATTTACGAATAAAGCATAAAATAAAGATAGAGATACTTATGTAATTCATTGGTGAGAATTTCAGATAAGCGTATGGAGATGCTTTGTCCCTTCCGTCTCTCTGCTTTCCTACTGTCTTCATCCAATCCTTCTTACTCCTTTCCATGGCAAGCTGTATGCAGGGTTTCACCGTTGTCAGTGGCTACCTCCCATCCTCTCAGTGAAAATGTTCAACGCGCTCTGTCACAACACGGCTATTCAGCTGTCGGTTCTCGATCATGTCGGAATAGAATGCAGTGATTCTTTTGCGTCTATCACTAACGCCCCACAATCGTGAGTTTGAAGCTCGTCACAGTCATTCAATCCTTGAATCCTACTCAGAATACCACAGGCAAGGTTTAGACCTTCCGGATTCTCTTGAATGCCGCCATCAATTCTAGCTTATTCCACGAAGATTCCGATTAAGCAATCCAAGAGATAAACATTCAAGCCTTGTTTGCTTGTAGAACGGGAGTGGTTGTCAGGCACACGTTCATAAGTGAGAATGATGATGAGCGTCACATAATCATCACATTCATCATGTTCTTGGGTGCGAATGAATATCTTAGAACAAGAATAAGCTGAATTGAATAGAAGAACAATAGTAATTGCATTAATACTCAAGGTACAGCAGAGCTCCACACCTTAATCTATGGTGTGTAGAAACTCCACCGTTGAAAATACATAAGAACAAGGTCTAGGCATGGCCATGAGGCCAGCCCCCATGATCTAAGAACTAGACGTCCAAAGATGATCAAAAGATCTAAAGTGATCCAAAGATTCCAATACAATAGCAAAAGGTCCTACTTATAGAGAACTAGTAGCTGGGGTTTACAGAAATGAGTAAATGACATAAAAATCCACTTCCGGGCCCACTTGGTGTGTGCTTGGGCTGAGCATTGAAGCATTTTCGTGTAGAGACTTTTCTTGGAGTTAAACGCCAGCTTTTGTGCCAGTTTGGGTGTTTAACTCCCATTCTTGTGCCAGTTCTGGGGTTTTACGCCAGAATTCTTGAGCTTACTTGGAATGCCTGTTTGGGCCATCAAATCTCGGAAAAAGTAGGAACTATTATACATTGCTGGAAAGCTCAGGATGTCTACTTTCCAACGCAGTTGAGAGCGCGCCAATTGGGCTTCTGTAGCTCCAAAAAATTCACTTCGAGTGCTGGGAGGTCAGAATCCAACAGCATCTGCAGTCCTTTTCAGCCTCTGAATTAGATTTTTGCTCAGGTCCCTCAATTTCAGCCAGAAAATACTTGAAATCACAGAAAAACACACAAACTCATAGTAAAGTCCAGAAAAGTGAATTTTAACTAAAAACTAATAAAAATATAATAAAAACTAACTAAAACATACTAAAAACAATGCCAAAAAGCGTATAAATTATCCGCTCATCAAGAATACAAAAAAAACTTACTCAAAGAATAAAGGAAAAGCTTAAACTTAAAAGAAGAAGAGAAGAGGACCAGTAGGGGATGAATGAAAATTTTCTGGTAGGGGAAGGGGCAGCTACACAGATATGGAGGGCTAGCAAGAAGAACAAATTGAGTAGAGGTTCAGTGAAAGTGACAGCTCATGAGGAGGACTCACAAATCAGAGGAGGCGATTTGGTAAACTCAGTAGCTAAGGAGGCGGGCTGATGAAAGCAAAACTCATCGGCTTAGAATTTCTTTAATAGAAATAGAATTTCATTGTAAGCATAGTTCCAAACCAACTAATAATTCTCTATCAAAGTTTAATATAGTTGTCACAAGTACAAACCCCAATAAAAATTGAGAGTATTTTAAACCTCGGGTTGTCTTACAAGGAATTGCAATGAAGTGCTCAATTATTGGCTATGAAGAAACAAGGAGGGTTTGGTTGATAAAAGGGCAAGAAAATGAATGACAATAAAATAAAGAAAACAATTACTAAACAGAGGCATTCATGACAAGGATTGAGAATATAGGCTTTCTATCCTAGTCATTAATTATCATACAATGATTAACAAGATCTAATGCTATTAAGTCATCTTCAACCTCGGAAGAAAGTACAATGTTATCTTCAACATAGAAAGAAAGTCAAATAGGACTAGTTAATCTCAATCCAAAAGTCCTAATCAACTTACTAATTAAATTAGCAAGAGATTAGAGTTATGAAAACAATATTAACTAACAACTCTAGATCACCAACATGAGTTGGGTATTAATGACTCAAGATTACCTAATTTTTCTTTCCAAGCCAAGAATGCACAAAATCTACTCTAACATCCAACCAAGTATTTTGTCAAACACTTAGAAGGCATAAAAGGAAAGCATAATAAATTTGCAAGAAATGTACATCTATAACTACCCAATGCAAGAAAAGTAAGAATAACAACTCAATTAAACAATAAAGGACATAAAATATGAATTGCATTAATAGAAAATCCAAATCCAACAAGACTTCATCAACATAAAAAGAGGTATAAAGGAGAAATTAACAATATAAACTAAGAGAATAAATATGTAAGAACAAGAAATTGTAAAGAAAACAAGATGGAAACAAGAAATTAAACCTAGATCTAAGAGAGATTAACCTAATTCTAATCTAATTCTAGAGTGAAGAGCGAGCTTCTTTCTCTAGAAATTACCTAAAGCATGATTTCTAACCTAATCTAATTGCTCCCCCTTGATAACCTAACCTAACCTAACCTAGATAGGTTTAGGGTTTAGGCTTGAAAAGCATGGTCCAATTGCATAATTCCCCCATTGATTACTGATAGGATGCTATGTTAGCATGATTCCAAAATCTATGCATGAAATAGGTGATGTGAATAAGGGTCAATCAAAACAAGCATCCCCTAATAAAAAATGCATTGATAACACACTATTCCCTAATCATAATGAAATGTTTTAAATCATATGTGGCAAAAACATGCAATTCAAAAGAATTAGAAAGCTTGAAGGTAATATCACATGTACTTGGTATTCAAAAAGGTTAAGCATGAAAAATTCAAAATTAAGTAACAAATTGTAACCTCAATAAAGAAATCCAACAATGAAAATTAATAACAATGATGCTAACATAGCATCCTATCAGTAATCAGCAGCAATAAATAGCAAATAAGATTAATAATCCAAGACTTATAATGAAAAACAGAAAAATAAACATAAATCAAACTAACTAAGCAACTAACTAACTAACTAACTAACTAAAAGAGATGGTAATAGATGGTATTTGGTAGTGTTGGATGATGGTTGAGAGAGGGAAAGAAAAGAAGAGAAGAGAGAATAAGGAAAGAAATGGAAAGAGAAAAAAAGAAGGTGGGTAAAACAAGGCAGTAATTCATGTATACGCTTCACGTCACGCGTATGCGTGAGTGGCAGAAATGTGGTGCGACGCGTACGCATTGTCGATGCGCACGCGTGATAGTGCAGAGAGACAGATGATGCGTACGCGTGGGTCACGCGTACACGTGGGTCAACATTGTGCTAGACGCATAATTTCAGAACCCTACCTACGCAACTCTTTGGTTTTTGTACTGGACCTGAAAAATTTGGGGGGTCACGCATACGCATGGACGAGTCGTACGCGTGAGTGGTTGGAAACTTGGGGGTCACGCGTACGCGTGGATGACGCGTATGCATGACTGGGTGCTCTATTTTTCAAAATTTTTCAAGTTCTAGCACCAAACTAAGCATTCCAAACTTCCAAACAGCTACCAAAACACCATAAAACCTTATTTAACATACTAGACTACTAAATAAACTCAAAAAACTAAATTAAACATAAAACTAAACTAATCTACCAATATGTACAAAAGGGAAAAATGAAAAAGATGTTACCATGGTGGGGTGTCTCCCACCTAACACTTTTGTTTATTATCCTTAAGTTGGACTTATGGGGAGCTCTCATTAAGGAGGCTTGTGCTTGAATTTATATTTGAACTTCCACCAATGCTTGGTTTTCCATTGTGCTCCAAGATTCTCAATTAATTGCACCAAGTCTTGATGGAGTTTTTCATAACCTTGGAGCTCCCAAAATTGATCCACATCTTGTAATCTGGGATCCCAAATCTTATTTTTACACCCATCTTCAAGTTGATCATCATGATTCCATCCGGGTGGTTTATCCTTGGAATTCTCATTTAAGCGCCCAAACATCCTCCTAGATCCTATCAATTGAGTAGCACACTCATCTTTGCTCCTAAATTTTGAGCTTCCAACCATAATGAGCCGAGAATTATGATGCTAACCACTAACCAATTCTTTCTTGCTTTTCATTCCACAAAGAGCTCTAAGTTGGCCATCCGTTTTAAGCAAACCATATTCAAGCAGAATTAGATAGCTTAGAGATAAGAGATTTACCCACTTGAGTGGTGTAAAGGATGATGGTGACTTAGGAAGGGGGACCTCCCCACACTTTGACAATGTGAGGTCCACTCCCTTGTGCTCTTCTTTAACTACCTCCATCTCTTGACAAGCATCTTCCATGTTTACCTTTTGACAAGGTTCTTCCCATTCAATCACTTCCTCACTAACCTCTTCTAGCTCTTCTCCATCCTTCATGTCATAACTTGGAGGTAATGTAGAACTTATCTCAACATCTACCTCAATTTTAATGGGAGAAGATTCTTCAAACCCAAAAGGATCTTGTGTTGGTGTGGAATCATCAAGATGCAAATTTGTTGCTTGCTCACCTTCTTCTAATTCTTCAACATTCACCAAATGCTTTGGAGGTTGTGCACCCTCCTTGACATTGCTTTTAAGCTCCATGGAATAAGGCTCAATGGGATCTTCGAGGTGATTTGTTAGTGAGGACAAGAACTCATCAATGATTAAGTCCCATTCTTGATCACCCTCTCTAGTGGACGAAATTGTGATTCATATGTTATTGCATTTTGTAAAATTCATTGCTTTTTCTTTCCCTGGCAATGGCGCCAAAAACATGATGCCAATACCATGGTTTACAATTATGTGTGGTCACAACTCCGTTCAACTTAACCAGCAAGTGTACTGGGTCATCCAAGTAATACCTTACGTGAGTAAGGGTCGATCCCACAGAGATTGTTGGTATGAAGCAAGCTATGGTCACCTTGTAAATCTCAGTTAGGCTAATTAAATGGTTTATGATAAGTTCGAAAATAAATAATAAACAGAAAATAAAATAGGATAGAAATACTTATGTAGATCAATAGTGGGAATTTCAGATAGGCGTATGGAGATGCTGTGCTCCTCTTGAATCTCTACTTTCATATTACATTCATCCAATCCTTCTTACTCCTTTCCATGGCAAGCTGTATGTAGGGCATCACCGTTGTCAATGGCTACATCCCATCCTCTCAGTGAAAATGGTCCTATGCTCTGTCACAGCATGGCTAATCATCTGTCGGTTCTCAATCAGGTTGGAATAGAATCCCTTGATTCTTTTGCGTCTGTCACTAATGCCCAGCCTTCAGGAGTTTGAAGCTCGTCACAGTCATTCAATACCGGAATCCTACTCGGAATACCACAGACAAGGTTTAGACTTTTCGGATTCCCATGAATGCCGCCATCTATCTAGCTTATACCACGAAGATTCTGTTGGGGAATTTAAGAGATATGCGCCCGGCCTAAGGTAGAACAGAAGTGGTTGTCAGTCACGCGCGTTCATAGGTGAGAATGATGATGAGTGTCACGGATCATCACATTCATCAAGTTTTTGTGCAACGTATATCTTAGAATAGGAATAAAAGAGAACTGAATAGAAAATAATAGTAATTGTATTGAAACTTGAGGTACAGCAGAGCTCCACACCCTTAATCTATGGTGTGCAGAAACTCCACCGTTGAAAATACATAAGTGAAAGGTTCAGGCATGGCCGAATGGCCAGCCCCCAAAACGTGATCACAGGATTCAAAATACAATCCAGGATGATAATATGATAGTAAAAAGTTCTATTTATAATAAACTAGCTCCTAGGGTTTACATGAGTAAGTAATTGATGCATAAATCCACTTCCGGGGCCCACTTGGTGTATGTTTGGGCTGAGCTTGATCTATCCACGAGCTGAGGCTTCTCTTGGAGTTGAACTCCAAGTTATAACGTGTTTTGGGCGTTCAACTCCGGATCATGACGTTTTTCTGGCGTTTAACTCCAGACAGCAGCATGTACTTGGCGTTCAACGCCAAGTTACGTTGTCAATTTCCGAATAAAGTATGGACTATTATATATTGCTGGAAATCTCTGGATGTCTACTTTCCAACGTCATTGAGAGCGCGCTAATTGGAGTTCTGTAGCTCCAGAAAATCCATTTCGAGTGCAGGGAGGTCAGATTCAAACAGCATCAGCAGTCCTTTTGTCAGCCTTTTTCAGAGTTTTGCTCAAGTCCCTCAATTTCAACCAGAAATTACCTGAAATCACAGAAAAACACACAAACTCATAGTAAAGTCCAGAAATGTGAATTTAACATAAAAACTAATGAAAACATCCCTAAAATTAGCTTGAACTTACTAAAAACTACCTAAAAACAATGCCAAAAAGCGTATAAATTATCCGCTCATCACAACACCAAACTTAAATTGTTGCTTGTCCCCAAGCAACTGAAAATAAATTAGGATAAAAAGAAGAGAATATACTATAAATTCCAGAATATCAATGAATATTAATTATAATTAGATGAACGGGACTTGTAGCTTTTTGCTTCTGAACAGTTTTGGCATCTCACTTTTTCCTTTGAAGTTCAGAATGATTGGCTTCTCTAGGAACTTAGAATTTCGGATAGTGTTATTGACTTTCCTAGTTAAGCATGTTGATTCTTGAACACAGCTACTTTTGAGTCTTGGCCGTGGCCCTAAGCACTTTGTTTTCCAGTATTACCACCGGATACATAAATGCCACAGACACATAACTGGGTGAACCTTTTTAGATTGTGACTCAGCTTTGCTAGAGTCCCCAGTTAGTGGTGTCCAGAGCTCTTAAGCACACTCTTTTTGCTTTGGATCACGACTTTAACCACTCAGACTCAAGCTTTTCACTTGGACTTTCATGACACAAGCACATGGTTAGGGACAGCTTGATTTAGCCGCTTAGGCCTGGATTTTATTTCCTTGGGCCCTCCTATCCATTGATGCTCAAAGCCTTGGATCCTTTTTACCCTTGCCTTTTGGTTTTAAGGGCTATTGGCTTTTTCTGCTTGCTTTTTCTTTTTCTTTTTATTTTTTTTGCCACTTTTTTTTTCGCAAGCTTTCTTTTTCACTGCTTTTTCTTGCTTCAAGAATCAATTTCATGATTTTTCAGATCATCAATAACATTTCTCTTTGTTCATCATTCTTTCAAGAGCCAACAATTTTAACATTCATAAACAACAAGATAAAAAATATGCAACTGTTCAAGCATTCATTCAGAAAACAAAAAGTATTGTCACCACATCAATATAATTAAATTAAATTCAAGGATAAATTCGAAATTCATGTACTTCTTGTTCTTTTGAATTAAAACATTTTTCATTTAAGAGAGGTGAAGGATTAATGGATTTATTCATAACTTTAAGACATAGTTACTAACTACTAATGATCATGTAATAAAGACACAAGTATAGATAAACATATAACATAAAAAAAATGAAAAGCAGAAGAAAAATTTAAGAACAAGGAATGAGTCCACCTTAGTGAGGGTGGCGCCTTCTTGAAGGACCATTGATGTCCTTGAGCTCTACTATGTCTCTGAATTGTTGTAATTTAGTTTCTCTTAGTTTCCTCTTCAGAGTCCTTTCAGGTTCTGGATCAGCTTCAACAAGAATGCCTTTTTCCTTGTTCCTGCTCATATGAAAGAGAAGAGGAAAAGAAAAGGAAGAGGAATCTTCTATGTCATAGTAAAGAGGATCCTTATTATTAGTAGAAGAAGAAAGGGGATAATGGAAGGAGAGGGATGAATAGTCTGTATAAAGAGTAAGGATAGGGGAGGTGATAAGAGATGAAGAGAAGTGTTAGTAAATAAATAAATAAATAGAAGAAGATGAGAGAGGGATTTTTGACAATATTTTTGAAAAGGAGTTAGTAATTTCGAAAATTAAAGATGAATTAAAATTAAAATTAAAACTTGAAACAATTAGTTAATTAAAAAGAATTTTTTGAAAAAGAGGGAGGTATTTTCGAAAATTAGAGAGGGAAAGGTAGTTAGGTGGTTTTGAAAAAGATAAGAAACAACCAAAAAGTCAAATTTGAAAAAGATAAGAAAATAAGTTAGATAAGATACTTTGAAATCAAATTTTGAAAAAGATAAAATTTTGAAAAAGATAAGATAAAAAGATAAGATAATTAGATAAGATAAAAAGATATGAAAAGATAAGATTAAAAAGATATTTTTTTGAAAAGATATGATTTTAAAAGATACGGTTTTAAAAAGATATGATGAAATTAGTTTTGAAAAAGATTTAATTTTTAAAATTAAAATTAATTACTTAACTAACAAGAAACTAAAAGATAAGATTCTAGAATTTAAAGATTGAACCTTTCTTAACAAGAAAGTAACAAACTTCAAATTTTTGAATCAATCACATTTACTTGTTAGCTAATTTTCGAAAATATGATGTAAAAGATAAGAAAAAGATTTTGAAAAATATTTTAAAAAAATTTCGAAAATTAATAAAAAAAAGGAAAAGATTTAATTTTTGAAAAAGTTTTGAAAAGATAAGATTTTTAAAATTGAAACTTTGACTTGACTTGTAAGAAACAACTAATTTTTAAAATTTTTGACTAAGTCAACTCAAATTTTCGAAAATTAGGAGATAAAAAAGGAAAAGATAATTTTTTTATTTTTTTGAATTATTTTTTTTATGATGAGAGAGAAAAACACAAAAATGACCCAAAACATAAAGATTTTGGATCAAAACACAAGATGCATGCAAGAACACTATAAATGTCAAGATGAACACCAAGAACACTTTGAAGATCATGATGAACATCAAGAACATAATTTTGAAAAATTTTTGATGCAAAGAAAACATGCAAGACACCAAACTTAGAAATCTTTAATGCATGGACTCTAACAAACGAAAAATGCATATGAAAAACAACAAACAACACAAAACAAGAAAACCTCAAGATCAAACAAGAAGACTTATCAAGAACAACTTGAAGATCATGAAGAACACCATGAATGCATGAATTTTCAAAAAAATTCAAGAAAAAATTTTTAAAGCATGCAATTGACACCAAACTTAAAAATTGACTCAAGACTCAAACAAGAAACACAATATTTTTGGTTTTTATGATTTTATGATTTTTTTTGTATTTTTATTATTTTTTTCGAAAATATTTTTGGAAAAACGAAAAATAAAAGAAAAATTTTTGAAAAAGATTTTTGAAAAGAAAATTACCTAATCTGAGCAACAAGATGAACCGTCAGTTGTCCATACTCGAACAATCCCCGGCAACGGCGCCAAAAACTTGGTGGACAAAATTGTGACTTATACTTTCACACAACTCGAATAATCCCCGGTAATGGCTCCAAAAACTTGGTGCACAATACCATGGCTTACATACATTCTTCACAACCTCGCACATCTAACCAGCAAGTGTACTGGGTCGTCCAAGTAATAAACCTTACGCGAGTAACGGTCGATCCCACAGAGATTGTTAGTATGAAGCAAGCTATGGTCACCTTGTAAATCTCAGTTAGGCAGATTAAAATTGGTTTATGGATTTTCGAATAATTAATAATAAATAGAAAATAAAAAGGGATAGAAATACTTATGTAAATCAATAGTGGAAATTTCAGATAGGCGTATGGAGGTGCTGTGCTCCTCTTGAATCTCTACTTTCTTATTATATTCATCCAATCCTTCTTACTCCTTTCCATGGCAAGCTGTATGTAGGGCATCACCGTTGTCAATGGCTACATCCCATCCTCTCAGTGAAAACGTTCCTATGCTCTGTCACAGCACGGCTAATCATCTGTCGGTTCTCAATCAGGTTGGAATAGAATCCCTTGATTCTTTTGCGCTTGTCATCACGCCCAGCCTTCAGGAGTTTGAAGCTCGTCACAATCATTCAATCCCAGAATCCTACTCGGAATACCATAGACAAGGTTTAGACTTTCCGGATCCTCATGAATGCCACCATCTATCTAGCTTATACCACGAAGATTCTGTTGGAGAATCTAAGAGATATGCGTCCGGCCTAAGGTAGAACGGAAGTGGTTGTCAGTCACGCGCGTTCATAGGTGAGAATGATGATGAGTGTCACGGATCATCACATTCATCAAGTTGAAGTGCAACGTATATCTTGGAATAAGAATAAAAGAGAATTGAATAGAAAGTAATAGTAATTGTATTGAAACTTGAGGTACAGCAGAGCTCCACACCCTTAATCTATAGTGTGCAGAAACTCCACCGTTGAAAATACATAAGTGAAAGGTTCAGGCATGGCCGAATGGCCAGCCCCCAAAACGTGATCACAGGATTCAAAATACAATCCAGGATGATAATATGATAGTAAAAAGTTCTATTTATAATAAACTAGCTCCTAGGATTTACATGAGTAAGTAATTGATGCATAAATCCACTTCCGGGGCCCACTTGGTGTATGTTTGGGCTGAGCTTGATCTATCCACGAGCTGAGGCTTCTCTTGGAGTTGAACTCCAAGTTATAACATGTTTTGGGCGTTCAACTCCGGATCATGACGTTTTTCTGGCGTTTAACTCCAGACAGCAGCATGTACTTGGCGTTCAACGCCAAGTTACGTCATTAATTTCCGAATAAAGTATGAACTATTATATATTGCTGGAAAGCTCTGGATGTCTACTTTTCAACGTCGTTGAGAGCGCGCCAATTGGAGTTCTGTAGCTCCAGAAAATCTATTTCGAGTGCAGGGATGTCAGATTCCAACAGCATCAGCAGTCCTTTTGTCAGCCTTTTTCAGAGTTTTGCTCAAGTCCCTCAATTTCAGCCAGAAATTACCTGAAATCACAGAAAAATACACAAACTCATAGTAAAGTCCTGAAATGTGAATTTAACATAAAAACTAATGAAAACATCCCTAAAAGTAGCTTGAACTTACTAAAAACTACCTAAAAACAATGCCAAAAAGCGTATAAATTATCCGCTCATCATTCATCAACATAAAAAGAGGCATAAAGGGAAAATTAACAATATAAACTAAGAGAATAAAGATGTAAGAACAAGAAATTGTAAAGAAAACAAGATGAAAATAAGAAATTAATCCTAGATCTAAGAGAGATTAACCTAATTCTAACCTAATTCTAGAGAGAAGAGGGAGCTTCTCTCTCTAGAAATTACCTAAAGCATGATTCCTAACCTAATCTAATTGCCCCCCTTGAACCATCTTGAATTATGCATCAAATAGCCTCAGAAATGAGTTGGATTTGGGCTTGGAAAGCTCAGAAATCGCCCCCAGTGAATATACTTTAATGAGGTCACGTGATTAGCGTCACGCATGCGCATGGACGACGCGTGCGCGTCGCTAGCAAATTTTCTCCTCACGCGTATGCGTGGATGACACATGCGCGTGGCCATGAATGTCCTTCTCACGTGTACGCGTGGATGACGCGTGCGTGTGGCCTTGATTCCTCCAAATGCTCCTTTCTTCATGAATTCTCCACTTTGCATGCTTTTCTCTTCACTTCTTCCAACCAATCCTTGCCTTATAAACCTAAAATCACTCAACAAACATATCAAGGCATTAAATGGAATTAAAGTGAATTAAAATTGGCAAATTTAAGGTCTAAAAAGCATGTTTTCATTCTTAAAAACAAATTAGGAGAAATTCACAAAACCATTCTATTTCATTGAATAAATGTGAGATAAGTTGATAAAATCCTCTAAATTAAGCACAAGATAAACCTTAAAATTGGTGTTTATCGCGGGCCTACACATGCCCCCAACTAAACCATGAGTGTCGTAAGGTGGAACTACCATGGGGTTGCGGTCCCCACGACAGTTTCGGAATTGCACAACGTGTGCAAACAAATAAAGCGTGCAATAATATTCCTAATTGAGACTGGAGCTAGAGAAGGAATGATTAATAAGTTGAAAAGAAGGTTTTATTTTGAGAATGTATTTCACATAGAATCCCAAAAATTTTCCGAAGGGCTATGTCTTTTGTGGAATGAAATATATAATGTTGTTATTTATTTCTAGTGTGATAATCATATAAAAGCCCGAATTAATGATAGGAAAGGAAAGATATAGATATGAAATTTTATCTATAGGAACCAATGCTTTGGAAGAAGAAAAGAGTAATGGAGAGCTATCACAGCAAATAATTACAATGAGGGAGAGCCACAGTTATTCATAGGAGACTTCAATGATATTTTGAGTTAAGAGGAGAAAATTGGTCTACATCTAAAGCCACAAAGTCAGATGAGAGAATTTAGGCAATTTGTAAATACAAATTATCTTTTGGACTTAGACCTAATGGGAGGATGATTCACGTAGTTTAGAAACTCGAGGAATGGAATTATCACTTGGGAGAAGACAGATAGGGCATTAACCAATTGGAAATGGAGGGTTTTGTACAAGCATGCATCACTCACAACTTTGTTGGCAATTAGTTCTGACCATTGGTCGTTAGTTTTTGACATAAATCAAGTTCAAAGAATGGATAAGAGTTTCAAATTTGAGGCATTTTAGGCCGATCATGATGAGTGCGAGAATGCAGTTAGAAAGGGATGGGATAAAGAAGATGCCCACGGATGTGATTGGAAAAGAATAACAACAAAAATGAAAAATTGCAAAAAAGAGCTTAAAATGTGGAGCAAGAAAACTTTTAAATGTGCAGTAAAGAAATCCATAAATTAAATGAGGAATTGAAGAAGCTACAAGATTCGAATTTAGCACAAGAGAAGCAGGAGAGGATACAGGTGTTAAAGGAGAATATAGTAGCATTATGGAAATAGAAAGAGAAATTTTAGGGACAAAGAGCTAGGTTAAAGTGGTTGAAATGGGGAGACAAGAACACATCTTTCTTTCATGCCACACCCATTCAAAAAAGGGAAAGGAACCGAATAGATAAGCTGAAGAATAATACAGTCTCATTGGTGCCCGCCAGATCGTCGATAAACCACTATTTTGCGGTTTATTTTGTATTGAATTGAGTGGAGTTTATCAATTATTCATACACTTATTCATATAAATTGCATGTTTTACATTTTCCTTCCTAATTTTGCGCTATGATTGAAAACATGCTTCTTTGGCCTTAAATTTGCTAATTTTAATTCTCTCTTATTACCATTCGATGTCGTGACATGTTTGTTAAGTGTTTTTATTGTTTATAGGATAGGAATGGCTTAGAGGATAGAAAAGGAGCATGCAAAAGTGGAAGGAACACAAGAAATCAAGTATTTCAGAATTTGGCTGCGACGCGTACGCATGGGCGACGCGTACGCGTGACTGGTGCAGCAGACAACTGACACGCACACGTGGATGACGCATACGCGTGGCCAGGTGCAATGTTCAATGACGCGTACGCATGGCTAACGCATACGCATGACGAGTGTCACATGCTACAATTTACAAAAAAATGTTGGGGGCAATTTTTAGGCTACTTTTGACCCAGTTTCAGGCCCAAAAATACTGATTAGAGGCTGCAGAGTGAAGCTGGAAGGAATGAATCATTCATACTTTCATTCACACCATTTTAGGTTTTAGATGTAAAATTCTAGAGAGAGACTCTCTCCTCTCTCTAGGTTTTAGGGTTTCTGCTTCCAATTTCTCTTTAAATTTAAGTTTCAGCCTTATTCTAATTTAGTTTTCTCTTACTTGTATTTGTTCTAGCACTTTAGTTATCTATGTCTCTTCTTGATTCCTTTATTTTTCCCATTTAGTTTATGAACTCTTTTGTTACTTTCAATTCCCTTTTTAATGTAATTTTATGTTTCATGTTTATGGTTTATTCCTTTAATTGTTGGTTGTTGATTTGTTGCAATTGTTAGTCTTAGGTTTTATTATTCCTTGTTAATTTTCTATGTTTTTATTTTGTGCCTTCCAAGTGTTTGATAAAATGCTTGGTTAGATTTTGAATTAGATTTTTGTGTTCTTAACTTGGGTTGATGATTTGGAGACTCTTGAATTATCAAGACTCTTTTTTTGATTGGTAATCGAAGGTTGCCGGTTAGCTTGAACTTCACCGAATCTAGTCTCTCACTACGAGTTGACTAGGACTTGTGAACTCAAGTTGATTGCACACACTTGACTTTCCTCCATTGGTTAGAGGTTAACTAAGTGAAGGCAATTTACATTTACCATCACAATTGACGATGATAATTAGGATAGGACTTCTAATTCTCTTTCCTTGCTAAAAGCTTACTTAGTTATTAGTTTATTTTCTTGTCATTTACATTCCTTCTTCAACATTTAAAAACCCCAAAAATACTTTTCCAGAATTAATAAACATACTTCCCTACAATTCCTTGAGAGACGACCCGAGGTTTAAAGACTTCGGTTAATTTTCTTGGGTTTGCTTAGATGACAAACAATCTAAACGATGATCGAGGTTTAATTGTCGATTTAGAACTATACTTGCAACGCAATATTTTTGTGAAAATCTTTATCGACATTTTTCCTCCGTCAATCATCGGTTAGGAAATCTTTCTTTCTCCGAAAAGGGAGGAAAGACGGAAATTCAATGTTGCATGTATAGTCCCAATCGATGAGGTGACTCGTAGCCAAAGTTTAGATTAGATATGTCACAATTTAAAACCAATTAAATCTGGGAGTAGAATCCCGGGTCGTCTCCCAAGGAACTAGCAATCAATAGTGCACAATTTCAGTTGTGACAATCTAGGGATTTTTAATAAAGAGATGAAAAATTAAAAGAATAAAAGAAATTCAAAATTACAATTAATGAACTAATAAAGGAATTAAAGAACTATCTATGTAATATGAAGAAGTAAGATGTAAAAGAGATTGATGTGTGTGTGTGTAACTCAAAGCATAAATGGCTTCTTGGCTTGGAATGAGCTAGGGTATCCTTTTCTTGTTGTAACCACAACTATGACAATCGTGATGGATTATTCTCACTTAGTTAACCATTAACATCGAAGGATAGATCAAGTGAGCGTAACTTAATCCACAAATTCTAACTCACTTGCTAATTGCCTTAGCAACAAGTTAGCGTTAGTGGAAACAAGATCAATTAACAATCCGAGAATTATAACTAAATGTTGGACATTCCAACTCTAGGAACCCATATGCTCATTTTCCCCATGCCAAGAGGTGAAAATTTACCTCATAATCAAAATTGATATTTTCACAAACACTTGGTGAGCATAAACACAAAACATGACAAAATTGAGAAAATGCTTAAAACTATGAGCAACAAATGATCAAAAGCAACAATACTAACTCAACCAAGCATATAATAATCATCAATCATCAAGTTCATCAACAAGAAAATCAAAATTGTAAAAAGTATATATATTAACAATATGTCTTTAACTACAAGAAAGAGTATCAAAATTGTAGCAATAAAGGAGAGCAATTAAGAAATACTTACAATGGAGACAAGCAAAAATCCAAGATAAAAAATGGAAATAGCACTTGGAATATAAACCCTAATGAAAACCCTAATAAAGTTGAGAGAAAACTTAGAGAGAAAACTAAAACTAAAGCCTCCTAATACTATCTACACTACTCCTCATGGTATCCTCCTCTTCTCCAAGTGATTGCCCCCTCCAATATGATCCCTAGGCCATTAGATTTGGGCCCCAAACCTTCCAAAACGTGAGTCACGTGCCTTTTTAATGAAGGCACGCACTGGTAACTGTGCGTATGCACACTTAACCGAATTCTCGGGTTGTGCGTATGCACAAGAGGCTGTGCGCACGCACGCTTCGCAATGCTATTCTCCTTTGTTTTTTCATGTTTCCTCCCTCTTGCACGCTTTTCTTCCATTCTTGCCAAGTTATTCCTACCTATTACATCTGAAATCACTCACCAAAAATATCAAAGTATCGAATGGAATGCAAATGGAATAAAATTGACTAAATTAAGCACAAAAGAGCATGTTTTTATAATCAAGCATAATTTGGGATGAGAACTCAAAAGCATGCTATTTAAGGGAATAAATGTAGGTTTGCATGGTGAAATCCATTCAATTTCAACCAAAAATTATCATCAAATATGCATTTATCACTCATGGATGGAGGATAGGAAAGAGATCATGAACTACATCAAGGAACGATTTGAAGCTTTATTTACTTCCAACAGCAAAAGAAACTTTGAAACAGTCCTAAACAAAATTCAAGTGAGAGTCACAAAAGATATGAACAAGGGGCTGATCTCAGAAGTTGCAGAAGAGGAGATTAGAAAAACAATCTTCAGTATGGGCAGCCTCAAGGCTCCAGGGCCAGATGGTTTGAATGGGCTATTCTACCAAAAACACTGGGAGATAATTAAAAAGGAGGTATGTGCACTTGTTAAGGAATTTTTTTCAAAATAGGAGTTTTCCAAAAGAGATTAGTGAAACCACGGTAGTCTTAATTCCATAGGTCAAGAATCTGGAAGAACTTAATAAGTTAAAATTGATCAGTTGTTATAACTTTATTTACAAGATTATAACAAGGGTTATAGTGTTGAGATTGAAGGGGCTACTGGAAGATATAGTGTCTCCAACTCAAAGTGCATTTGTGGATGGAGGCTTATATAAGATAATATAGTAATTGTCCAAGAAGTTTATCACAGCTTAAACAAGAAAGGAAGAGAGGACCCCAGAACGTAGCGATCAAGTTGGATATGAACAAGACATATGACAGACTAGAGTGCGATTTTCTCGAGAAGGTGCTCATGAAACTTGGGTTTACCGAAAAATGGGTTGAATTGGTAATGAAATGTGTCAGAAGTGCCAACTATAGGGTAAAGGTCAATGGTGAGTTGTCTAAGAGGATCAAGCCACAAAGGGGTCTTCGACAAGGTGACCCTTATCTCCCTACCTCTTCATTTAGCAGCTAAAAGTGTTCACTATTCTAATGTAGGAGGCTCAAGAGAAAGGCTATATAACTAGTTTAAAGATAGCTCCAACATTTCCGGTACTTACTCACTTATTATTTGCAAAAGCAAAAGAGGACGAGATATTTCAGGCATCACCTTTAGAAGCTAGGTGTCGATACAAACAAGCTTAGAAATTGAAGAGATTTTATGAATGACAGCATGGGACACTTTAGGAAAATACCTGGGGTTCCCAACTATATGGGAAAGATCTCAGAATAAGACTCTAACATGGATTGAAGAGAAAATCATGAATAAACTGGAGGGATGAAAAGAAAGGCTACTGAATCAGACAGGCAAAGAACCACTAATAAAATCAGTTATTCAAGCAATGTCATCGTATGTCATGAATGTCATAAAGTTTCCTAAGAGCTTTTGTAAGAGAATTTGCGCAAAGGTTGCAAGCTTCTAGTGCGCAGCATCAGGAAAGGAATGGGGCATCCATTGGAGAAAGTGGGATAACATTACTGATAGCGAGAACAGTGGGGGGTTGGGATTCAAGGATTTTGAGAAACAAAGTACTACCTATCTTGCCAAACAAGCGTGGAGAGCAATGAAAAATCTAAATGCAATCTAGGTACATATATTAAAATCGATATATTTTTCGAATGGTAACTTCTGGACAATAACATGTAGAAAGGGCGCATTATGGGTTTGGAGAAACATCTTGCATTGAAGAGAATTATTAAGTGAAAGAGCAAAGTGGAGTATCGGGAATGAATCTAAAGTAAGCATCTAGATAGACAATTGAATCCCTAGGAGAAGCAAGCCCCTTAATGCAAATAGTACAGATGATTCGAGGGTTAAAGATCTCATTATCAATGGGGAATGGTAGAATAGAAGAATAATTGAAAGCATGTTTCTCCAGAAAATCTGCAAAGACATTTTCAGCACCCCTATTAGTGTAGTAAACAAATAAGACTACTTATATTGGCCATGGAATGAAGATGAAAACTACTCAATAAGAACTGGATATTATGTTGCTAAAAAAGTCGAGCAGAACATGAGATATGAAAATTCATCAACAAGTGAAAACCAAAAGGAGACATGGAAGGAGGTATGGAGAATGGATGTTCCACAGAAGATTAGAATATTTTTATGGAAATCATGTCATGATATATTACCAGTAGATTTTAATTTACATAAAAAAAGATGGCACTAAATCTAATGTGTCAAATATGCTTATAAGGGTTGGAGACAGTAGAACATGCTTTATTGCTATGTGACTAGGCGAGAACAACATGGCTCGGAGCGGACTACCAATGGAACCCCAATAGTTGAGACAGTTATCCCAATTGGAAGTTAGAAGGTGGAATGCATAAGGAAGATTGTATAGAAGGTGGAGAGAACCAGGAGAAGAGAATTAGTAAGCTAGGATTTCTCATGTGGGATTTGGAAAACTAGAAACAACAAATATTTTCAAAAACAAGAAATGGATACTAGTTGGAGAATCAGCAAGGCAAGAGTACTAGAGACAATTTACTAGAAACTGTTCATACCCTAGGTCGAGCCGTCCGACCCGGGATGTTCTACCGACAAAGCGACCGACCTCTTCAGGTCAGGACAATCCGACCTCTTCTCAAAGAGCTCGGCCAAACTACCAGGAAAGCCCAATAAAGGGCCCAAACAAAGGAACACGACCCAAATCCAAGGGAAGCCCAAGCCTATAGAGATAAAGGCGGTTCCCTTAAAGATAAGATGACCTCGTTTGAAGATAAAGATAAGATAAGATAACTAACTTATCTTATCTAAGAAAGGTCGCTCTACACCATTATAAATACGCTGGAGCACCCAGGTATAACTCATACTCTGATTCTACTAAAAACCTGCTTAATACCCTTGCTAACTTAAGCATCGGAGTCCCTTGCAGGTACCCCCACCCTCCGGTGACGAAAGATCAGCACCACCACCAAGTCCAACAAGTCGGACTTCACAGCTCCGATCAGTATAGGAGATCTCGTCCGAGATCGACCTACAGTTTCAGGTAACCCTTGGAACATTGGCGCTGTTGCCGGGGAACCTAGAAGTCATCCCATCATTATGGCAGACGACCATGACAATGATCACAATTCAGACCTATAGGATATAATGCCGCACAAAAATGCAGACACTACCCCAAAGGATACTTCTCAACTTAACAACAAAAAGAATTCGCCGAACGCAAGAGCCATGGAGGTGCTTCAAGACCGTTTAAAACAACTGGAAGAAGAAGTCCTATGACAACGAGAGGTTGAAAAAGACCTACAAAAGGAAATAAGGCGACGCCGGGAATTGGAGGACAAACTCTTAAAACTCGAAGCCAATCTCAAGACCAAAGCCAACCGATCCCCTCACGAGGACAGCTCCCGCAAGGAACAAGATCCATTCTCCAAAGAGATCATGAAGACCAAAATCCCAAAAGACTTTAAACTCCCAGATATGACTTTATACGATGGCACTACAGATCCCGGCCACCATCTCAGTAATTTTTGAAGTAGAATGTACCTCACTGACGCCTCAGATGCAATTCGTTGCAAAGCCTTCCCGACTACTTTAACAAAGACGGCAATTAGATGGTTCGACAATCTACCTTCTAGGTCCATCTCGAGTTTCGATGACTTGGCCAAGAAATTTTTGGCCAGATTTTCCATCCAAAAAGACAAGGCTAAGCACGCTCCAAGTCTATTAGGAATCAGGCAAGGAGAACGGGAAACACTCCGCAACTACATGGAAAGATTCAACAAAACGTGCCTAGACATACAGAACCTACCAACAGAGGCCGCCATTATGGGCCTCATCAACGGCTTGCGAGAGGGACCTTTTAGCCAATCTATATCGAAGAAACACCCCACATTTCTAAACGAAGTACAAGAACGAGCAGAAAAGTACATCAACATGGAGGAAAACTCTCGACTAGGAGAGACTTCGAAATCCGGATTCACCTCCCGGGATAAGGACAAAGAATCCAAAAAGAAGGAAGATCGACATAGAGAAAAAATAAAAAATATCACAATTACACCCCCTTCGGGTGTCTCTCGTGGATGTCTATAGAGAGGTATGCAACACTGAAAAAATGTCCCCAGCTCGACCACTCAGAGGCAAGAAAAGAGGAGGAAATCGGGCTGAATATTGTGAATATCATCGAATCCGTGGGCATCCCACCAATGAATGTTTTGACTTAAAAAATGTCATAGAAAAACTAGTAAGAGAGGGGAAGCTAGATCGGTATCTGGCCACCCGAGACGATGAGCAAAGAAAAAGAAGAAGGGAAGAAGATGTCGGACGAACCGAGAGGTCACCTCGTACACCAGAAAGACATGTCCACATGATACGCGGCGGATTCATGGGAGGAGGATTCTCCAAATCATCTCGCAAGAGACATCTTAAAGAGGTATATCATGTCGACGGGAAGGAGGAAGCACCCGACATTCCCGCGATTACCTTCACCAAAGAAGATGCATCCGGTATAATCTCAAGATACGACTGATAAACCACTATTTTATGGTTTATCTTATGCTCAATTGAGTGGTTTTTATCAACTCTTTACTCACTTATTCATACAATTTGCATGTTTTACAATTTCCTTCCTGATTTTGTGCTATGATTGAAAACATGCTTCTTTGATCTTATATTTGCTTATTATTAATTTTTATTAAATCTTCTCTTATAACCATTAGATGCCTTGATATGTGTGTTAAGTGTTTTCAGATATTATAGGGCAGGAATGGCTTGAAGGATGGAAAGGAAGCATGCAAAAGTGGAAGGAATACAAGAAGTTGAAGAAGTTGTTAAGCTGTCCAACCTGACCTCTTTGCTCTCAAACGGCTATAACTTTAGCTACAGAAGTCCAAATGACGCAGTTCTAGTTGCGTTGGAAAGCTAACGTCCGAGGCTTCGATTTGATATATAATTTTCCATAGCTGTCCTGAAGTTAGGTGACGCGAACGCGTGAATGACGCGCCCGCGTTGCATCTGCGAACTGCAATCCGCGCGGACGCCTGGATGACGCCTTCGCGTCACTTTGCCGCGACCTGTACGGACCAAAAAGCACTGGAAGTGACTTCTGGGCTGTTTCTGACCCAGTTTTCAGCCCACAGAACACAGATTAGAGGCTATAAAGTGGGGGAATGCATCCATTCATGAGGATGCTCTCATAATTCATAATTTTAGTTTTAGATGTAGTTTTTAGAGAGAGGTTCTCTCCTCTCTCTTAGGATTAGGATTAGGATTAGGATTTCAACTTCTTCATCGCAGGTTCAATATTCCTTTTACTATTTATTTTCTCTTCTATTTTTGTTTACTCTGAAGCTTTTATTTGTGTTTGGTTTATGTTGCCCAATTGGCTTATGGATATTGTTCGTGTTAGAATTGACATTTTCATTCAATGTAATTTGAGGTATTCCAGATATTTATGATTTCAGTTTAGCTTTCTATATTTTTGGCTTTGGTTGATTAATTGGTAACTCTTGAGTTATCAAACTCATTGTCGACTGAAAATTGGAATTCTTCAAGAATTAATTCGAGATCCAATAACTCCAACTTTTCCCAAGGAAAGACTGGGACTTGAGGATCCAAATTAATTTATCCACTTAACTTACCTTCATAGTTAGAGGTTAACAAAGTGGGAGAAAAATCCAATTCTCATCACAATTGATAAGGATAACTAGGATAGGACTTCTAATTTCTCATACCTTACCAAGAGTTTATTTTACATATATTATTATTTTATTTTACTTGTCATTCAACTAACTTTTTACCTTAATCCAAAACCCCAAAACACACTTTTTCATAACCAATAATAAGAACATACCTCCTTGCAATTCCTTGAGAAGACGACCCGATGTTTAAATACTCGGTTATCAATTTTAAAGGGGTTTGTTACTTGTGACAACCAAAACGTTTGCACGAAGGAATTTCTGTTGGTTTAGAATCTATATCTACAACGCGACTATTTTTATAAAATTCTTTACTAGCGAAAATCCCAACATCAAAATGGCGCCGTTGCCGGGGAATTGCAAACGTGTGCCTTATTATTGGTTATTGTAAATATTTTTCAAATTTTTTTTCCTTTTTTGTTAGTTTTTGTTTTTATTATCTCTCACTACTATGAACTCTCACCCCTTTGGCTATGAGTCTGGTTATAATTATGTTGCAGGAAGAGGAGATTATAATGACAACATGCACCATGGTTGGAACAATCAAAGATGGGAGGAGCCACAAGGATTTGATCAACCCTCATGGCAACAACCACCTCCAATGGACTATCAACAACCATTCTGTGATGCATATCAAGGCAAGGGCTATGGTGAGCACTCTCTTGATTATCAACAACCACCACCATATGCCTATGAACACTCTCCTCAACATGACTTTGAACCACCATACTCACAAGCCCCTTTTCCACCAAACACCTCCATATGACCCTAATCCTTATCCGCCATACCAACCACCTTATGAGCCATACTTAGAACCACCACCTCAATATACACCATCTCCTTATCATTATCAAAATGAACTACCTTCCTACCATGAACCCTTTCTCCCAACAAATGAACCCTCCTATCCACCCCAAACCTCCATGGAGAAAGCATTTACCGATCTAAACTCTACTATACAAGCTCTCACTGCCTGAATCGGACCACCAAATACCTTCAACAATCAATCCTCAAGCTCTAGTGCACTTCCTTTTCAACCACATAATGATCCACCCATCCCATCACCACCATCCATGGAAGAGCACCCACATCCATCAATCCAAGCGCAAGATGATCCCAATGATGCTATTGATATAGAACAAAAGAGAGAGGATCGTCTTCGCGAATCCATACTTCGTAAGGAGTTAGAGGAGGCACTAAAGATGAAGGTAGAAGAGACCCTTGAAGGTGAAGGAGTAATTGAAGGGAGTTGTCATGGAAAGGTAATCATCAAGAAGGAACAAGAGTCAAGGGATCATTTCTCGGAATTAGTAGATCAATTTCATGCAACCCTTCATCAATTGGAGCAAGCAATATATCAATTAGCTTCCCAACGTTCAAACACTCAAGGAACCCCCATGACTTCATGTGGACAATCTAATGAAGAACGTAGCATGAAGAAGACATTAGAAACTCCAACGGACAGTAAGGAGCATGAATTTGTACTGGAACAACTGGAGGAAGCCGAAATTATTGAAGAGGAAGAAGTAGTTAAAGACTTAGGAGATGCAGAACCTCCATGGGAAATTCAAGTCATAGAGCCTCCTTCCAAGGCAATTGCAATTGATGCTGAAGAGGGTGTACAACCTCCAAGGCATATCATGGTTGAAGACTTGGAAGAGGATGATCAAGAGATGGAGATTCAAGAAGAAAAAGCACAACTTCCCATACCTTTGGTGAACAATGAAGAAGAGATTGAATTTGAAGAAATCCACCAAGAGGAAGAGGTTGATATTGAAGAAGATTGCAAAGAGGTAGAAGTTGTTAGAGGAGAGTACAAGGGAGTAGAGCTTCCACGTTCATTCCAAACACCACCCCCTAAGTTGCCATCATCCTTCACAACATTCAAGTGGGTAAAATTCATATCCCTTACTTCCTAATTCCACTTGAATATGGGCTACTGGAGACGGATGGTCAACTTAGAGCTCTTTGTGGCATTAAGAGCAAGAGGAAGATGATTAGTGGCAAGAATTATCCTGTAAAGTTCATTATGGTTGGAAGCTCAAAGTTTAAATGCAAAGGTTGTTATAGAGCTCAGCTGAATGGGTCTAGGAAGCTGTTTGGTTACTTCAGTGAGAATTCAAAAGCTGAACCACCCGGATGGAATCATGATAATCAACTTGAAGACGGGTGCAGAAACAAGATTTGGGATCCCAGAGGATATTGGAATTGCAAACATTGGTGGAGATTCCTGGATCAGTACAAGCATAAGCCACCATGACAAGGAGCTCACCAATTGTCCAACTTAAGGACTTTAACTAAAAGAGCTAGGTGGGAGACAACCCACCATGGTATGATCGTCCCTTTTTAGTTCTAATTCTAGTATGTTTTTTTTGTTTTTGAAATTTTATTGAACCTGAAATTATGCATAGCATTCATATTAAACATTGCATTCTGCATATTGCATAAAAAAAATGCCACGCGACACGACCGCATCAGCGACGCGTCCGCGTCGCAAGGAGATGGGAGAAAATAAGAACGAACAGAGAGTCGCGCTGGAGCATGGCTGGAGGCATGCCAGTGGCACCAATCGACCCACACGACCGCGTCACCGACGCGTCCGCGTCACATGGGAATAATGGCCTCCCACGCGACCGCGTGACTCACGCGGCTACGTGCCCTGATTTTCGACGTAAAAGGGTGCACAACGAATTATTGTGCGAGAGTGGTGCTGGATTGGTGCTGAACGCACAATTCTACCCACGCGGACGCATGGCTCATGCGTCCGCGTCATTCCCTTCTAAAGCCCACTCACGCGATCGCATGCCCCACGCGATCGCGTCACCCAAAATTTGGCAAAATAAGATTTTGAACAGAGAGTTGTGCGAGCGCGAGGCTGCCCTCGCGCCAGTAGCATAAAACGTGTCACGCGACCGCGTGACCGACGCGACGACATCGATTCACTTAAAGCGCAAGTCACGCGACCGCGTGCCCCACGCGTCCACTCGCTTGCGCCGCACAGCTTTTCCTAATTTGGCAATTATCTTATCTTTTCTTCCCCAATCCTAATTTTTCCCTCCCTCCTTTCTTACTTACTTCTTTCCCTTTCATTCTTCTTATTTTTCATTTTATTTGCATATTTCATTTTAATTTAGTGCATATTTTTTCTTTTCTTTTCTAAATTTATTATTTTTCCTTTGGTGTTGATTCTCTTATTTAACTGTTTCCTCTTTTCTGGTATAATTTTTAGTGACTTGTTTTCCAATGTTGGGTGATGCCATTTTTCTGTCAATGTCAATCTTTTATGATACATGTATTCCTTTTGCATTGACATGAACTTACATTGTCTTTCATTACCCACTCTCTTCCCCATTGTTGTACATTTTGTACCACTGGTATGCCATGGCTTCTATTGTTTTCTCACGTACATGTTGAAGCTTCCATGTAAATGAGACCTTTATCATTTGGCATTAACCCATCCATACTTCATTTATTTTCTTATCTTTATTTCTGGGTTATTTTTCTTCCCTTTTTCTTTCAGGATGGCCACCCGGAGGGGAACCGGAAGACGTTTACATGGGGAGACAAGACAAGTCCATCTGCACAATCTTTGGAGAGAAGCATCAGTTGGAACAATCCGTCCACCTACACATCTTCGCATGCACCGAAGATGGTGCAATCTTTAAGTGTGGGGAGGTCGATACCGATCTCTATGGGTTAGCTATTCTTCTTTTCAACACCATTGTTTTATTTTCTTTGTTTATTCATTATTGCATTTGCATGTTTGTTTGATTTTATGCATGTAGTCACTACTTGGTTAGAGTAATATTTTCTTTTTCAAGAAATTTTTATAGTATTTCACTAATTTGAATAAAACTTTTTGTAAAACTTGTTTGAAGAAATATTATTTTGGAACATAGTTTAGAGCTCGAACACACAAAACCAGTGAGATTTTGAGCCTATTTGATTGGTTGCATTTTATCAACCAATATTTTATTTTTGGTGTGTGTTTTTCTCTCTAAAATTGTGATCTTTGTCTTGCTTAATTCTATATTTCCATTGTTTGATGTATGCATGCACTGATATGATTGAGGCCCTTGTTTCACTAAGCTTACATACCCATATGGCCTTACCCTTTCATTATCCTTTGCAAACCAATTTGAGCCTAATATACCCATTTGTTCTTTACTCTAGCTCATTACTGACTCTAAGCAGAAAACAATAATGTCCTTAATTTGAATCCTTGGTTAGCTTAGACTAGTAAAAGTGCTTATGATTTAAGTGTGGAGAAGTTGGGTTTGAAAATATTTGGTTTGAATAATTGGGTGTTGTATATTTTAGTGAAAATGTGCAGAATAATGGTTGAACACATGTTATTGCATTCAATACTTTAATTATATGCATTGACAAAAAAAAAGTGAAAAAGAAAAAGAAAAGAGCAATTAATAAAAGGGGACAAAATGCCCCAAAATAAATAAGTGAAATCAATGCATATGAGCTATACTCAAAACTTAGAATGCATAAATATGTAGTAAACATAGTTAATGGGAAGTTAGATTTTGTATTTTAATTAAATGGATTGTCTTGAGTTAGGTGGAAAGTTTATGTTAATTAAGGATTCAGATTTTAATCCACTTGGCCAAATACAATCCTACCATGACCCTAACCCCATTACAACCCTTTAAAGACCTCTTGATTTGTGTATTGGTGCATTAAATTTTTGTTGATTGTTAGATGAAGAGCAAGCAATATAAAGCAAGATTAGTAGAGAATTGAGAGAATTGACCCTAGACACTTGAGATTAGAGTGATATACACTTCCTGTGAGGGTTCAATGCTTGATTCTATGTTCCCTGCTTTCATGAGCTATCTTCTTACAAGTTTACTTGTCTTTATTTTATATGATTTGAATTAGTGGAATTTGAATTGTTTTTGTCTTGGAGAACTTATTTACTTTTAACCAAGTAGGTAGAATCATTTTTGCATGTAGTTGCATTCATATAGATAGGTTGCATTTCATACATTCTATCATTCCCCTTCACTCTTTATAGTTTCTCTTGAGCTTAGCATGAGGACATGCTATTGTTTAAGTGTGGGGAGGTTGATAAACCACTATTTTATGGTTTATCTTATGCTCAATTGAGTGGTTTTTATCAACTCTTTACTTAGTTATTCATACAATTCGCATGTTTTACAATTTCCTTCCTGATTTTGTGCTATGATTGAAAACATGCTTCTTTGATCTTATATTTGCTTATTATTAATTTTTATTAAATCCTCTCTTATGACCATTAGATGCCTTGATATGTGTGTTAAGTGTTTTCAGATATTATAGGGCAGGAATGGCTTGGAGGATGGAAAGGAAGCATGTAAAAGTGGAAGGAATACAAGAAGTTGAAGAAGTTGTTAAGCTATCCAGCCTGACCTCTTTGCACTCAAACGGCTATAGCTTTAGCTACAGAATTCTAAACGACGCGGTTCTAGTTGCGTTGGAAAGTTAACGTCCGGGGCTTCGATTTCATATATAATTTGCCATATCTGCCCTGAAGTTAGGCGACGCGAACGCGTGAATGATGCGCCCGCGTCGCATCTGCGAACTGCAATCCGCGCGGACGCATGGATGACGCCTCTGCGTTACTTGGCCGCAACCTGTACGGACCAGAAAGCGCTGGAAGTGACTTCTGAGCTGTTTCTGACCCAGTTTTTGCCCCAGAGAATACATATTAGAGGCTATAAAGTGGGGAAATGCATCCATTCATGAGGATGCTCATAATTCATAATTTTAGTTTTAGATGTAGTTTTTAGAGAGAGAGAGGTTCTCTTCTCTCTCTTAGGATTAGGATTAGGATTAGGATTTCAACTTCTTCATCACAGGTTCAATATTCCTTTTACTATTTATTTTCTTTTCTATTTTTGTTTACTCTGAAACTTTTATTTGTGTTTGGTTTATGTTGCCCAATTGGCTTATGGATATTGTTCGTGTTAGAATTGACATTTTCATTCAATATAATTTGAGGTATTCCAGATATTTATGATTTCAGTTTAGCTTTCTATATTTTTGGCTTTGGTTGATTAATTGGTAACTCTTGAGTTATCAAACTCATTGTCAACTGAAAATTGGAATTCTTCAAGAATTAATTTGAGATCCAATAACTCCAACTTTTCCCAAGGAAAGACTGGGACTTGAGGATCCGAATTAATTCATCCACTTAACTTACCTTCATAGTTAGAGGTTAACAAAGTGGGAGAAAAATCCAATTCTCATCACAATTGATAAGGATAACTAGGATAGGACTTCTAATTTCTCATACCTTGCCAAGAGTTTATTTTACAGCTATTATTATTTTATTTTACTTGTCATTCAACTAACTTTTTACCTTAATCCAAAACCCCAAAACACACTTTTTCATAACCAATAATAAGAACATACCTCCCTGCAATTCCTTGAGAAGACGACCCGAGGTTTAAATACTCGGTTATCAATTTTAAAGGGGTTTGTTACTTGTGACAACCAAAATGTTTGCACGAAGGGATTTCTGTTGGTTTAGAATCTATATCTACAACGCGACTATTTTTATAAAATTCTTTACTAGCAAAAATCCTAACATCAACAACGATCCCATGGGCATCACTATTATATTGGCGAATGCAAACCTCCACCGCACACTGATAGACGAAGGGAGCTCCGCCGACATCTTTTTCAAAACTGCCTTCAACAAGCTCGGTTTAGAAGAAAAAGAACTCAGAGAATATTCAAATAGCCTGTTCGGACTAGGAGACACCCCGGTTCAACCACTTGGATACATCTCATTGCACACAACCTTTGAAAAAGGAAACCAATCAAGAACACTCA
Source organism: Arachis hypogaea (assembly GCF_003086295.3). Lineage (NCBI taxonomy): Eukaryota > Viridiplantae > Streptophyta > Magnoliopsida > Fabales > Fabaceae > Arachis > Arachis hypogaea. Next base: position 16,525,931 of record NC_092036.1, read on the forward strand.
AGATAGATTACATCGTGGTTGACGTAGGTTTAGCCTATAACGCCTTAATAGGCCGGACAACATTAAATCAGCTTGGTGCAATAATCTCAACTCCACATCTATGCATGAAATTCCCAACTCCAGAAGGGATAGCTACAATAAAAGCAGATCAGAAGACAGCACGCCACTGTTACAACAAAAGTATAGACCTCAGAAGCAGAGGAAAAGAATTCCACACAATCGAGCTCGGTGGAGTTCAGAGGCGGGAAGAACTCCGCCCACAACCTGAAGGCGAAATAGAGAAAGTCCAGATTGGGGATACCCCGGGACCAGTATCGGTACAATCCTATAAGGAGACATAAAAGAATCGATCATACAGTTCTTACGAGATAATGTCAACCTCTTTGCGTGGAAGGCCGCAGACATGCCAGGCATAGACCCCAAGTTAATGTGCCACAAACTAGCAGTCTACCCAGGATCTCAGCCAGTGCAACAGAGGTGCAAAAAGCTCAGACCAGAACACTCTCATGCTATGGAAGAGTAGGTACAAGCTCTATTGGAGGCAGGATTCATAAGAGAAGTTAAATACCCACTATGGCTAGCTAACATCGTCTTGGTGAAAAAATCAAACGAGAAGTGGTGAATGTGCACTAACTACACTGATCTCAACAAAGCCTGCCCCAAGGATCCTTATCCATTCCCAAGTATCGACGCACTGGTCAATGCCTCCTCCAGATATAAATACCTCTCATTCATGGACGCATATTCGGGATACAATCAAATCCCAATGTGTCCACCCGACTAAGAAATAACTTCCTTCTTAACCCCAAAAGCAAACTACTGCTACGTCGTCATACCTTTCGGTCTTAAAAATGCAGGAGCTACTTATCAGAGGTCAATGAATAAGGTCTTTTTGAATCACATCAGAAAAATCATGGAAGTCTACCTAGACGACATGCTAATAAAGACACAAAATGAAGAGACACTATTGTCCAACCTGACCCAGGTGTTCGACACTATAAGACGGCATGGCATGCGACTCAATCCCACAAAATGAACCTTCGCCCTAGAGGCTGGAAAATTCTTGGGTTTTATGCTCACACAGAGAGGAATCAAAGTAAACCCAGACAAATGTCAGGCCATACTCAACATGAAGAGCCCGACTTGTGTCAAAGAAGTAAAACAACTCAATGGGAGGTTAGCAGCCTTGTCCAGATTTCTAGCCGGATCGGCAATCAGATCTCTTCCCTTCTACGCTGCTCTAAGGAAGGGAAAGAAGTTTGAATGGACAACAGAGTGCGAGCAGGCCTTCCAAGATTTCAAAAGGTTCCTAGGACAGCCATCTATCCTAACTCGGCCACGGGAAGGAGAACCACTCATATTGTACCTCGCAGTAGGAAGTCGGGTAGTAGCCTCAGCCGTAGTCCAAGAAGATGACAACGGGCAGCAACCCGTATACTTCATCAGTAAAGAGCTACAGGGAGCCGAGCTGAACTACCAGAAAACAGAGAAGTTTGCCTACGCTCTCATACTAACATATCGATGACTTCGTCCATACTTTCAAGCCCACACCATCAAGGTCCAGACCAACCAACCCATAAAAGGGATCTTACAAAAAACAGACCTGGCAGGAAGAATTTTACAATGGGCAGTCGAGTTGTCCAAATTTGACCTCCAATACGAAGCTCGGACAACCATCAAATTACAATACCTGGCTGACTTCATTGCAGAATTTACAGATACACTGGAAACCCCACAGAATGGAATCTCTACATGGACAAGTCCTCAAATAAAGCCGGAAGCGGCGCGGGTGTGATAATTGAAAGTGACCAAGGAACCCAAATCGAACTCTCTCTCAAATTCGAGTTCCCTGCCTCAAACAACCAAGCGGAATATGAGGCACTGCTAGCTGGTTTGAAGCTAGCTAGGGAGATTGGAGCTCAAAAGCTTATCATCTTTAGCGACTCACAGGTAATCACTTTGCAAATAGCAGGAAGCTATCAAGCCAAAGACCCCACTATGAAAAAGTACTTGGACAAAACCAAGGAACATCTCGGACAACTCGGAGAATATGAGATCCGTCACGTACCCCGAGAATAGAATGCTCGAGCTGACGCACTCTCAAAAATATCCAGCACCAAACCAGGGGGCAACAATAGAAGCCTCATTCAAGAAATTCTACAAAATCCATCAATCTCTGAAGAAGAAAAAGTCCTGACCATAACAAGTCAAGATCAAGGATGGATGACTCCCATAATTAACTACCTCAAAACAGAAGCACTCCCCACAGAAGAAAAAGAGGCAAAGAGGTTAAAGCAGGAGGCACAATACTACACTATCATAAACAATACTCTATACAAAAGAGGGATGTTTATACTATTGTTAAAATGCATACCGACTTCTAACACAAAAGAAGTCCTAGAAGAAGTACACAGTGGCATTTGTGGTAATCACCTAGGAGCACAGGCACTTACCAAAAAAGTACTTCGCGCAGGGTTTTATTGGCCAACTCAACAAAAGGAAGCCACAGAGTTCGTAAAAACATGTCCATCATGCTAGAAACATGCCGACTTTCACATCGCTCCACCAGAGGAGCTTATCAGCGTAACCTCACCTTGGCCATTCGCAAAATGGGGACTCGATCTTCTCGGACCCTTCCCTCAGGGGTCTGGACAAGTCAAATTCCTCATAGTGGGGATAGACTATTTCACAAAGTGGATCGAGGCAGAACCCCTTGCTAATGCCACTGCTCAAAGAAGTCAAAAATTCCTATATATGAACATTATCACGAGGTTCGGGGTTCCATACTTCATTACCACAGATAATGGTACCCAATTCACAAATGCAGGCTTCAGAAAGCTAGCGGCCGACTTGAATATAAAACAGCAATTCACTTTCGTAGAACATCCCCAAGCCAATGGATAAGCCAAAGATGCCAACAAAGTCATACTGGCTAGGCTGAAACGGAGATTACAGGACGCAAAAGGAGCTTGGGCCGAGGAGCTCCCACAAGTCTTATGGGCATATCGAACAACGCCACATTCCACCACAAAGGAATCACCCTTCCGATTAGCGTATGGAATGGAGGCAATGATCCTAGTAGAGATTGAAGAAAGGTCGCCTAGAGTAATTTACTATAGTGAAAAAGCTAATTCCCAACTTCAAAGGGAAGAACTTGACCTGCTTCTGAAGGTACAAGAAAGAGCTCAGATTAGGGAAGAAGCATTAAAACGATGAATGGCTATGAGATACAATCAAAAGGTAGTACATTGAGCTTTTGCTGAGAACGACCTCATCCTAATCCGAAATGACATTGGAACAGCCCGACCTGGAGAAGGAAAGCTGGCAGCAAACTGGAAAGGACCTTTCCGGGTCATAGAAGTACTTGGAAAGGGCTACTACAAACTGTCCGAACTCGAGGGGCGAGAACTTCCTAGGTCATGGCACGCCTGCAACCTGAGAAGGTACTATAGCTAGGGATGATAAAGGATCTTAGGATAAAGCGCACTCTTTTTCCTAAAAAGGTTTTTTCCAAAGGCGCCAGTCCAAGACCTACAAATCACCCGACTTAGAGGATAAACCTCCCACATGTATATATTTGCATTTTCTTTTGAATAAAATCTGTTTAGGTCTTCTACAAATGTTCAAGCCGCATTAATCTGAAACATTCATCATCCGATTATAAAGCTACAGATCGGCAGAAAGTGAAAATTAAATTCACTACGAGATCACGATAAAGACCAAAGATGAAAACCAAATTCATCAAAGGGTCAACCAAACGAGGGTTAAACCCAATCTCTACAAAATTGACAAAGATGAAAACAGAATAATGCAAGAAGTTATTGAAAGTAACTTAAAGGCTGACCGACATAAAAAAGTCAGACCAGTCGCAAAAATTGAAGTTATAAGTAAAGCCCTGGAAAGAGGTCTGGTGGTGCACGAAATTGTGATCATCAATGGCGCCATCAACATGGTACGCTCAATTGCAATCTCAACTCTTTATCATAACTTCGCACAACTAACCAGCAAGTGCACTGGGTCATCCAAGTAATAAACCTTACGCGAGTAAGGGTTGATCCCACGGAGATTGTTGGTATGAAGTAAGCTATGGTCATGTTGTAAATCTCAGTCAGGCAGATTCAAATGGTTATGGATGATTTATGAATAAAGCATAAAATAAAGATAGAGATACTTATGTAATTCATTGGTGAGAATTTCAGATAAGCGTATGGAGATGCTTCGTCCCTTCCGTCTCTCTGCTTTCCTACTGACTTCATCCAATCCTTCTTACTCCTTTCCATGGCAAGCTGTATGTTGGGCATCACCATTGTCAATGGCTACAGTACCGTCCTCTCAGTGAAAATGTTCAACGCGCTCTGTCACAGCACGGCTATTCAGCTGTCGGTTCTCGATCATGTCGGAATAGAATCCAGTGATTCTTTTGCGTCTGTCACTAACGCCCCACAATCGCGAGTTTGAAGCTCGTCACAGTCATTCAATCCTTTAATCTTTGATAAACCCATATTTTATGATATATTTTATGCTTAATCTGAGTGATTTATTCAATCCTTCACCCACTTATTCATATTAATTGTATGGTTTTACTTCTCCTTCCTTATTATGTGATATGTGTGAAAAACATGTTTCCTATGCTTTTAAATTAATTATTTTAATCACCTTTAATTCCATTCGATGCCGTGATTAGTGTGTTGAGTAATTTCAGATCTTCTAAGGCAGGAATGACTTAAAGAATGGAAAAGGAAACATGCAAAAATGGAAGGAAAGCACAAAATGGAGTTTCTGAAGGAACTGGCATCCACGCGATCGCATGGACGACGCGATCGCGTGCCAGAAGCGAAGAGGCAACGACATGGCCGCATGACTGACGCGACCGCGCGACTTGAGCAAATCGCATACGACGCGGACGCGTGAACGACGCGACCGCGTGACAAGGAGAACTCCGAATGAAGCGACCGCGTGACCCACGCGGACGTGTGATAGAGGCCACGCACTAAAAATTGCAGAAAATGCTCATAGCGGATTCTGAAGCCTTTTTGGCCCAAATCCAAGTCCAGAAATCAGAGACCAGAGGTTATGAAGTGGAGGAATGCATCCATCGAGGGGGACTCCAAATTTTTTTGTTATTTTCCATGATTTAGATTTAGTTTGGAGGGAGGTTCTCTCCTCTCTCTCTTAGGATTAGGATTTAAGACTTCTCTTAGTTTTAGGAGTGACTCTCGATCCCAGGTTTAATATTCCTTTTACTTTATATTTATCTCTTATTTTCAGATACTTCAGTGCTTGCTTGTATTAGATATGTTGCCCAATTGGCTTATGAGCCTTTCCATGTTATGACTTGAATTTATGTTTAGACATAGTTTAATTGCTTTATTTACATGAATGCTTTTAATTTAATTTAGATATTCTTCCTTTTGGCTTTTGTTGATTAATTGGTGACCCTTGAGTTATCAAACTCATTGTTGATTGAAAATTGGAATTAATTCATCCACTTAACTTACCTTCATAGTTAGAGGTTAACAAAGTGGGATTAAAAATCCAATTCTCATTATAATTTATAATGATAGGACTTCCAGTTCTTACACCTTGCCAAGAGTTTATTTTACAGTCATTCATTTACTTTTATTGCTTTGAAAATATACCTGTGCCCATTGCCCAACTAACCTTTTACCTTAATCCAAAACCCCAAACACACTTTTTCATAACCAATAATAAGAACATACCTCCCTGCAATTCCTTGAGAGATGACCCGAGGTTTAAATACTCGGTTAACAATTTTTAAAGGGGTTTGTTACTTGTGACAACCAAAACGTTTGCACGAAGGGATTTCTGTTAGTTTAGAAGCTGTATCTACAACGCGAATATTTTTAATAATTCTTTACTAGCAAAAATCCTAACGTCAAAATGGCGCCGTTGCCGGGGATTTGCAAACGTGTGCCTTATTATTGGTTATTGTAAATATTTTTCAAAATATATATATATATATATATATATTTTTTTTTCTTTTACTTGTTTATTTGTTTTCTCTTTTTCCCCCTTATTTCTGATAGCTATTATGAATTATCACCCCTCTTGCTTTGAGTTTAGTTCTAACTTTATGAAGGATATAGAAACCACAGCAGGAATATGCATCAAGGTCAGACCAATCAAGGATGGATGGAGTCAAGAGGATCTAATCAACCCTTTAGGCAACAACACCCTCCAAGATATCATGGACAACGACCATTCTACAATGCATACCCAGCTGAAAGATATGGTGGACAGCCTTGTAACTACCAACAAGCCCCACCCCGTGCCTATAGACCATCCTCTCAACATGACCTCGAACCACCACACTCACAAGCTTCTTTTCGTCATTCGCCACCATACGATCCTTATCCGCCCCAATACCAATCCAATTACTCCCAAGAACCACCACTCCCCCATACACATAACCCATATCCATCAAAGTCAGAATCACGGGTCAGCCTCGAAGAATCAATGAAACAATGTACTGTACTCCTTCATCAACTGGAGCAAGCAATGGTGGAGAAGTTAAAACAATTATCTTCCAGACACTCAGCCCCTCAACAGACCCCCATGGCTTTATGTAGAGAACCCAATGAAAAACGCAGTACAAAGGAGATGCTGGAAGCTCCAGTGAACAGCATAAAGCATAACTTCGTACTAGAACAAGCAGAGAAAGCTGTCGTTGCAGAAGAAGAAGAGTCGGTTGTTGTGGAGAACTCCGTCAAGGATGTTACAATTGACGCTGAGGAGGATTTTGCACCACCTCCAATGCAAATATCTTATGAAGAACTGAACGAAATAACCCAGGACATAGGTTTCCTTGATGATGATGATCACCAGTCCTGTTCTCTTAGCGGTGAACTTGCATCCACAAGTGATTTCTTTGAGACAAAAGAATCTTCCCCGAGTGAATATGAAGATGATGCTAAGGTAGATCTTTCTCAACCTCCAATATATGACTTGAGTGATGATGAGGGAGAAATTGATGGCTCTGATCAAGAGATGGTTGAAGTGGAAGAATTCACAAAAGCTTATAAGGGAGTAGAACTTACAGAACTACTGGAAACACCTATCCCAAGGCCGTTACCGCCCACCACAAACTACAAGTGGGTAAAATCCTTGTCTTTTATCTTCAATATTCCACCTGAATATGGTTTGCTTGAAATAGATGGCCAGCTTAGAGCTCTCTGCGGCTTCAAGAGTAAAAGGGAAATGGCTCATACTCAGAGCCGGTGCACAAGGTTCAATAAGGTTCCACGCTTCAACTCGAAGTGCAAGGATTGGTATCATGCTCAATTGAGTGGATCACGGAGAACGTTTGGTCACCGTGGTGAGAATCTAATTTCCCAACTGCCCAAATGGATAATTATAAATCAAAACGAAAGCAGATTTGGAACCAAAGTTTGGGATCCTGGAAAATATTCTGATATTCATCACCCCGGGAGCCTAAAAATCTGTTTGAAGCTGCTCCAAAGCTTCACATGCCTAGTTTGGGACCCCGGAGGCTATTGGCATTCCAAGCATTGGTGGAGATTTCTGGATGAATTTAAACACAAGCTGCCATAACAGGAAGCTCAACCAACGTCCAACTTAAGGACTTTAACCAAAAGTGCTAGGTAGGAGACAACCCACCAGGGTATAATCGTTCCTTTTTCATTTTTTATTTAGTTTTAGTTGTTTTCAAGTTTTATTTTATTTTTCATTGAACCTGGAATTACTCATAACATTCATATCATTTTGCATTCTGTATACTGCATAATTACATATCTGCAAAAAAAAAAGCATACGACGCAACCGCATCAATCATGAGATCGCGTCAATTGCGATACGACACCCCCCACGCGTCCGCGTCACTCACGCGGTCGCGTGCCCTAGAGATCGGCGTATAACCCTAACATCCAGAAAGTTGGGCTGGACTCATGCTGCCCTTGTGCTTTTCGCGTAAAAGACCCACGCGATCGCGTCACATGTACATAACCAATTTCACGTGACCGTGTGAGCGACGCGACCGCGTCGCGTGGACTGCACAACACCCTAGAAGGAGACAGAGAGTTGCGCTGCGACGACGCTGGAATCGTGCATCTAGCAACGCGATCGCGTGACCCACGCGATCGCGTCCACCCCTCTCCTACCCCTCCCATGCGATCGCGCCCACCCATTTCTCGCCCCTACCACGCGACCGCGTGCCCCACTTGGCCGCGTGGGTTTCAAAATATAACCCCCCAGCCACGCGAACCCTATCAGTTGCACGCCCACCCCCTACCCTCTTCCCCTCTCTCCTTCCTCTACCCTCCACCACCACCCAGCCACCACCGACACCACCCGAACGCCGCCGACCACTCAGACGCCGCCGCCATCTACCCCCCTCTCTCCTCTTCCCTTCTTTCTTCTTCTTTCTTCTTTCCCCCTCCTCCTCCGCCACTGCTCACCTCCGCGCCACCACACGCCGCCGCCACCACCCCACCACAACCCCCTTCAACCAGCAACACCACCCCTTCCCCTACCCCCAGCCACCTCTCTACCCCACTCTCCTCCTTCGCCTACCAGGTTCCGCAACACGCAAACCCTTTTCTCCATTCGTAGTTCTTCTTATTTTTTTTCGTTTTATGTTCATGTTTAGGCTAGTTAGATATGCATGTTGTAGTGGATTTTAGGTTGTTAGGTAGCCTAGGATGTGGTTAGTGGATCTAGGTCTGTTTATTTGCACTGTTCTTGCTTCTGTTTTATCATATTTTCAAATCTGCTGTTACTGTAATCTTGTTCATATGCTATATTTCTTGTATATTGCTGCTCTTTACATTGAATTTTCATGTTTATATTATATATATGTAACTGCAACTTGACTTTTTTATTCATATGAACTGCTTTGATTGCTGTTTATTTTCCGGAATAATCCATATTTAGCCGGAATGCTGCCCAAATTTCTATAACTTATTTTCATTCATGTTTTGGTTTGGCATTTTGAACTTTGTTTTACTCTGCTTTACCCGAACCTTTCATGAATGCCAGGGCATGCTTCATTATCCTCTTTGATTTCCTGGTTTATAAACTGCACCTATGATGCTCTGATTCCAATTCTTGTTTATATCTCTTTGAATCAGCATCCAATTATTTTCCTTGTTTGGTTATGAGTTACTTCTATTCCTACCTGTGAATCCTTGTTACATGGAATATTCTCTTTATGCCACTTACTTTACCCACATTTTACTGACTCACTAATTTTAATTTACTAACTTCTTTTTCAAATTCTACCCATACTAACTTTTTATACTCGCTTTTCTGACTTTTCACTTTCCTCTAAATTTTAACCATGGCATAATGACAATTTTTCTCTTTAACTTGAATTCTACTACATTTTGGATTGTAAATTATTCCTTTCAAACTTTTAAACTGCTATACAATCCTTAATGCTCATTTACCTAACACATTTGCCTTATTCTCATTCTCCTTTGTCGCTTTGAGTTTTCTTTGTTTAATTGCCTATTTGTTTTCCTATTTTTATATTTCCTGGTTTTTTGTTTTTTTTAGGATGTCTACCTCACAGAGAAAAGGAAAAGGCAAGGCTACTGGCAAGCGCAAAAGAGGAGAACCCTCCCAGTCCATCATAGATCTAATGCATGATTCCTCATGGCGGGAGAAGAACTTTACCCAAGCAGGAAAAAGCTGACCAGCTGCTCCCTGCAAATGATTCCATCAAATTTGCTAACCGGTACTGTGAGCTGAAGTATCCGGCATTTGCAGACTCCAAAAACCTATACCTGGAGAGAACTCTGAAGATTCCAGAAGCACTCCAGCAGTACACCACTGAGCAAATCAAGCAAAGAGGCTGGTTCTTTTTGGAAAGAGCACTGATAGAGGTCAATGCATCTTGGGTTAGGGAATTCTACTGCAACTACTATATCACTACCCTAGATGCCGTGAACCTGCGAGGCAAGCAGATTCTGGTCACTGAAGAGGCCATCGAGGACATCCTATAGCTCCCACCTAAGTTCGATCAGCCTGATGGTTACAAAAAGGCTGAGGAGGACATGCGTTTCTTGAGGTTTGATTGGGATGCTGTCAAGGCAAGGATAGCCCTGGACCCGACTATTCCTTGGGAGATAGGTCAGGACACCACCTTGCCCAAGGGTATCAAGCGGGCGTACCTAAATGATGAGGCTCGGTTATGGCATCAGATCCTGAGTAATTATGTGATGCTGAGTACTCATGAGACAGAGATTCCAGCTGCTATGATCACCCTCCTATGGTGTGTGATGGAGGGTAAGGACCTGTACTTACCACGCTTTATCCGGCATTATATGGCCAGGGTCCACGTCCGAGGCACTCTTCCCTTTCCTTATCTGGTTACACAGCTAGGCCGTCGAGCTGACGTGCCATGGGATGATGCCGATGAGAGACCACCGGCTGCGGACTGCAGGAAGATCATTCCTCACAGTAGGAACTTCCTGGCTTTGGGCTACAGACTACCACCTTTCACTGCTACTAATGAGACAGCCCCATCGTCTGCCGGACCCTCTTCTTCCACAGCTGCCCCTGCTGCCACCACTATACCTTCACCTACCTCAGAGCCAGTCTACTGCCTCGTGCACTGCTTATTTGGACAGCTTGATCAGATGGAGCACCGTAACTGGCGCCGGTATGAGCATCTGAAGCTAATGATCTGACAGGGCAGTGACATCCCCTCCGAGCCTGACTCACCATCTGAGCCATCCGAGGAGGAGGCAGATGAGCACCAGGAGGAGACCCATCCGTAAGCAGGCACAGAGCAAGCTGCTCCCCAGACAGAGGTCCCACATCAGATTGAGGCCGCAGATCCTGAAATCCCGATCCAATCAGCACCTCCTCTACAGCAGCCAGATCCTCAGCCCACTACCACCGAGACTCCAGCTACCATTCCTACCAATGATGACACCCCTTCACACCCAGCTTGACTGAGCATCAGGGACGATGCTTCACTTTAAGTGTGGGGAGGTTGATGATTGGATTTTTGATGGTTTAGAATTTCACTAATGAAATCTCGTTATAAAGTATAGTTTCTAAACCAAACAATAATCCTTTCATACAAAAAGTTGTTTGTCACTAGTACAAACCCCTAAAATTTATAAACCGAAGTATTGAACCTCGGGTCGTTCTCCCTAGGAATTGTAATGAAGTGTTTTGTTATTGCTTGTGAGTTATTTTTGGGGTTTTAATAAGAAACATGAAAGATAAATGGCAAGAAAGTAAACTAAGGCCTAAAAAGGTCTTGGCAAGGGTTGGTGGTCAAGGATCTCTATCCTAATCACTAACCACAATATGAGAATTGGCAAGGATTAATCTCATTATATCATCCTCTAACTAGTAGTAAAGGAAAGTCAAATGAGCTATATCAATCCTAGTCCATAAGTCCTAACTCTCCACTAATTCAATTAGTGAGAACTAGAGTCAATGGATCCCAATCATCAATTACGTGGACAATAGTAACTCAAGAGTTCCTAAGTTACCTTTCCAAGCCAAGAGTATAAAATTCTACTCTAAAATCCACCCAAGCATTTCATCAAACACTTGGAAGGCATAAAAGGAAAGCATAGTAAATCAACAACAAGAACAAGATCTAACAACAATCAAATGTAAAGAATTAACAACAACAATTAAAGAAAATAAGATCTACATGAATTACCTCTTACTGAATTGAAAGAAAATGGAAGGAACAATAGTAGATCTACAATAAAACATAAGAACAACATAAAGGAAATTACAATAAAAGAATGGAAGAAGAATGAATGTAACAACAAGGAATCGAGAAGAAGAAGTGGAGGAAAGCAAAGATTAAAACCTAGATCTAAGAACTAAACCTAATCCTAATCCTAATCCTAGAGAGAAGTGAGAGCTTCTCTCTCTAGAAACTACTTCTAAACTAATCCTAATGAGTGTGTATGAACTAATCTCCCTTTGCTCTTCAATCCTTGGCTTTAAATAGCAGTTTAGGCGCCAAAGTTGGTTGGAATTGGGCCCCACAACCCTTGAGAATTTGTTGGTCACGTTTTCATTAAAAAATCATAAACCAGCACCGATGCGTACGCGCACAGCACGCGTACGCATCCATGGGGTAATTCGTAAGGTGCGCGCAAGCGCCAGGTGCGCGCGCGTCCATGGGCGAGTTCAACTTCTTTGACTTTTCATGATTTCTCCACTTTGCATGCTTTCCCTCTTCACTCCTTTGATCCATTCCTAGCCCTTTTCAATCTGAAATCACTAACAAACATATCAAGGCATCTAATGGAATCAAGGAGAATTAGATTTAGTTATTTTAAGTCCTAAAAAGCATGTTTTCACATCTAAGCACAACTAAGGAGACAATCACAAAACTATGCTAATTCAATGGATAAATGTGGGTAAAAGGTGATAAAATCTCTTAAAATCAATACAAGATAAACCGTCAAAACGGGGTTTATCAACCTCCCCACACTTAAACCAAGCATGTCCTCATGCTTAAACTAAGAATGAAGCAAAGGGTATGTCATTTATTCAATGGAACTAACTAAATGCAATCTACCTATATGCAACTATCTACATGAATGCAATTGCTTGGTCAAAATAAATCGATTCCCAAGAATCATATATGCACAAGGGCTAAGGACTAGCAAGTCTAATCCACAATTGAACTGAGTTATTAAATATTTTTACAAACTTGCATGAGAAGAGATGATCATAGGTGGAAACATGTAATTGAGCATCAAACCCTCACCGGATGTGTTTGCACTCTATTCGCTCAAGTATTTAGCGTTGATTCTCTCAATTCCCCCCTAATCATGCTTTCCAAGATTTGTTCTTCTTCTAACAATCAACATATATTTCATGCATGTATACAAGTATCATGAGGTCTTTTCTTTGGGCTGTAATGGGGTTAAGGTCAAGGTAGGATGCATATTTGGTTAAGTGAGCTTGAAATTTGAATCTTTGATAAGCTTAAACTTCCCACCTAACCTATGACATCCTATACAATTAAGTTTTAACCTAACTACCCATTTTTCACTTTTTCACATACTCATGTATCCCTTTTCATTTCACAACACTCATGCACTTGATTTTATTGAGCTACACTTTGCTTTGGGGCATTTTGTCCCTTTTTTATTTCTTTCTTTTTCTTCTTTTTCTTTCTTTTTCTATTTTTTCTCTTTTTCTTTTCCATATTATTTTTCTTTTCTTTTCCATATTATTTTTATTTTTCTTTTGTTTTTCTCATTTTTCTTTTTTTTCTATATACAAGAACATTAATGCATAAGGTCTATACATTTGATCAATACATGAGCATGTACCCAATTCCCAATATTTTCAATAAAAATACAAAACTACCCTTTTATTCACCCAATGTCCCAAGATTCCCACACTTGAATGATACTCACACACACTTGCCTAAGCTAATCAAAGATCCAAATTAAGGACATTTATTGTTTTCCGCTTTAGGCTTGTAATGTGCTAAAATTAAGAACAAGTAGGTTAATCGTAGGCTCAAATTTGGCTAACAATGGAAGATAAAAGGTAAGGCTTTTTGGGTAAGTGAGCTAAATGAAATGATGGCCTCAATCATATAAATGCATAAATACACAAAATAATGGACATAAAGAATCAACCAATTCAAAGATTACAATCATAGAAAGAGAATAATGCACACAAGAAGGAAAAATAAGTGGTTATAAGATGTAACCACACCATTAGGCTCAAATCTCACTTGCTTGTGTTCTTAGCTCAAAAACATGATCCACAAGATATATATAATTCAAGCAAGTTTATGAAAAGTATTCACTCAAATCAATTAAGGTGCCCTATAGATAGAAATCTTGAAAATTTTCATTATTTTGACTAAGCTTATTTTGTATATATATGCAAAACTAAGAAAATGCAACAAAAATCCTAAAAAACCTAAAATGAAATGCAAAAGTGTTGGGATTAGAAATTTGTCACCCAAAATCGCCGATCGGTCGGACGACCTCCCCACACTTAAAAGTTTGCACCGTCCTCGGTGCACTCAAAGATGAGCAAGGGGGTACGGCGAATCTCCGGATTGCTGCGTGTTCTTAGTCTTGCTTCCGTTATTGCTTGTGGTGCATTCGTCATGAAAGACAAAAATATAACATCATAAGATGAGACAATACAAAAGCAAGGAAGCATACATTGTTGGAGTGAGGTAAATCACTAGAATTAAGTGAGTGAATTAGTGTGACATTAATGACAAATAGGTGTGTGAATTCTAAATTGCGCGGTTTAGAACACACATTAGCATAAAAAGCTATGTCACAAAAGAAGCATGCACTTCACTTATCCTAGTGTGCTTGAGATGCTTTAAGTAAGCTTGTAAGGTAAAACAAGCATTAGAGAAGCATGGAAACATTCAAGCTAAAGTATATGGATGCATATGATCATGAAACACAATGCATTAAGGAAAATGCACAACATCATCCATCAAGAGGTTGCCTAATCACAGAATAAGGCTCAAAACACATGGTGGCTAGCTACAACATGCAATTCAAAAGAGTTACAAGCTCAAAGGCAATTCTCATCACTTGGTATTTTTCAAAAGGTAAGCATGAAAACTCAAAACCAAGTAGCAAAATATAACCTCAATTGAATAGTCCAACAAAGATTATCTAAAAAAATTCATGCTAAAATAGCATTTAGGTAATAAGGGGCAGCAATGTATAGTAAACAAGATCAATAAGCCAACACTTATAATGAAGATGGAGAAAATAAAATGAAAACTAAACTAAAGCTATCTAACAAACTAACAAACTAAAATAAATGGTTATCGATGGTGTTTAGAAGTGTTGGATGAAGGGTAGGAGAGGGAAAGAAGAAAGGAGGAGGAAATAAATGGAAAAAAGAGAAGAAAAGAAGTGGATTGAAGGAAGGGCATCCACGCGTACGCAAGCATGGCGCGCGCGCGCGGGTGGTGGAACAGAGAGGGAGATGCGGATGCGTACAGTACGCTAACGCGTAGATGCGGATGTGGGCATAGGCGCGGACCCGTACAGTACGCGTCTGCGTGGGTAGCTAGCCAGGCCAGCGGCTCAATGTTGGCCCAGAGTTAGCACAACTCTCTGGTAAAAGTACCAGGAGTGCAGGTGGCATAATCGACGCGCGCGCGGCATGTGCGCTTGCGCGTGCATTGCGAATTCAGCATGATGGGCGCGTGCGCACCAGGTGCGCGTACGCGCGGATGATGTTGGGCCTGGGGCTCAACGTTCGCACAGTGAAGGCCTAACCCTCGGGTTTTTTGGCTGGGAGTGGAACTTCTGCATCTACGCACGCGCTATGTACGCGTGCGCGTAAGTGGTCGAAAATGCTTAAAGTGCGCGTACGCGCCATGTACGCGTGCGCGTGAATGGTGCTCTGTTTTTCAAAATTTTCCTATGTTTTTGCACTAATCTAAGCATTCTAAACCTCTAAACAGCTACCAAAATACCATAAAACCTTATTTAACATACTAAACTACCAATTAAACTCAACTATCTAAACAAAAACATGAATTTAAACTAGTTACC
The DNA here is from genome assembly GCF_003086295.3 of Arachis hypogaea. Classification (NCBI taxonomy): domain Eukaryota; kingdom Viridiplantae; phylum Streptophyta; class Magnoliopsida; order Fabales; family Fabaceae; genus Arachis; species Arachis hypogaea. Next base: position 16,541,458 of record NC_092036.1, read on the forward strand.
AACATGTACAAAAGAGAAAGAAATGAAAAGAATTTACCGTGGTGGGTTGTCTCCCACCTAGCACTTTTATTTATTGTCCTTAAGTTGGACTTATGGGGAGCTCCTTATCAAGGTGGCTTGTGCTTGTACTCATCTTGGAACTTCCACCAATGCTTGGTTCTCCATTGTGCCCCAAGATTCTTCATGGATTGAGCCAAGTCTTGATGGAGTTCGTCACAAGCTTGGGGCTCCCAAAGTTGGTTCTCTTCTTGTAATCCGGGGTCCCACACTTTGTTTTCACACCCATCTTGAAGTTGATTATCATTATTAGTCCATCCGGGTGGTGAACAAGGGGAATCCTCTATGAAGTGCCCAACAATCCTCCTAGACCCATCTATTTGAGCACTATTCCCACCTTTGTATTCAACTCTTGAAGTATCAACCAAAATGAGCCTTGATTTGCAACGCCAACCACGAAACATCTTTCATTTACGCTTCATCCCACAAAGCATCCTAAGTTGACCATCCGTTTCAAGCAAGCCATACTCAAGTGGGACAATAAAGCTAATAAAAATGAATTTTACCCACTCAAGTGAAGGAGTAGATGACAACCTAGGCAAAGATGCTTCCAACGATCTTGACAAAGCGTATTCCACTCCCATCCTTCTATTTCTAAGGACTTTCACCTCTTCACAAGATCTCTTGATCTCAATCCTTTGTTCAACAATTTTATCTAAACCTTTTCCTTTACCCAAATCATAATAGGGAGGGTGAGAAAAATTTACCTCCTTAACGCTTTCAAATCCAACCGGAGAAGGTTCTTCATGCTCAAAGGATTCTTCACCACTAAGACTTGATGCTTGATCTTCATCACCAAGGGAACTCAATTCTTTCTCTATCCCATCCAAGTCTTCGTATGGAATATGCATTGGAGGTTGTGCACTTTCCTCCCTAGCATCAATTTCAATCATCTTGGTGGGGTTTTCTTCAACTCTATGTTCCCATGGAGGCTCCGCATCTCCTAAGTCTTCAACCACTTCTTCCTTGTCTTCAACAATTAAAGCTTCCTCCAATTGTTCCAATACAAAGCAACTTCCCTCATTTCCCACTGGAGTTTCCAATCTCTCCTTCATGCTATGTTCTTCATTCGATTCTCCACATGTAGCCATGGGAGTTCCTTGAGTGTTCAAGCATTGGGATGCTAATTGATTTGTTACCGCATCCAAGGCAGTCATAAAATTTTGCACATCCCTTTTCATCTCTTCTTGCCCTTCAACAAGAACACCAAGGGTTTCATCCATTAGAGATTGGGGTGGGTGGAAGGGTTCATCATTTTGGAAGAAGGGTTCATAGTAGGAAGGTGGTTCTTCTTGGTAGAGTTGTGGTGGTTCTATGTTTTCCACTCTTTCCACTTGTTGCACAACACACTCCATGGTTGCTTGAAATTGATCCAATGCTTCCTTGAGATGATCCCTTGACTCTTGTTCCTCTTGGATAATATAATTAGGATCATGTGGCTCTTGGATCAGTGGATCTGAGTATTCTTCCATGGGAGGTTGTGGTGGAAGGTAGAATTCATCTTGTGGTTGAAAATTTTCATTTATTGGAGGTGGTTCATCTTGGTAATAATATGGAGGGGTGGCTCTTGAAAATATTGATGTTGGAGTGGTGGTGGCTCTATGTATGGTTCATATTGCTCATATGGTTGTTGGTAGGATGGATATGGATTAGGGTCATATGAAGGTGGTTGGTAAGAAAGGGCTTGTGAGTATGGTTGAGGGTTATGTTGAGGATATGATTCATAGGCATATGGTGGAGGTTCTTGAAAATCACAAGGAGATTCACCACAGCCATTAGATTGATATGCATCATAGAATGGCTCTTCTTCATAGTGCATTGGTGGAGATTGTTGCCATGAGGATTGATCATATGCATATGGCTCTTCCCACCTTTGATTATCCCATTCTTGATACACATTCTCATCAAAGTTCCCATTACCTACAACATAGTTGTAACTACACTCATAGCCAAAGTGAGAATTCATAATGAAAAGAGAAAATAAAATTCAAAAGCTAATAGAAATCAAGAGAAACAAAATTCTACAACTAGCAAATAAAGCAAAAAGCAAGATATTCACACTATTCACATATGTACAATAACCAATGACATAACACCATTACAATTCCCCGGCAACGGCGCCATTTTGATGATTGGATTTTTGATGGTTTAGAATTTCACTAATGAAATCTCGTTGTAAAGTATAGTTTCTAAACCAAATAATAATCCTTTCATACAAAAAGTTGTTTGTCACTAGTACAAACCCCTAAAATTTATAAACCGAAGTATTGAACCTCGGGTCGTTCTCCCTAGGAATTGTAATGAAGTGTTTTGTTATTGCTTGTGAGTTATTTTTGGGGTTTTAATAAGAAACATGAAAGATAAATGGCAAGAAAGTAAACTAAGGCCTAAAAAGGTCTTGGCAAGGGTTGGTGGTCAAGGATCTCTATCCTAATCACTAACCACAATATGAGAATTGGCAAGGATTAATCTCATTAAATCATCCTCTAACTAGTAGTAAAGGAAAGTCAAATGAGCTATATCAATCCTAGTCCATAAGTCCTAACTCTCCACTAATTCAATTAGTGAGAACTAGAGTCAATGGATCCCAATCATCAATTACGTGGACAATAGTAGCATTTCATCAAACACTTGGAAGGCATAAAAGGAAAGCATAGTAAATCAACAACAAGAACAAGATCTAACAACAATCAAATGTAAGGAATTAACAACAACAATTAAAGAAAATAAGATCTACATGAATTACCTCTTACTGAATTGAAAGAAAATGGAAGGAACAATAGTAGATCTACAATAAAACATAAGAACAACATAAAGGAAATTACAATAAAAGAATGGAAGAAGAATGAATGTAACAACAAGGAATCGAGAAGAAGAAGTGGAGGAAAGCAAAGATTAAAACCTAGATCTAAGAACTAAACCTAATCCTAATCCTAATCCTAGAGAGAAGTGAGAGCTTCTCTCTCTAGAAACTACTTCTAAACTAATCCTAATGAGTGTGTATGAACTAATCTCCCTTTGCTCTTCAATCCTTGGCTTTAAATAGCAGTTTAGGCGCCAAAGTTGGTTGGAATTGGGCCCCACAACCCTTGAGAATTTGTTGGTCACGTTTTCATTAAAAAATCATAAACCAGCACCGATGCGTACGCGCACAGCACGCGTACGCATCCATGGGGTAATTCGTAAGGTGCGCGCAAGCGCCAGGTGCGCGCGCGTCCATGGGCGAGTTCAACTTCTTTGACTTTTCATGATTTCTCCACTTTGCATGCTTTCCCTCTTCACTCCTTTGATCCATTCCTAGCCCTTTTCAATCTGAAATCACTAACAAACATATCAAGGCATCTAATGGAATCAAGGAGAATTAGATTTAGTTATTTTAAGTCCTAAAAAGCATGTTTTCACATCTAAGCACAACTAAGGAGACAATCACAAAACTATGCTAATTCAATGGATAAATGTGGGTAAAAGGTGATAAAATCTCTTAAAATCAATACAAGATAAACCGTCAAAACGGGGTTTATCAACCTCCCCACACTTAAACCAAGCATGTCCTCATGCTTAAACTAAGAATGAAGCAAAGGGTATGTCATTTATTCAATGGAACTAACTAAATGCAATCTACCTATATGCAACTATCTACATGAATGCAATTGCTTGGTCAAAATAAATCGATTCCCAAGAATCATATATGCACAAGGGCTAAGGACTAGCAAGTCTAATCCACAATTGAACTGAGTTATTAAATATTTTTACAAACTTGCATGAGAAGAGATGATCATAGGTGGAAACATGTAATTGAGCATCAAACCCTCACCGGATGTGTTTGCACTCTATTCGCTCAAGTATTTAGCGTTGATTCTCTCAATTCCCCCTAATCATGCTTTCCAAGATTTGTTCTTCTTCTAACAATCAACATATATTTCATGCATGTATACAAGTATCATGAGGTCTTTTCTTTGGGCTGTAATGGGGTTAAGGTCAAGGTAGGATGCATATTTGGTTAAGTGAGCTTGAAATTTGAATCTTTGATAAGCTTAAACTTCCCACCTAACCTATGACATCCTATACAATTAAGTTTTAACCTAACTACCCATTTTTCACTTTTTCACATACTCATGTATCCCTTTTCATTTCACAACACTCATGCACTTGATTTTATTGAGCTACACTTTGCTTTGGGGCATTTTGTCCCTTTTTTATTTCTTTCTTTTTCTTCTTTTTCTTTCTTTTTCTATTTTTTCTCTTTTTCTTTTCCATATTATTTTTCTTTTCTTTTCCATATTATTTTTATTTTTCTTTTGTTTTTCTCATTTTTCTTTTTTTTCTATATACAAGAACATTAATGCATAAGGTCTATACATTTGATCAATACATGAGCATGTACCCAATTCCCAATATTTTCAATAAAAATACAAAACTACCCTTTTATTCACCCAATGTCCCAAGATTCCCACACTTGAATGATACTCACACACACTTGCCTAAGCTAATCAAAGATCCAAATTAAGGACATTTATTGTTTTCCGCTTTAGGCTTGTAATGTGCTAAAATTAAGAACAAGTAGGTTAATCGTAGGCTCAAATTTGGCTAACAATGGAAGATAAAAGGTAAGGCTTTTTGGGTAAGTGAGCTAAATGAAATGATGGCCTCAATCATATAAATGCATAAATACACAAAATAATGGACATAAAGAATCAACCAATTCAAAGATTACAATCATAGAAAGAGAATAATGCACACAAGAAGGAAAAATAAGTGGTTATAAGATGTAACCACACCATTAGGCTCAAATCTCACTTGCTTGTGTTCTTAGCTCAAAAACATGATCCACAAGATATATATAATTCAAGCAAGTTTATGAAAAGTATTCACTCAAATCAATTAAGGTGCCCTATAGATAGAAATCTTGAAAATTTTCATTATTTTGACTAAGCTTATTTTGTATATATATGCAAAACTAAGAAAATGCAACAAAAATCCTAAAAAACCTAAAATGAAATGCAAAAGTGTTGGGATTAGAAATTCGTCACCCAAAATCGCCGATCGGTCGGACGACCTCCCCACACTTAAAAGTTTGCACCGTCCTCGGTGCACTCAAAGATGAGCAAGGGGGTACGGCGAATCTCCGGATTGCTGCGTGTTCTTAGTCTTGCTTCCGTTATTGCTTGTGGTGCATTCGTCATGAAAGACAAAAATATAACATCATAAGATGAGACAATACAAAAGCAAGGAAGCATACATTGTTGGAGTGAGGTAAATCACTAGAATTAAGTGAGTGAATTAGTGTGACATTAATGACAAATAGGTGTGTGAATTCTAAATTGCGCGGTTTAGAACACACATTAGCATAAAAAGCTATGTCACAAAAGAAGCATGCACTTCACTTATCCTAGTGTGCTTGAGATGCTTTAAGTAAGCTTGTAAGGTAAAACAAGCATTAGAGAAGCATGGAAACATTCAAGCTAAAGTATATGGATGCATATGATCATGAAACACAATGCATTAAGGAAAATGCACAACATCATCCATCAAGAGGTTGCCTAATCACAGAATAAGGCTCAAAACACATGGTGGCTAGCTACAACATGCAATTCAAAAGAGTTACAAGCTCAAAGGCAATTCTCATCACTTGGTATTTTTCAAAAGGTAAGCATGAAAACTCAAAACAAAGTAGCAAAATATAACCTCAATTGAATAGTCCAACAAAGATTATCTAAAAAAATTCATGCTAAAATAGCATTTAGGTAATAAGGGGCAGCAATGTATAGTAAACAAGATCAATAAGCCAACACTTATAATGAAGATGGAGAAAATAAAATGAAAACTAAACTAAAGCTATCTAACAAACTAACAAACTAAAATAAATGGTTATCGATGGTGTTTAGAAGTGTTGGATGAAGGGTAGGAGAGGGAAAGAAGAAAGGAGGAGGAAATAAATGGAAAAAAGAGAAGAAAAGAAGTGGATTGAAGGAAGGGCATCCACGCGTACGCAAGCATGGCGCGCGCGCGCGGGTGGTGGAACAGAGAGGGAGATGCGGATGCGTACAGTGCGCTAACGCGTAGATGCGGATGTGGGCATAGGCGCGGACCCGTACAGTACGCGTCTGCGTGGGTAGCTAGCCAGGCCAGCGGCTCAATGTTGGCCCAGAGTTAGCACAACTCTCTGGTAAAAGTACCAGGAGTGCAGGTGGCATAATCGACGCGCGCGCGGCATGTGCGCTTGCGCGTGCATTGCGAATTCAGCATGATGGGCGCGTGCGCACCAGGTGCGCGTACGCGCGGATGATGTTGGGCCTGGGGCTCAACGTTCGCACAGTGAAGGCCTAACCCTCGGGTTTTTTGGCTGGGAGTGGAACTTCTGCATCTACGCACGCGCTATGTACGCGTGCGCGTAAGTGGTCGAAAATGCTTAAAGTGCGCGTACGCGCCATGTACGCGTGCGCGTGAATGGTGCTCTGTTTTTCAAAATTTTCCTATGTTTTTGCACTAATCTAAGCATTCTAAACCTCTAAACAGCTACCAAAATACCATAAAACCTTATTTAACATACTAAACTACCAATTAAACTCAACTATCTAAACAAAAACATGAATTTAAACTAGTTACCAACATGTACAAAAGAGAAAGAAATGAAAAGAATTTACCGTGGTGGGTTGTCTCCCACCTAGCACTTTTATTTATTGTCCTTAAGTTGGACTTATGGGGAGCTCCTTATCAAGGTGGCTTGTGCTTGTACTCATCTTGGAACTTCCACCAATGCTTGGTTCTCCATTGTGCCCCAAGATTCTTCATGGATTGAGCCAAGTCTTGATGGAGTTCGTCACAAGCTTGGGGCTCCCAAAGTTGGTTCTCTTCTTGTAATCCGGGGTCCCACACTTTGTTTTCACACCCATCTTGAAGTTGATTATCATTATTAGTCCATCCGGGTGGTGAACAAGGGGAATCCTCTATGAAGTGCCCAACAATCCTCCTAGACCCATCTATTTGAGCACTATTCCCACCTTTGTATTCAACTCTTGAAGTATCAACCAAAATGAGCCTTGATTTGCAACGCCAACCACGAAACATCTTTCATTTACGCTTCATCCCACAAAGCATCCTAAGTTGATCATCCGTTTCAAGCAAGCCATACTCAAGTGGGACAATAAAGCTAATAAAAATGAATTTTACCCACTCAAGTGAAGGAGTAGATGACAACCTAGGCAAAGATGCTTCCAACGATCTTGACAAAGCGTATTCCACTCCCATCCTTCTATTTCTAAGGACTTTCACCTCTTCACAAGATCTCTTGATCTCAATCCTTTGTTCAACAATTTTATCTAAACCTTTTCCTTTACCCAAATCATAATAGGGAGGGTGAGAAAAATTTACCTCCTTAACGCTTTCAAATCCAACCGGAGAAGGTTCTTCATGCTCAAAGGATTCTTCACCACTAAGACTTGATGCTTGATCTTCATCACCAAGGGAACTCAATTCTTTCTCTATCCCATCCAAGTCTTCGTATGGAATATGCATTGGAGGTTGTGCACTTTCCTCCCTAGCATCAATTTCAATCATCTTGGTGGGGTTTTCTTCAACTCTATGTTCCCATGGAGGCTCCGCATCTCCTAAGTCTTCAACCACTTCTTCCTTGTCTTCAACAATTAAAGCTTCCTCCAATTGTTCCAATACAAAGCAACTTCCCTCATTTCCCACTGGAGTTTCCAATCTCTCCTTCATGCTATGTTCTTCATTCGATTCTCCACATGTAGCCATGGGAGTTCCTTGAGTGTTCAAGCATTGGGATGCTAATTGATTTGTTACCGCATCTAAGGCAGTCATAAAATTTTGCACATCCCTTTTCATCTCTTCTTGCCCTTCAACAAGAACACCAAGGGTTTCATCCATTAGAGATTGGGGTGGGTGGAAGGGTTCATCATTTTGGAAGAAGGGTTCATAGTAGGAAGGTGGTTCTTCTTGGTAGAGTTGTGGTGGTTCTATGTTTTCCACTCTTTCCACTTGTTGCACAACACACTCCATGGTTGCTTGAAATTGATCCAATGCTTCCTTGAGATGATCCCTTGACTCTTGTTCCTCTTGGATAATATAATTAGGATCATGTGGCTCTTGGATCAGTGGATCTGAGTATTCTTCCATGGGAGGTTGTGGTGGAAGGTAGAATTCATCTTGTGGTTGAAAATTTTCATTTATTGGAGGTGGTTCATCTTGGTAATAATATGGAGGGGTGGCTCTTGAAAATATTGATGTTGGAGTGGTGGTGGCTCTATGTATGGTTCATATTGCTCATATGGTTGTTGGTAGGATGGATATGGATTAGGGTCATATGAAGGTGGTTGGTAAGAAAGGGCTTGTGAGTATGGTTGAGGGTTATGTTGAGGATATGATTCATAGGCATATGGTGGAGGTTCTTGAAAATCACAAGGAGATTCACCACAGCCATTAGATTGATATGCATCATAGAATGGCTCTTCTTCATAGTGCATTGGTGGAGATTGTTGCCATGAGGATTGATCATATGCATATGGCTCTTCCCACCTTTGATTATCCCATTCTTGATACACATTCTCATCAAAGTTCCCATTACCTACAACATAGTTGTAACTACACTCATAGCCAAAGTGAGAATTCATAATGAAAAGAGAAAATAAAATTCAAAAGCTAATAGAAATCAAGAGAAACAAAATTCTACAACTAGCAAATAAAGCAAAAAGCAAGATATTCACACTATTCACATATGTACAATAACCAATGACATAACACCATTACAATTCCCCGGCAACGGCGCCATTTTGATGATTGGATTTTTGATGGTTTAGAATTTCACTAATGAAATCTCGTTGTAAAGTATAGTTTCTAAACCAAATAATAATCCTTTCATACAAAAAGTTGTTTGTCACTAGTACAAACCCCTAAAATTTATAAACCGAAGTATTGAACCTCGGGTTGTTCTCCCTAGGAATTGTAATGAAGTGTTTTGTTATTGCTTGTGAGTTATTTTTGGGGTTTTAATAAGAAACATGAAAGATAAATGGCAAGAAAGTAAACTAAGGCCTAAAAAGGTCTTGGCAAGGGTTGGTGGTCAAGGATCTCTATCCTAATCACTAACCACAATATGAGAATTGGCAAGGATTAATCTCATTAAATCATCCTCTAACTAGTAGTAAAGGAAAGTCAAATGAGCTATATCAATCCTAGTCCATAAGTCCTAACTCTCCACTAATTCAATTAGTGAGAACTAGAGTCAATGGATCCCAATCATCAATTACGTGGACAATAGTAGCATTTCATCAAACACTTGGAAGGCATAAAAGGAAAGCATAGTAAATCAACAACAAGAACAAGATCTAACAACAATCAAATGTAAGGAATTAACAACAACAATTAAAGAAAATAAGATCTACATGAATTACCTCTTACTGAATTGAAAGAAAATGGAAGGAACAATAGTAGATCTACAATAAAACATAAGAACAACATAAAGGAAATTACAATAAAAGAATGGAAGAAGAATGAATGTAACAACAAGGAATCGAGAAGAAGAAGTGGAGGAAAGCAAAGATTAAAACCTAGATCTAAGAACTAAACCTAATCCTAATCCTAATCCTAGAGAGAAGTGAGAGCTTCTCTCTCTAGAAACTACTTCTAAACTAATCCTAATGAGTGTGTATGAACTAATCTCCCTTTGCTCTTCAATCCTTGGCTTTAAATAGCAGTTTAGGCGCCAAAGTTGGTTGGAATTGGGCCCCACAACCCTTGAGAATTTGTTGGTCACGTTTTCATTAAAAAATCATAAACCAGCACCGATGCGTACGCGCACAGCACGCGTACGCATCCATGGGGTAATTCGTAAGGTGCGCGCAAGCGCCAGGTGCGCGCGCGTCCATGGGCGAGTTCAACTTCTTTGACTTTTCATGATTTCTCCACTTTGCATGCTTTCCCTCTTCACTCCTTTGATCCATTCCTAGCCCTTTTCAATCTGAAATCACTAACAAACATATCAAGGCATCTAATGGAATCAAGGAGAATTAGATTTAGTTATTTTAAGTCCTAAAAAGCATGTTTTCACATCTAAGCACAACTAAGGAGACAATCACAAAACTATGCTAATTCAATGGATAAATGTGGGTAAAAGGTGATAAAATCTCTTAAAATCAATACAAGATAAACCGTCAAAACGGGGTTTATCAACCTCCCCACACTTAAACCAAGCATGTCCTCATGCTTAAACTAAGAATGAAGCAAAGGGTATGTCATTTATTCAATGGAACTAACTAAATGCAATCTACCTATATGCAACTATCTACATGAATGCAATTGCTTGGTCAAAATAAATCGATTCCCAAGAATCATATATGCACAAGGGCTAAGGACTAGCAAGTCTAATCCACAATTGAACTGAGTTATTAAATATTTTTACAAACTTGCATGAGAAGAGATGATCATAGGTGGAAACATGTAATTGAGCATCAAACCCTCACCGGATGTGTTTGCACTCTATTCGCTCAAGTATTTAGCGTTGATTCTCTCAATTCCCCCCTAATCATGCTTTCCAAGATTTGTTCTTCTTCTAACAATCAACATATATTTCATGCATGTATACAAGTATCATGAGGTCTTTTCTTTGGGCTGTAATGGGGTTAAGGTCAAGGTAGGATGCATATTTGGTTAAGTGAGCTTGAAATTTGAATCTTTGATAAGCTTAAACTTCCCACCTAACCTATGACATCCTATACAATTAAGTTTTAACCTAACTACCCATTTTTCACTTTTTCACATACTCATGTATCCCTTTTCATTTCACAACACTCATGCACTTGATTTTATTGAGCTACACTTTGCTTTGGGGCATTTTGTCCCTTTTTTATTTCTTTCTTTTTCTTCTTTTTCTTTCTTTTTCTATTTTTTCTCTTTTTCTTTTCCATATTATTTTTCTTTTCTTTTCCATATTATTTTTATTTTTCTTTTGTTTTTCTCATTTTTCTTTTTTTTCTATATACAAGAACATTAATGCATAAGGTCTATACATTTGATCAATACATGAGCATGTACCCAATTCCCAATATTTTCAATAAAAATACAAAACTACCCTTTTATTCACCCAATGTCCCAAGATTCCCACACTTGAATGATACTCACACACACTTGCCTAAGCTAATCAAAGATCCAAATTAAGGACATTTATTGTTTTCCGCTTTAGGCTTGTAATGTGCTAAAATTAAGAACAAGTAGGTTAATCGTAGGCTCAAATTTGGCTAACAATGGAAGATAAAAGGTAAGGCTTTTTGGGTAAGTGAGCTAAATGAAATGATGGCCTCAATCATATAAATGCATAAATACACAAAATAATGGACATAAAGAATCAACCAATTCAAAGATTACAATCATAGAAAGAGAATAATGCACACAAGAAGGAAAAATAAGTGGTTATAAGATGTAACCACACCATTAGGCTCAAATCTCACTTGCTTGTGTTCTTAGCTCAAAAACATGATCCACAAGATATATATAATTCAAGCAAGTTTATGAAAAGTATTCACTCAAATCAATTAAGGTGCCCTATAGATAGAAATCTTGAAAATTTTCATTATTTTGACTAAGCTTATTTTGTATATATATGCAAAACTAAGAAAATGCAACAAAAATCCTAAAAAACCTAAAATGAAATGCAAAAGTGTTGGGATTAGAAATTCGTCACCCAAAATCGCCGATCGGTCGGACGACCTCCCCACACTTAAAAGTTTGCACCGTCCTCGGTGCACTCAAAGATGAGCAAGGGGGTACGGCGAATCTCCGGATTGCTGCGTGTTCTTAGTCTTGCTTCCGTTATTGCTTGTGGTGCATTCGTCATGAAAGACAAAAATATAACATCATAAGATGAGACAATACAAAAGCAAGGAAGCATACATTGTTGGAGTGAGGTAAATCACTAGAATTAAGTGAGTGAATTAGTGTGACATTAATGACAAATAGGTGTGTGAATTCTAAATTGCGCGGTTTAGAACACACATTAGCATAAAAAGCTATGTCACAAAAGAAGCATGCACTTCACTTATCCTAGTGTGCTTGAGATGCTTTAAGTAAGCTTGTAAGGTAAAACAAGCATTAGAGAAGCATGGAAACATTCAAGCTAAAGTATATGGATGCATATGATCATGAAACACAATGCATTAAGGAAAATGCACAACATCATCCATCAAGAGGTTGCCTAATCACAGAATAAGGCTCAAAACACATGGTGGCTAGCTACAACATGCAATTCAAAAGAGTTACAAGCTCAAAGGCAATTCTCATCACTTGGTATTTTTCAAAAGGTAAGCATGAAAACTCAAAACAAAGTAGCAAAATATAACCTCAATTGAATAGTCCAACAAAGATTATCTAAAAAAATTCATGCTAAAATAGCATTTAGGTAATAAGGGGCAGCAATGTATAGTAAACAAGATCAATAAGCCAACACTTATAATGAAGATGGAGAAAATAAAATGAAAACTAAACTAAAGCTATCTAACAAACTAACAAACTAAAATAAATGGTTATCGATGGTGTTTAGAAGTGTTGGATGAAGGGTAGGAGAGGGAAAGAAGAAAGGAGGAGGAAATAAATGGAAAAAAGAGAAGAAAAGAAGTGGATTGAAGGAAGGGCATCCACGCGTACGCAAGCATGGCGCGCGCGCGCGGGTGGTGGAACAGAGAGGGAGATGCGGATGCGTACAGTGCGCTAACGCGTAGATGCGGATGTGGGCATAGGCGCGGACCCGTACAGTACGCGTCTGCGTGGGTAGCTAGCCAGGCCAGCGGCTCAATGTTGGCCCAGAGTTAGCACAACTCTCTGGTAAAAGTACCAGGAGTGCAGGTGGCATAATCGACGCGCGCGCGGCATGTGCGCTTGCGCGTGCATTGCGAATTCAGCATGATGGGCGCGTGCGCACCAGGTGCGCGTACGCGCGGATGATGTTGGGCCTGGGGCTCAACGTTCGCACAGTGAAGGCCTAACCCTCGGGTTTTTTGGCTGGGAGTGGAACTTCTGCATCTACGCACGCGCTATGTACGCGTGCGCGTAAGTGGTCGAAAATGCTTAAAGTGCGCGTACGCGCCATGTACGCGTGCGCGTGAATGGTGCTCTGTTTTTCAAAATTTTCCTATGTTTTTGCACTAATCTAAGCATTCTAAACCTCTAAACAGCTACCAAAATACCATAAAACCTTATTTAACATACTAAACTACCAATTAAACTCAACTATCTAAACAAAAACATGAATTTAAACTAGTTACCAACATGTACAAAAGAGAAAGAAATGAAAAGAATTTACCGTGGTGGGTTGTCTCCCACCTAGCACTTTTATTTATTGTCCTTAAGTTGGACTTATGGGGAGCTCCTTATCAAGGTGGCTTGTGCTTGTACTCATCTTGGAACTTCCACCAATGCTTGGTTCTCCATTGTGCCCCAAGATTCTTCATGGATTGAGCCAAGTCTTGATGGAGTTCGTCACAAGCTTGGGGCTCCCAAAGTTGGTTCTCTTCTTGTAATCCGGGGTCCCACACTTTGTTTTCACACCCATCTTGAAGTTGATTATCATTATTAGTCCATCCGGGTGGTGAACAAGGGGAATCCTCTATGAAGTGCCCAACAATCCTCCTAGACCCATCTATTTGAGCACTATTCCCACCTTTGTATTCAACTCTTGAAGTATCAACCAAAATGAGCCTTGATTTGCAACGCCAACCACGAAACATCTTTCATTTACGCTTCATCCCACAAAGCATCCTAAGTTGACCATCCGTTTCAAGCAAGCCATACTCAAGTGGGACAATAAAGCTAATAAAAATGAATTTTACCCACTCAAGTGAAGGAGTAGATGACAACCTAGGCAAAGATGCTTCCAACGATCTTGACAAAGCGTATTCCACTCCCATCCTTCTATTTCTAAGGACTTTCACCTCTTCACAAGATCTCTTGATCTCAATCCTTTGTTCAACAATTTTATCTAAACCTTTTCCTTTACCCAAATCATAATAGGGAGGGTGAGAAAAATTTACCTCCTTAACGCTTTCAAATCCAACCGGAGAAGGTTCTTCATGCTCAAAGGATTCTTCACCACTAAGACTTGATGCTTGATCTTCATCACCAAGGGAACTCAATTCTTTCTCTATCCCATCCAAGTCTTCGTATGGAATATGCATTGGAGGTTGTGCACTTTCCTCCCTAGCATCAATTTCAATCATCTTGGTGGGGTTTTCTTCAACTCTATGTTCCCATGGAGGCTCCGCATCTCCTAAGTCTTCAACCACTTCTTCCTTGTCTTCAACAATTAAAGCTTCCTCCAATTGTTCCAATACAAAGCAACTTCCCTCATTTCCCACTGGAGTTTCCAATCTCTCCTTCATGCTATGTTCTTCATTCGATTCTCCACATGTAGCCATGGGAGTTCCTTGAGTGTTCAAGCATTGGGATGCTAATTGATTTGTTACCGCATCCAAGGCAGTCATAAAATTTTGCACATCCCTTTTCATCTCTTCTTGCCCTTCAACAAGAACACCAAGGGTTTCATCCATTAGAGATTGGGGTGGGTGGAAGGGTTCATCATTTTGGAAGAAGGGTTCATAGTAGGAAGGTGGTTCTTCTTGGTAGAGTTGTGGTGGTTCTATGTTTTCCACTCTTTCCACTTGTTGCACAACACACTCCATGGTTGCTTGAAATTGATCCAATGCTTCCTTGAGATGATCCCTTGACTCTTGTTCCTCTTGGATAATATAATTAGGATCATGTGGCTCTTGGATCAGTGGATCTGAGTATTCTTCCATGGGAGGTTGTGGTGGAAGGTAGAATTCATCTTGTGGTTGAAAATTTTCATTTATTGGAGGTGGTTCATCTTGGTAATAATATGGAGGGGTGGCTCTTGAAAATATTGATGTTGGAGTGGTGGTGGCTCTATGTATGGTTCATATTGCTCATATGGTTGTTGGTAGGATGGATATGGATTAGGGTCATATGAAGGTGGTTGGTAAGAAATGGCTTGTGAGTATGGTTGAGGGTTATGTTGAGGATATGATTCATAGGCATATGGTGGAGGTTCTTGAAAATCACAAGGAGATTCACCACAGCCATTAGATTGATATGCATCATAGAATGGCTCTTCTTCATAGTGCATTGGTGGAGATTGTTGCCATGAGGATTGATCATATGCATATGGCTCTTCCCACCTTTGATTATCCCATTCTTGATACACATTCTCATCAAAGTTCCCATTACCTACAACATAGTTGTAACTACACTCATAGCCAAAGTGAGAATTCATAATGAAAAGAGAAAATAAAATTCAAAAGCTAATAGAAATCAAGAGAAACAAAATTCTACAACTAGCAAATAAAGCAAAAAGCAAGATATTCACACTATTCACATATGTACAATAACCAATGACATAACACCATTACAATTCCCCGGCAACGGCGCCATTTTGATGATTGGATTTTTGATGGTTTAGAATTTCACTAATGAAATCTCGTTGTAAAGTATAGTTTCTAAACCAAATAATAATCCTTTCATACAAAAAGTTGTTTGTCACTAGTACAAACCCCTAAAATTTATAAACCGAAGTATTGAACCTCGGGTCGTTCTCCCTAGGAATTGTAATGAAGTGTTTTGTTATTGCTTGTGAGTTATTTTTGGGGTTTTAATAAGAAACATGAAAGATAAATGGCAAGAAAGTAAACTAAGGCCTAAAAAGGTCTTGGCAAGGGTTGGTGGTCAAGGATCTCTATCCTAATCACTAACCACAATATGAGAATTGGCAAGGATTAATCTCATTAAATCATCCTCTAACTAGTAGTAAAGGAAAGTCAAATGAGCTATATCAATCCTAGTCCATAAGTCCTAACTCTCCACTAATTCAATTAGTGAGAACTAGAGTCAATGGATCCCAATCATCAATTACTTGGACAATAGTAACTCAAGAGTTCCTAAGTTACCTTTTCAAGCCAAGAGTATAAAATTCTACTCTAAAATCCAACCAAGCATTTCATCAAACACTTGGAAGGCATAAAAGAAAAGCATAGTACATCAACAACAAGAACAAGATCTAACAACAATCAAATGTAAAGAATTAACAACAACAATTAAAGAAAACAAGATCTACATGAATTACCTTTTACTGAATTGAAAGAAAATGGAAGGAACAATAGTAGATCTACAACAAAACATAAGAACAACATAAAGGAAATTACAATAAAAGAATGGAAGAAGAATGAATGTAACAACAAGGAATCGAGAAGAAGAAGTAGAGGAAAGCAAAGATTAAAACCTAGATCTAAGAACTAAACCTAATCCTAATCCTAATCCTAGAGAGAAGTGAGAGCTTCTCTCTCTAGAAACTACTTCTAAACTAATCCTAATGAGTGTGTATGAACTAATCTCCCTTTGCTCTTCAATCCTTGGCTTTAAATAGCAGTTTAGGCGCCAAAGTTGGTTGGAATTGGGCCCCACAACCCTTGAGAATTCGTTGGTCACGTTTTCATTAAAAAATCATAAACCAGCACCAACGCGTACGCGCACAGCACGCGTACGCGTCCATGGGGTAATTCGCAAGGTGCGCGCAAGCGCCAGGTACGCGCGCGTCCATGGGCGAGTTCAACTTCTTTGACTTTTCATGATTTCTCCACTTTGCATGCTTTCCCTCTTCACTCCTTTGATCCATTTCTAGCCCTTTTCAATCTGAAATCACTAACAAACATATCAAGGCATCTAATAGAATCAAGGAGAATTAGATTTAGCTATTTTAAGTCCTAAAAAGCATGTTTTCACATCTAAGCACAAATAAGGAGACAATCACAAAACTATGCTAATTCAATGGATAAATGTGGGTAAAAGGTGATAAAATCTCTTAAAATCAATACAAGATAAACCGTCAAAACGGGGTTTATCAGAGGTTGCCATCTCTGGCGTTTCATTTTGGTGAACCACTACATCTCTTTTTCTTTTATTCTGGATATTTTTCTGTATTTTTCTTTTTATTGTTATTTTCTGAGTACTTATACATTGCCACTTTGATGTATTTCTGCTCTATTTCTGCATTTTGCATTTTTAGTTCATCTTTTAGCTATTTAGTTTTTTTTAGTTATTTAGTTTAGTTTGCAATTCTAACTTATTAATGGATTGATTAGTATAGTTTACCCTTTTTTTAGCATAAGATAGCATAGTCTAAATTGAAAAATATAAAAAGGAAGTAAGCTAGGAAATTGAACATAACATATTTAAATCCATAAACCTTGTATATAGAGCATTACATCATATAGTTAAGTTGACAACATTTCATCAAGGAGGAACATTAAAACTTTAAAGGCCACCTAAAATAATTTTTTTATGAGAATAATGGGAAATTTTAACTAAACTCTCTTGGCGTGTATCTATATTCTTCTTTTCTATTCTGATGTTTTTTGCTTTGTTTTAATCTATATGTCCAGTATAGAATATAGATACACGCCAAGAGAGTGATTGAGGCCTTGTTTAATTTTTTTTTTAACTCACTATCCCAAATAAAGCCTACCTTTTATGCCATCCTTGTTAGCCCCTTTGAACCTTTTAATCCCCTTTTATTCTATTTAGCCACACTACTAGCCTTAAGCAGAAAAACAAAATAAAATCCCAAGTTGAATCCTTGATTAGCTTAAGATAGAAAGTTATGTAATTAATTAAGTGTGGGAAAACTTTATGGGAACATGGATGATAGAAACAAGGGTAGAATAAAATTGAAAAGAAATTAAGAATTTTTGGGAAACATGCTCATGTGGAATTAAAATACTTAATTACCATGTGCAATAAAAAAAATTTTTGCAAAATCAAAGCAAATGCACATGGTATAAGAACAAAATATGGGCATGTAACAACAAGTGGGAAAATATGGGAAAATGGGTAAAGAAGCTTTACTTTATAAATTATGTATGTTAGGTAAGATCTTAGACTAATTAAGGATTCGCTTATTAGCTCACTTAGCCTTATACATATACCCTTACCTTTACCTTGGCCCCATTACAACCTTAATTAAAAGACCTCATGATTTTTGGTATGTCTATATTTTATAATTGTTGATTGGTTAGATGAAAAACAAAGTTATAGAAAGTAAGGATAAAAAGAAGAATAGAGTGATTAACCCAATAAACACTGAGTGATTAGAGAGCAAACACAAAATCCAGTGAAGGTTCACTAACTCATTAACATATATCTCTGTTTAAATTACTAATTGTCTTGCGAGTTTATAAAAGTTTTTCTTTTTTCTTTTTTTTCCCATCTCAATTGTAAAAGTGCTTTATCACTATCTAAGGTTGGCTATATATATATATATATATATATATATATATATATATATATATATATATATATATATATATATGACTCCTTGAGAATGTGAATTGATTTAACTACATGTAAGCTTTATACATGAGTGAATAAAATTAGAATTACATCATGCATTTAGTTAGTTGCATTTAGATTAGAATTGCATTGCATGGCATTCAACCACTTTAAAACCTTACTTTTTACCTTGGACATAGCATGAGGACATGCTATTACTTAAGTGTGGGGAGGTTGATAAACCCATATTTTATGATATATTTTATGCCTAATCTGAGTGATTTATTCAATCCTTCACCCACTTATTCATATTAATTGTATGGTTTTACTTCGCCTTCCTTATTATGTGATGTGTGTGAAAAACATGTTTCCTATGCTTTTAAATTAATTATTTTAATCACCTTTAATTCCATTCGATGCCGTGATTAGTGTGTTGAGTAATTTCAGATCTTCTAAGGCAGGAATGACTTAAAGAATGGAAAAGAAAACATGCAAAAATGGAAGGAAAGCGCAAAATGGAGTTTCTGAAGGAACTGGCATCAACGCGATCGCATGGACGACGCGATCGCGTGCCAGAAGCGAAGAGGCAACGTCGCGGCCGCATGACTGACACGACCGCGTGACTTGAGCAAATCGCATACGACGCGGACGCGTGAATGACGCGACCGCGTGACAAAGAGAACTCCGAATGACGCGACCGCGTGACCCACGCGGACGCGTGACAGAGGCCACGCACCAGAAATTACAGAAAATGCTCATAGCGGATTCTGAAGCCTTTTTGGCCCAAATCCAAGTCCAGAAGTCAGAGACCAGAGGTTATGAAGTGGAGGAATGCATCCATCGAGGGGGACTCCGAATTTTTCTGTTATTTTCCATGATTTAGATTTAGTTTGGAGGGAGGTTCTCTCCTCTCTCTCTTAGGATTAGGATTTAGGACTTCTCTTAGTTTTAGGAGTGACTCTCGATCCCAGGTTTAATATTCCTTTTACTTTATATTTATCTCTTATTTTCAGATACTTCAGTGCTTGCTTGTATTAGATATGTTGCCCAATTGGCTTATGAGCCTTTCCATGTAATGACTTGAATTTATGTTTAGACGTAGTTTAATTGCTTTATTTACATGAATGCTTTTAATTTAATTTAGATATTCTTCCTTTTGGCTTTTGTTGATTAATTGGTGACCCTTGAGTTATCAAACTCATTGTTGATTGAAATTTGGAATTAATTCATCCACTTAACTTACCTTCATAGTTAGAGGTTAACAAAGTGGGATTAAAAATCCAATTCTCATCACAATTGATAAGGATAGGACTTCCAGTTCTTACACCTTGCCAAGAGTTTATTTTACAGTCATTCATTTACTTTTATTGCTTTGAAAATATACCTGTGCCCATTGCCCAACTAACATTTTACCTTAATCCAAAACCCCAAACACACTTTTTCATAACCAATAATAAGAACATACCTCCCTGCAATTCCTTGAGAGACGACCCGAGGTTTAAATACTCGGTTAACAATTTTTAAAGGGGTTTGTTACTTGTGACAACCAAAACGTTTGCACGAAGGAATTTCTGTTAGTTTAGAAGCTGTATCTACAACGCGAATATTTTTAATAATTCTTTACTAGCAAAAATCCTAACGTCAAAATGGTGTCGTTGTCGGGGATTTGCAAACGTGTGCCTTATTATTGGTTATTGTAAATATTTTTCAAAATATATATATATATATATATTTTTTCTTTTACTTGTTTATTTGTTTTCTCTTTTTCACCCTTATTTCTGATAGCTATTATGAATTCTCACCCCTCTTGCTTTGAGTTTAGTTCTAACTTTGTTGAAGGATATAGAAACTACAGCAGGAATATGCATCAAGGTCAGACCAATCAAGGATGGATGGAGTCAAGAGGATCTAATCAACCCTTTAGGCAACAACACCCTCCAAGATATCATGGACAACGACCATTCTACAATGCATACCCAGCTGAAAGATATGGTGGACAACCTTGTAACTACCAACAAGCCCCACCCCGTGCCTATAGACCATCCTCTCAACATGACCTCGAACCACCACACTCACAAGCTTCTTTTCGTCATTCGCCACCATACGATCCTTATCCGCTCCAATACCAATCCAATTACTCCCAAGAACCACCACTCCCCCATACACATAACCCATATCCATCAAAGTTAGAATCACGGGTTAGCCTCGAAGAATCAATGAAATAATGTACTGCACTCCTTCATCAACTGGAGCAAGCAATGGTGAAGTTAAAATAATTATCTTTCAGACACTCAGCCCCTCAACAGACCCCCATGGCTTTATGTAGAGAACCCAATGAAAAACACAGTACAAAGGAGATGCTGGAAGCTCCAGTGAACAGCATAGAGCATAACTTCGTACTAGAACAAGCAGAGAAAGCTGTCGTTGCAGAAGAAGAAGAGTCGGTTATTGTGGAGAACTCCGTCAAGGATGTTACAATTGACGCTGAGGAGGATTTTGCACCGCCTCCAATGCAAATATCTTATGAAGAACTGAACGGAATAACCCAAGACATAGGTTTCCTTGATGATGATGATCATGAGTCCTGTTCTCTTAGCGGTGAACTTGCATCCACAAGTGATTTCTTTGAGACAGAAGAATCTTCCCCGAGTGAATATGAAGATGATGCTAAGGTAGATCTTTCTCAACCTCCAATATATGACTTGAGTGATGATGAGGGAGAAATTGATGGCTCTGATCAAGAGATGGTTGAAGTGGAAGAATTCACAGAAGCTTATAAGGGAGTAGAACTTACAGAACCACTGGAAACACCTATCCCAAGGCCGTTACCGCCCACCAGAAACTACAAGTGGGTAAAATCCTTGTCTTTTATCTTTAATATTCCACCTGAATATGGTTTGCTTGAAACAGATGGCCAGCTTAGAGCTCTCTGCGGCTTCAAGAGTAAAAGGGAAATGGCTCATACTCAGAGCCGGTGCACAAGGTTCAATAAGGTTTCACGCTTCAACTCGAAGTGCAAGGATTGGAATCATGCTCAATTGAGTGGATCACGGAGAACGTTTGGTCACCGTGGTGAGAATCTAATTTCCCAACCACCCAAATGGATAATTATAAATCAAAATGAAAGCGGATTTGGAACCAAAGTTTGGGATCTTGGAAATACCACAGACAAGGTTTAGACCTTCCGGATTCTCTTGAATGCCGCCATCAATTCTAGCTTATACCACGAAGATTCCGATTAAGGGATCCAAGAGATATCCACTCAATCTAAGGTAGAACGGAGGTGGTTGTCAGGCACACGTTCATAGGTGAGAATGATGATGAGTGTCACGGATCATCACATTCATCAAGTTGAGGAACAAGTGATATCTTAGAACAAGAATAATCTGAATTGAATAGAAGAACAATAGTAATTGCATTAATACTCGAGGTACAGCAGAGCTCCACACCTTAATCTATGGTGTGTAGAAACTCCACCGTTGAAAATACATAAGTGATAATAGTGATCATTGGCTTCGGCCCCAGAGAGGGAACCAGAAGAGCCAAGATCCCAAGTGATCAAAAGATGCAAAGATCCAAAGATGATCCTAAGATCTAAAGTGATCAAAAGATTAAAATACAATAGCAAAAGGTCCTATTTGTAGAGAACTAGTAGCTTAGGGTTTACAAAGATGAGTAAATGACATAAAAATCCACTTCCGGGCCCACTTGGTGTGTGCTTGGGCTGAGCATTGAAGCTTTCATGTGTAGAGACTTTTCTTGGAGTTAAACGCCAGCTTTTGTGCCAGTTTGGGCGTTTAACTCCCATTCTTGTGCAAGTTCTGGCGTTTTACGCCAGAATTCTTGAGCTGACTTGGAACACCTGTTTGGGCCATCAAATCTCGAGCAAAGTATGGACTATTATACATTTCTGGAAAGCCCAGGATGTCTACTTTCCAACGCAATTGTGAGTGCGCCAATTGGGCTTCTATAGCTCCAGAAAATTCACTTCGAGTGCAGGGAGGTCAGAATCTAATAGCATCTGCAATCCTTTTCAGCCTCTGAATCAGATTTTTGCTCAGGTCCCTCAATTTCAGCCAGAAAATACCTGAAATCACAGAAAAACACAAAAACTCATAGTAAAGCCCAGAAAAGTGAATTTTAACTAAAAACTAATAAAAATATAATAAAACTAACTAAAACATACTAAAAACATACTAAAAACAATGCCAAAAAGCGTATAAATTATCCGCTCATCATCTGGCCAGCCCTATAAAAGGGGATTACTATAACTTAGAAGAGCCCGACATGATGAAGTCGGACTCCCACAAAGAAGTTATAAAAGTAATCCCTGAAAGAGACCTGAACAAGGTCCAAGAAAGAGGATTACAAAAATAACTTAGAAGAGCCCGACATGACGAAGTCGGACTCCTACAAAGAAGTTATAAAAGTAATCCCTGAAAGAGACCTGAACAAGGTCCAAGAAAGAGGATTACAAAAATAACTTAGAAGAGCCTGACATGACGAAGTCGGACTCCCACAAAGAAGTTATAAAAGTAATCCCTGAAAGAGACTTGAACAAGGTTCAAGAAAGAGGATTACAAAAATAACTTAGAAGAGCCCGACATGACGAAGTCGGACTCCCACAAAGAAGTTATAAAAGTAATCCCTGAAAGAGACCTGAACAAGGTCCAAGAAAGAGGATTACAAAAATAACTTAGAAGAGCCCGACATGATGAAGTTAACCAAAAACATAAAGCTACAAAAGTAACCCCTGAAAGAGACCTAAATGAGTTCCAGAAAAGAGGGTTACAAACAGCAATTGGTAGAAAAACCGACCTGACAAAATCAGGCAACCATTAGCGTAATTCCTCACAAAGACATGAACAAAATAAATTGCCGAAAATAACATCAGGCAAAGGAATCAAGCCAATTGGGTTGGACAAAATTCCAACACTCCAAAGCCTACAAAGGTACCAAAATAAGTGCAGACGGACATGGCATAAAAACACAAAGTTATAATAGTAGCAAGCTTCAGAGGCCACCAAAGGTCAGCCCAAAAAGCCTGAAAAATACTTTTTTTTCAAGATAAAGTTGCCAAAAAAGCAACTAAGAAAGTGTCAACAGCAAAATACCATTTACAAAAGCGAAAGTTCAAAAGCCCACAAGTCGGGCTAACTACACATAATACCAAGAATAACTAAAGAAGATCCAGAGGCTTCCCAGTAGCGGCATCAACATGGGGCGAAGGAGGGCGAGTTTGTAAAGGCACAGCATCCATGGTCCCATCCTCTTGATTCAAGATCTGACAGTCAGGTTCTGACTCAATTCTGGCTGCAAGAGCTGAAGAAGTCGGCACGACAGAAGCCTTGGTGGCAGGCGCAAGAGGAGGCTCAGCATCATCATCATCAAGGTCGTCAGGGACAATCTGACCATCCCTCACAACGTTGTCAGGACTAAAGAGGGTAAGGTCGAGCTCGGGTGCAAGAACCCGTACCTGCTCTTTTAAGTTCTCATAAACAGCCGTCACACTACCCACGAGGTGACCCTGGAGCTCGGTATAATCATCCCCGGCAGTTTCCAATTCACCACAGAGACGCACCACCTCTCTGTAAGTCGAAACAGAGCTCTCCTTGTGCTTTAGTGCAGTGTCTTCGGCCAACTTCACAGAAGCCGCCAAAGCCACAGAACTAACCTTTTCACCCTCTAATTCTTTTTCCACCTGCGCCAACTTTACCTCCAGCTCCTCCTTCAAACCTTTTATCCTATCAAAATCCGACTTAGCCTCCATCATGAAAGATTTTGTAGCATGGACCGGGATACCCTGAGCAGTCCAAAAAAGAGCCGCGCCCATATAAGCCATCTTCACACTACTTTTAGTTATGAACTCCAAATGATGAAGAATGGACACATCATCCATTGAAAGACCTCCAGAGGGGGCAATTTGCTGGTCAACAAACTCAACAGCATCAAAATCAGGGGCGTCAAGGTTAAAGGGCTCAGATGTTTTTTGCTTTTTCGGAGGAGGAACGCCAGAAGCAGCAGCCGAAGTTTGTGGAGGGTCAGTCAGACGAACCCGGGGAGTAGGGATCACCCTCCTTGGCCCGGGTGAACTCGACACGAGCGGCTTCACCTGAACTTGAGAAGAACCCTCTCCTGCGACTTTGGCCGATATGTTTTGAGCAGCAGCAGCCTTCCTTCCCTTTTTGAAGGCCTTCATAGAGTCTTTATTTTTTGACATCTATGCAAAACAGAATCAACCACAGTAAAACATTACAATCACAGAATAAGAGGAAGCAAAGCTAAAGAAATAACGGATAAAAAAAATAAGTCGGACTGTACCCAACATAGTTCAGACCAGAGACGGGTCTCCCAGAAACTTTTTGGTATCGAGATGGGGGATTCCCCCCATATGTCCTCTAGAACAATCACAAAAGCTCGCTCAACCTCATTAAGCATCTCCCAGGTATAACGAGACACTGTCACATCCTTTTTCCATTCCAGAGGAAAAGCAGGCTCATCATTTTCATCAAGAAAAAAGGGGTGGGCCCCTTCAACAGTTCGAACCTTAAAGAAATAGTTCTTAAAATCCTTAAAGGATTCATCATACATGGCAAAAACTTTATGCCCCTGAGTAGATCTAAAAGAAACCAAAGAAGCTTTCTTTTTAGAAGAAGCCCCAGGCTTGGCCGAAACAAAGAGATAAAGAAAAAGAGTATGAGAAGGTTTGACGCCTAATTCATGACAAAGCAACTGAAAAATCTTGACAAAGCCCCAGGAATTCAGATGAAGCTGGGACGGGGCAACGTTACTCGACCACAATAAATAAGTCTCAAAAGCAGTAAAAAGAAAAGTAATGTTCAATTGGCTGAAGAAATATTCATAAGCATAAAAGAAAGGACGACCCCCTTGACTGAAGTTGAAAAGCAAACCCTCTCGTCAGAATCAGGCGCTACAAGCTCATAATCCCTCTCCTGAGCACCGCTACCACAAACCCTATGATGTTTTCTTAGCTCTACATAGAACTCAGCATTCACCACCGAAACACACATTAAGACAAGGGAGTCCTACCAGTCGGACATCCCCTCGGGAACTTTGGAAGACGTCTCTACAATATTTTTGCGAGAAGACATGGCCAACTAGTCCTACAATCAAAGAAAAGATGGATTACTAAAACTACTCGAAGTACTAGTCAAATATCTCGGGCAAGTCAGCGAAGAGCAGCTCGGCCATAAATGGATACAACTCAACAATAAAAACATACAAATAAATAAATCAGGCATATCAAACAAAAGGAAACCCCAAAACTTATGCCAAAAGATCCAGGGGCATCCTTTGGAGGCAGCAAAGGAAAGACGAGACAGGAAAATTTTTAAGTCTGCATCCTGGCATCTCTCAAGCGGAAAAAACCCTCCTTCAAACCACAACATTTCAAAATCATAAAAATGTCATCATTTACCCAACAGTCTATCAGCAAGTGGAATTGTCAAGAATCAAAACATGCCAAGTAGAAAATGATCAAAAATGGTGATTTCCTCAGAAGCAAGCAAAGTTTGTATCAAACCAGAAGGCACAATCAGGAGCAGTAACAAAAACTCAAAGCCCTAAGAGCAGCAACTATAAAAAAAAGAACGGCGAAAGATCAGTCAAATTAAGGAAGCCCTAAAATAGCGCACATTCCAGAAATAATCAGACACAAGCAAGCAAAAGAAGATTCAAACTTTTTGAAAGTAAAAGATCGAGACACTCTCAAAAAGGATGTGAAACAACGAGGAAGTATAAAAGCGGAAAGAAGAACCAACCTGGAAAAACTGAAAGCTTCAACGAAATTGGAAGGAGGAAGTGGAGTCAGAAAGTCGCCCTCTCACAAACAAAGGAAAGCACAGAATAATTACCGAAGCAGCGTCACAGGAAGAAAAACAAAAAGCTGCAAACTTCAAGCAAAAACAGAAAGAGAGAAAGAAAAGGGAAGTTACGGAGAAGAGAAACCATTTTTTCTGAAGAATCAAAATTCAAAAGGGAAAGATTAAAGAGAAACGGCGCAATTAAAAAACAATTAATGAGGGTATTAAACCCTCGCTTGTTCCCAAGCCCAAAAGCGCTAATGTAAAAAGCGCACGCTTTAAAAGAAAGCAAACGTTCCACATTCAAAGGATAACTCTACCAAGAAGAAATTGACAAAATGCTCGAGTTCGGATCACTAGAGAAGGATGAAGTCCTAAGACTAAAAGACTCGACCTCAAAAAACTGAGCTCAAGCAGGGGCACTGTTCATACCCTAGGTCGAGCTGTCCGACCCGGGATGTTCTACCGACAAAGTGACCGACCTCTTCAGGTCAGGACAATCTGACCTCTTCTCAAAGAGCTCAGCCAAACTACCAGGAAAGCCCAATAAAGGGCCCAAATAGAGGAACACGACCCGAATCCAAGGGCAGCCCAAGCCTATAGAGATAAAGGCAGTTCCTTTAAAGATAAGATGACCTCGCTCGAAGATAAAGATAAGATAAGATAACTAACTTATCTTATCTAAGAAAGGTCGCTCTACACCATTATAAATACGCTGGAGCACCCAGGTATAACTCATACTCTGATTCTACTAAAAACCTACTTAATACCCTTGCTAACTTAAGCATTGGAGTCCCTTGCAGGTACCCCCCCACCCTTCGGGGACGAAGGATCAGCACCACCACCAAGTCCAACAAGTCGGACTTCACAACTCCGATCAGTACTGGAGATCTCGCCTGAGATCGACCTACAGTTTCAGGTAACCCTCGGAACAGAAACTAATAGGAAAATAGAAGACACAGAAAATAGAGTTCAAGAGGATCAGAACTAACCCAGTGAGATGGAGACCTCATCTAGAGACTTGGCTGAAAGTGAATGTTGATTCTGCCTTCAGAAAGGACAATGGAACAAGTGCAATAACTGTGGTAATCAGAGATAGTAAAGGAAGGATTGTATTAGGATTCTCAAGAAAGATTCAAGCTAGTTCATGTGCTATGGCAGAATCCCACACAATAAGGAAAGCATTAATTATAGTGAAGCATCTATAAAAGGGTAGAACTCTAATAGAATCTGATAACTTAAAGCTCATTCAAGCAATTAAATCCAAGACAGCCACAAGAGAATCATTGGCTATTATCCAATATATTCAAATTTGAATGGATAATTTACCTAAAAAAGGAATGACTTGGACTCTCAGGAATGGAAATCGTCTAGCTCATGCAGTGTCAAAGGTAGCAGAATCAGAAACATTATGTTCGAGCTGTGGTACTCAATCACCTGCAAACATACTGGTGCACGAAATTGTGATCATCAATGGCGCCATCAACATGGTACGCACAATTGTAATCTCAACTCTTTATCACAACTTCGCACAACTAACCAGCAAGTGCACTGGGTCGTCCAAGTAATAAACCTTACTCGAGTAAGGGTCGATCCCACGGAGATTGTTGGTATGAAGCAAGCTATGGTCATCTTGTAAATCTCAGTCAGACAGATTCAAATGGTTATAGATGATTTATGAATAAAGCATAAAATAAAGATAGAGATACTTATGTAATTCATTGGTGAGAATTTCAAATAAGCGTTTGGAGATGCTCTGTCCCTTTCGTCTCTCTGCTTTCCTACTGTCTTCATCCAATCCTTCTTACTCCTTTCCATGGCAAGCTGTATGTTGGGCATCACCGTTGTCAGTGGCTACAATCCCGTCCTCTCAGTGAAAATGTTCAACGCGCTCTGTCATAGCACGGCTAATCATCTGTCGGTTCTCAATCAGGTTGGAATAGAATCCAGTGATTCTTTTGTATATGTCACTAACGCCTAGCCTTCAGGAGTTTGAAGCTCGTCACAGTCATTCAATCCTTGAATCCTACTCAAAATACCATAGACAAGGTTTAGACCTTCCGGATTCTCTTGAATGCTGCCATCAATTCTAGCTTATACCACGAATATTCTGATTAAGGAATCCAAGAGATAAACATTCAAGCCTTGTTTGCTTGTAGAACGGAAGTGGTTGTCAGGCACGCATTCATAAGTGAGAATGATGATGAGCGTCACATAATCATCACATTCATCATGTTCTTGGGTGCGAATGATTATCTTAGAACAAGAATAAGCTGAATTGAATAGAAGAACAATAGTAATTGCATTAATACTCGAGGTACAGCAGAGCTCCACACCTTAATCTATGGTGTGTAGAAACTCCACCGTTGAAAATACATAAGTGATAATGTGATCATTGGCTTCGGCCCCATAGAGGGAACCAGAAGAACCAAGATGAAAATACAATAGCAAAAGGTCCTATTTGTAGAGAACTAGTAGCTTAGGGTTTACAAAGATGAGTAAATGACATAAAAATCCACTTCCGGGCCCACTTGGTGTGTGCTTGGGCTGAGCATTGAAGCTTTCATGTGTAGAGACTCTTCTTGGAGTTAAACGCCAGCTTTTGTGCCAGTTTGGGCGTTTAACTCCCATTCTTGTGCCAGTTCCGGCGTTTAACGCCAGAATTCTTGAGCTGATTTGGAACGCCTGTTTGGGCCATCAAATCTCGGGAAAAGTATGGACTATTATAAATTGCTGGAAAGCCCAGGATGTCTACTTTCCAACTCAATTGAGAGCGCGCTAATTGGTTATCTGTAGCTCCAGAAAATTCACTTCGAGTGCAGGGAGGTTAGAATCCAACAGCATCTGCAGTCTTTTTCAGCCTCTGAATCAGATTTTTGCTCAGGTCCCTCAATTTCAGCCAGAAAATACCTGAAATCATAGAAAAACACACATAGTAAAGTCCAGAAAAGTGAATTTTAACTAAAAACTAATAAAAATATAATAAAAACTAACTAAAACATACTAAAAACATACTAAAAATAATGCCAAAAAGCGTATAAATTATCCGCTCATCACAACACCAAACTTAAATTGTTGCTTGTCCCCAAGCAACTGAAAATAAAATGAGATAAAAAGAAGAGAATATGCAATGAATTCCAAAAACATCTATGAAGATCAGTATTAATTAGATGAGTGGGGCTTAGCTTTTTGCCTCTGAACAGTTTTGGCATCTCACTTTATCCTTTGAAATTCATAATGATTGGCTTCTATAGGAACTCAGAATCCAGATAGTGTTATTGATTCTCCTAGTTAAGTATGATGATTCTTGAACATAGCTACTTTATGAGTCTTGGCCGTGGCCCAAAGCACTCTGTCTTCCAGTATTACCACCGGATACATACATGCCACAAACACATAACTTGGTAAACCTTTTCAGATTGTGACTCAGCTTTGCTAGAGTTCTCAATTAGAGGTGTCCAAGGTTCTTAAGCACACTCTTTTTTCCTTGGATCATGACTTTATTTTTTTCTTTCTCTCTTTTTTTTTCTTTTTTTTTTTTGCTTTTTCTTGCTTCAAGAATCATTTTTATGATTTTTCAGATCCTCAGTAACATGTCTCCCTTTTTTCATCATTCTTTCAAGAGCCAACATTCATGAACAACAAATTCAAAAGACATATGCACTATTCAAGCATACATTCAGAAACCAAAAGTATTGCCACCACATCAAAATAATTAATTTGTTATAAAATTCAAAATTCATGCAATTCTTCTCTTTTTCAATTAAGAACATTTTTCATTTAAGAAAGGTGATGGATTCATAGGACATTCATAACTTTAAGGCATAGACACTAAGACACTAATGATCATAAGACACAAACATAGATAAACATAAGCATAAAAATTCAAAAAACAGGAAAATAAAGAACAAGGAAGTTAAAGAACGGGTCCACCTAAGTGATGGCGGCTTGTTCTTCCTCTTGAAGATCTTATGGAGTGCTTGAGCTCCTCAATGTCTCTTCCTTGCCTTTGTTGCTCCTCTCTCATGATTCTTTGATCTTCTCTAATTTCATGGAGGAGAATGGAATGTTCTTGGTGCTCCACCCTTAGTTGTCCCATGTTGGAACTCAATTCTCCTAGGGAGGTGTTGATTTGCTCCCAATAGTTTTGTGGAGGAAAGTGCATCCCTTGAGGCATCTCAGGGATTTCATGATGAGTGGGATCTCTTGTTTGCTCCATCCTTTTCTTAGTGATGGGCTTGTCCTCATCAATGAGGATGTCTCCATCTATGTTAATCCCGACTGAATAACAGAGGTGACAAATGAGATGAGGGAAGGCTAACCTTGCCAAGGTAGAGGACTTGTCCGCGACCTTATAAAGTTCTTGGGATATAACCTCATGAACTTCTACTTCCTCTCCAATCATGATGCTATCAATCATGATAGCCCGGTCTATAGTAACTTCAGACCGGTTGCTAGTGGGAATGATTGAGCGTTGGATAAACTCCAACCATCCTCTAGCCACGGGCTGGAGGTCATGCCTTCTCAGTTGAACCGGCTTCCCTCTTGAATCTCTCTTCCATTGAGCACCCTCTTCACAAATGTCTATGAGGACTTGGTCCAACCTTTGATCAAAGTTGATCCTTCTAGTGTAAGGGTGTTCATCTCCTTGCATCATGGACAAGTTGAATGCCAAGCTTACATTTTCCGGACTAAAATCTAAGCATTTCCCCCGAACCATTGTAAGCCAATTATTTGGGTCCGGGTTCACACTTTGATCATGGTTCTTGGTGATCCATGCATTAGCATAGAACTCTTGAACCATTAAGATTCCGACTTGTTGAATGGGGTTGGTAAGAACTTCCCAACCTCTTCTTTGGATCTCATGTCAGATCTCCGGATATTCACTCTTTTTGAGTTTGAAAGGACCTCGGGGATCACCTTCTTCATGGCCACAACTTCATAGAAGTGGTCTTGATGCACCCTTGAGATGAATCTCTCCATCTCTCATGACTCAGAGGTGGAAGCTTTTGCCTTCCCTTTCCTCTTTCTAGAGGTTTCTCTGGCCTTAGATGCCATAAATGGTTATGGAAAAATAAAAAGTAATGCTTTTACCACACCAAACTTAGAAGGTTTACTCGTCCTCGAGCAAAAGAAGAAAGAAGAGAGTAGAAGAAGAAGAAATAGAGGAGATGGAGGTGGCTTTTGTGTTTCGGCCAAAGGGGAGAAGTAGTGTGTAGGTTGTGTGAAAATGAAGGAGTGAAGATGGGTTTATATAGGGGTGGAGAGAGGGGTAGGGTTCGGTTATGTATGGGTGGGTTGGGAGGGAAAGTGGTTTGAATTTGAATGGTGAGGTAGGTGGGGTTTTATGAAGGATGGATGTGAGTGGTGAAGAGAATAGTGGGATTTGATAGGTGAGGGGTTTTTGGGGAAGAGGTGTTGAGGTGATTGGTGAATGGGTGAAGAAGAGAGAGAGTGGTGGGGTAGGTGGGGATCCTGTGGGGTCCACAGATCCTGAGGTGTCAAGGAAAATTCATCCCTGCACCAAGTGGCGAGCAAAAATGCTCCTTCTGCCAATTCTGGCGTTAAACGCCGGGCTGGTGCCCATTTCTGGTGTTTAACGCCAGCTTCTTGCCCTTTCCTGGCGTTTAACGCCAGTTTGGTGCCCCTTTCTGGCGTTAAACGCCCAGAATGGTGCCAGACTGGGCGTTAAACGCCTATTTGCTATCTTCACTGGCGTTTAAATGCCAGCAAATTTTCATCCAGGGTGTGCTATTTTTCTTTCTGTTTTTGCTTTTTCAATTAATTTTGTGACTTCCCATGATCATCAACCTATAGAAAACATAAAATAACAATGGAAAATAGATAAATATAACATTGGGTTGCCTCCCAACAAGCGCTTCTTTAATGTCAGTAGCTTGACAGTGGGGTCTCATGGAGCCTCACAGATACTCAGAGCAATGTTGGAACCTCCCAACACCAAACTTAGAGTTTGAATGTGGGGGTTCAACACCAAACTTAGAAGTTGGTTGTGGCCTCCCAACACCAAACTTAGAGTCTGATTGTGGGGGCTCTGTTTGACTCTGTTTTGAGAGAAGCTCTTCATGCTTCCTCTCCATGGTTACAGAGGGATATCCTTGAGGTTTAAACATAAAGGATTCTTCATTCACTTGAATGATTAATTCTCCTATGTCAACATCAATCACAGCCTTTGTTGTGGCTAGGAAGGGTCTACCAAGGATGATGGATTCATCCATGCACTTCCCAGTCTCTAGGACTATGAAATCAGCAGGGATGTAATGGTCTTCAACTTTTACCAGAACATCCTCTACAAGTCCATAAGCTTGTTTTCTTGAATTGTCTGCCATCTCTAGTGAGATTCTTGCAGCTTGCACCTCAAAGATCCCTAGCCTCTCCATTACAGAGAGAGGCATGAGGTTTATGCTTGACCCTAGGTCACACAGAGCCTTCTTGAAGGTCATGGTGCCTATTGTACAAGGTATTGAGAACTTTCCAGGGTCCTGTCTCTTTTGAGGTAATTTCTGCCTAGACAAGTCATCCAGTTCTTTGGTGAGCAAATGGGGTTCATCCTCCCAAGTCTCATTACCAAATAACTTGTCATTTAGCTTCATCATTGCTCCAAGGTATTTAGCAACTTGCTCTTCAGTGACATCTTTGTCCTCTTCAGAGGAAGAATACTCATCAGAGCTCATGAATGGCAGAAGTAAATCCAATGGAATCTCTATGGTCTCAGTGTGAGCCTCAGATTCCCATGGTTCCTCATTAGGGAACTCATTGGAGACCAGTGGATGTCCATTGAGGTCTTCCTCAGTGGCGCTCACTGCCTCTTCCTCCTCTCCAAATTCGGCCATGTTTATGGCCTTACACTCTCCTTATGGATTATCTTCTGTATTGCTTGGAAGAGTACTAGGAGGGAGTTCAGTAACTTTCTTACTCAGCTGACCCACTTGTGCCTCCAAGTTTCTAATGGAGGACCTTGTTTCAGTCATGAAACTTTGAGTGGTTTTGATCAGATCAGAGACCATGGTTGCTAAGTCAGAGTGGCTCTGCTTAGAATTCTCTGTCTGTTGCTGAGAAGATGATGGAAAAGGCTTGCCATTGCTAAACCTGTTTCTTCCACCATTATTGTTGTTGAAACCTTGTTGAGGTCTCTGTTGATCCTTCCATGAGAGATTTGGGTGATTTCTCCATGAAGGATTATAGGTGTTTCCATAGGGTTCTCCCATGTAATTCACCTCTTCCATTGAAGGGTTCTCAGGATCATAAGCTTCTTCTTCAGATGAAGCATCCTTAGTACTGCCTGGTGCAGCTTGCATTCCAAACAGACTTTGAGAAATCATATTGACTTGCTGAGTCAATATTTTGTTCTGAGCCAGTATGGCATTCAGAGTATCAATCTCAAGAACTCCTTTCTTCTGATTCGTCCCATTGTTCACAGGATTCCTTTCAGAAGTGTACATGAATTGGTTATTTGCAACCATTTCAATGAGTTCTTGAGCTTCTGTAGGCGTCTTCTTCAGATGAAGAGATCCTCCAGCAGAGCTGTCCAATGACATCTTGGACAGTTCAGACAGACCATCATAGAAGATACCTATGATGCTCCATTCAGAAAGCATGTCAGAGGGACACTTTCTGATCAATTGTTTGTATCTTTCCCAAGCTTTATAGAGGGATTCACCTTCCTTCTGTCTGAAGGTTTGGACTTCCACTCTAAGCTTACTCAATTTTTGAGGTGGAAAGAACTTTGCCAAGAAGGCATTGACTAGCTTTTCCCAAGAGTTCAGGCTTTCTTTAGGTTGTGAGTCCAACCATATCCTAGCTCTGTCTCTTACAGCAAAAGGGAATAGCATAAGTCTGTAGACCTCAAGGTCAACCCCATTGGTCTTGACAGTGTCACAGATTTGCAAGAATTCAGCTAAAAACTTATGATTGATCTTCCAATGGAAGTCCACGAAACTTGCAATTCTGTTGCATTAGAGAAACTAATTGAGGCTTAAGCTCAAAGTTGTTTGCTCCAATGGTAGAGATAGAGATGCTTCTCCCATAGAAGTCGGGAGTAGGTGCAGTAAAGTCACCCAGCACCTTCCTTGCATTGTTGGCATTGTTGTTGTTTCCGGCTGCCATGTCTTCTTCTTGTTTGAAGATTTCTGTTAGGTCCTCTACAGAGGATAGTGCTTTAGCTTCTCTTAGCTTTCGCTTCAAGGTCCTTTCAGGTTCAGGATCAGCCTCAACAAGAATGCTTTTGTCTTTGCTCCTGCTCATATGAAAGAGAAGAGAACAAGAAAGTATGGAATCCTCTATGTCACAGTATAGAGATTTCTTGAGGTGTCAGAGGAAAAGAAAAACAGAAGGAAGAGGTAGAAGAATTCGAACTTAGAAAGATAGAGTTCGAATTGTGCATTGAGGAGGTGTGTGAGTCCATAAATAGAAGGATGTGATAAGAGGGGAAGGAATTTTCAAAAATAAATTAAAAAGATTTTAAAAACATTTTGAAAAATTGAAGAATGATTTTCGAAAAATATGATTGGGAAAGAAATAAAGTGATTTTTGAAAAAGATTTTGAAATTAGAAATCAAAAAGATATGTTTTGAAAACTATTTTGAAAAAGATGTGATTAAGAAGATATGATTGAAAAACAATTTAAAAAGATTTGATTTTTAAAATCAATGACTTGGCTAATAAGAAAAGATATGATTCAAACATTAAACATTTCTCAACGGAAAAGGTAACATACTTGAAATGTTGAATCAAATCATTAATTGTTAGCAAGTATTTTTGGAAATGGAAAGAAATTGATTTTGAAAATATATGATTGAAAAGATATGATTTGAAAAAGATTTGATTTTGAAAAATTATGGAAACTTCAAAAAAATTTGAATTAAAAACAGAATCTTCCCTCTTGTGCCATCCTGGCGTTAAACGCCCAGAATGGTATACATTCTGGGCGTTTAACGCCCAAAATGTTACCGTTTTGGGCGTTAAACGCCCAGCCAGGTATCCTGGCTGGCGTTTAAACGCCAGTTTTCCTTCTTCACTGGGCATTTTGAATGCCCAGTTTTTTCTGTGTAATTCCTCTACTGTATGTTATGAATCTTCAATTCTCTGTATTATTGACTTGAAAAGACACAAATTAAAATTTTTTTTGGATTTTTAATGGACAATCAAAATGCAACTAAACATGGAAAACTAAAATCAAACAAGCAATGCATGCAAGACACCAAACTTAGAAGTTTGTATACTACTGACACTAACGAATTGAGAATGCTTATGAGAAACAACAAAACACTCAAAACAAGAGAATTTAAAGATCAGAGCAAGTAAATCATCAAGAACAACTTGAAGATTAATGAAGACGCATGCATGAATTCGAAAAATGCAAGAAGAACAGAAACATGCAATTGACACTAAACTTAAAATGAGACACTAGACTCAAACAAGAAAATTTTTTGGTTTTTATGATTTTGTAATTTTTTTTGGATTTTTTTTGGACTTTTCAAAAATTATATGGAAAAGAAAATAAAGAGACTCAAAATTTTTAATAGGAATTCCAGGAATCATGCAATGTTAGTCTAAAGCTTCAGTCTAAAGAAATTAGACATGGCTAGCTAAGCTTCAGCAGGACATTACGTTCAAGAGCTAAATTGATGAGAATCAATCAGCTTTGGTGATGATGAAAACATCACCTTGAAACTCTAGAATTCATTCTTAAAAATTCTGAAGAAGAATACCTAATCTAAGCAACAAGATGAACCGTCAGTTGTCCAAACTCAAATAATCCCCGGCAACGGCGCCAAAAACTTGGTGCACGAAATTGTGATCATCAATGGTGCCATCAACATGGTACGCACAAGTGTAATCTCAACTCTTTATCACAACTTTGCACAACTAACCAGCAAGTGCACTAGGTTGTCCAAGTAATAAACCTTACGTGAGTAAGGGTCGATCACACGGAGATTGTTGGTATGAAGCAAGCTATGGTCATCTTGTAAATCTCAGTCAGGCAGATTCAAATGGTTATAGATGATTTATGAATAAAGCATAAAATAAAGATAGAGATACTTATGTAATTCATTGGTGAGAATTTCAGATAAGCGTATGGAGATGCTCAGTCCCTTTCGTCTCCCTGCTTTTCTATTGTCTTCATCCAATCCTTCTTACTCCTTTCCATGGCAAGCTGTATGTTGGGCATCACCGTTGTCAGTGGCTACAATCCCGTCCTCTCAGTGAAAATGTTCAACGCGCTCTATCACAGCACGGCTAATCATCTGTCGGTTCTCAATCAGGTTGGAATAGAATCCAGTGATTCTTTTGCGTCTGTCACTAACGCCCAGCCTTCAGGAGTTTGAAGCTCGTCACAGTCATTCAATCCTTGAATCATACTCAGAATACCATAGACAAGGTTTAGACCTTCCGGATTCTCTTGAATGCCGCCATCAATTCTAGCTTATACCACGAAGATTCTGATTAAGGAATCCAAGAGATAAACATTCAAGCCTTGTTTGCTTGTAGAACAGAAGTGGTTGTCAGGCACGCGTTCATAAGTGAGAATAATGATGAGAGTAACATAATCATCACATTCATCATGTTCTTAGGTGCGAATGATTATCTTAGAACAAGAATAAGCTGAATTGAATAGAAGAACAATAGTAATTGCATTAATACTCGAGGTACAGCAGAGCTCCACACCTTAATCTATGATGTGTAGAAGCTCCACCGTTGAAAATACATAAGTGATAATGGTGATCATTGGCTTCGGCCCCATAGAGGGAACCAGAAGAACCAAGATGAAAATACAATAGCAAAAGGTCCTATTTGTAGAGAACTAGTAGCTTAGGGTTTACAAAGATGAGTAAATGACATAAAAATCCACTTCCGGGCCCACTTGGTGTGTGCTTGGGCTGAGCATTGAAGCTTTCATGTGTAGAGACTCTTCTTGGAGTTAAACGCCAGCTTTTGTGCCAGTTTGGGCGTTTAATTCCCATTCTTGTGCCAGTTCCGGCGTTTAACGCCAAAATTCTTGAGCTGATTTGGAACGCCTGTTTGGGCCATCAAATCTCGAGCAAAGTATAAACTATTATATATTGCTGGAAAGCCCAGGATATCTACTTTCCAACTCAATTGAGAGAGCGCTAATTGGGTTTCTGTAGCTCCAGAAAATCCACTTCGAGTGCAGGGAGGTCAGAATCCAACAGCATCTGCAGTCCTTTTCAGCCTCTGAATCAGATTTTTGCTCAGGTCACTCAATTTCAGCCAGAAAATACCTGAAATCACAGAAAAACACACAAACTCATAGTAAAGTCCAGAAAAGTGAATTTTAACTAAAAACTAATAAAAATATAATAAAAACTAACTAAAACATACTAAAAACATACTAAAAATAATGCCAAAAAGTGTATAAATTATCCGCTCATCACATACAAAGCATCATTAGAAGTGAGGTTCAAATGTGAAGTAAGATTTTGAAAGACCAATAGAAAAAAAACCAAAATAGGTAAAACTAAGGTTCTGAAAACCAAACCAGTCATCGAACCATTTTAGCTACTAGTTTACTAGTTTACCAGTTCAACCGTAGTTCAACTGAAATAACAATTTAATAATAAAATATAAATAAATAAATATATATATATATATATATATATATATATATATACACACACACATAAAATGTTATTGATAGCTAAATTCATTGTTTGTATTCTCTTACAGATTATATGACCTGGTTTATTGAACAAACAAGAAAAACTCAATTCGAAACATAGGCACAAAATAACTGAAGGGTAAGACAATCTTAATACAAACTGGAATTCTTCCACTAAAAGGCCTCTTCAAACATTGACGAGGTCAAGAGTTATTTAGCTTGACCAAACTTGAATGTAGTTAAATCTATAATCTAACTTACGAGTAAAATTAAATTATACATTAAAACGATATATTAGTACTATATTTAAATTACCATATTAATCTCTATAAAGATAACAAAGCTTTATTATTGAGTATCTAATCCTGGCAAATCTCTTCCCTGAGAACCATTAAGTATGCATATGTTGATAACCATCTCTTAAACAACTATGCTTTATACTAACAAAAAAGTTTTGGCTTCTTATAGAATAATAATGAAGCTGCCCAAAAGAAATGACACTAGAGAGCTCCATAATCACTGATCGGTTAGTTAATCGTTGCATATTAATCAAGTTACTATTGTTATTATACAGGCCACAGGGAATGCAAAACATAATATGACAAATATAAAGGTACAAACAAAAGTATCTAAGTACAAGAACAACTAGAAAAAATAGCAAGACCCAATGTCTTGAGCCACCAAATGGAAATATTTACATGCCTAAGGTAAGTCATTGCTTACTTTGACCAACAAAAGCTAGAAGATAAAATGAAAAAGGAACAAAAGAAAAATAATGTTCACAATTTGTTATTAGTGTTAGAAATGCTCCTACGATTCTGCAGATGTATCAAAACCTTCCTTCTGCAATTCTCTCGAACCCAACATACCTTCATCAACACCCTAAAGTTAGAAGCTTACTAGGAATTTTATTATTCAAAGCAGTAAAAAATTTCCCATGCCTATTGCATATATGCAGTTGAGGCATTTTTATCACGTCTTTAACAGATTTCAACAATTATTGAACCAGTAAGTCAATAACAACAGCAAGGTTAACTAACAACAATTATTTAACAATTATTGTTAAAAAAATAATACCTAAGACTAGAAGCTAGAACAGAGCAGAACTAGCGGGAACAGTGGCTGACGCGGGGGTACAGAGCTGGTGCCAATGGAACATGGCTGGCGCCAGAGGTAGCAGAGGAGACCGACGACGGTGGTTTCAATTTTCAAAGCTTAAACGGCAGTGGCTGGACAAAAGTTATGCCGGTGGCTTTGAAGGTCGAAGTTACGATGGCGGCAATGGGTGGACGGAAGTTGCGCCAATGGCCTCCATGATGGTGAGACGAAGGAGAACTAGAAATAGGGGAATTTTACTTCGCGTTCTGCTTCTGCCCATTGTGGAACTAGAGAGTAAAGGGTAATGGTTAGGGAAATTAGGGTTAGAAAAAAAAAACGCTGCCGTTTTTGGGAATATTTTAAAAATTGGTCGGCTCACGATTTAGTTCGACCGACCAGTTCTTAGCCTGTTCGACAATCCAACACCGGTTTCCTAATCCTTCGGTTTTGACTTCTTTCCAAACTGTATTTGGCAGCGGTTCATGGTTTGACCAGTTTGACTAGTTGTTTCGAACCGATTTTCAGAATCTTGGATAAAATGGAGAGGTTTAAACCAAGCAATGAGGCAGGGAATTCAGAATTCAATCCAAATCATTTGTGATCAGAAGCAGAGGGTCTTCATGCAACCCAAGGCGATGCGGTCACACAGGAGGATGGTCCAGGTTTTAGTGTCAACCGGGTCTTCACCGTGGGTTAAAACTGGGGGGTATGAAAGGAGATGGGCTGTGGTAAGGTGAGACGGACGAGGTGTCAGTTGTGGTTAAATTAGTAGTGAGCTAAGGAAGTTGAAAATTAGAGCTACTGTGTGATGGGGGGACATCGACAGTGAGATCTCGGCTGGTTCTAAGGAGGCAAGTCGTTTGGAATGGCGGACCAGACACGAGTGGTCTTTGGCGGCGTCACTTCGGTGGTGTCACTAGTGTCAGAGTTTCGATCATCGCACCAAGTTTCTAAGGAGAGGAAGCTACAACTTAGGCCAACAAATCCAGCCCCTCTCTCTCGCGCAAAAGGGTGGAAAGTATGGGTTGGTTCCGAGTCGGTTAAGGGCATGGATCTGTTGTTCTGAACCTAGGCTGGACTGTTGGCCCGGGTTTCTATAAAAAAATAGTAAATGAGAGAAATTGAGGTTTTGGTTGAGGACTAAATATGTTGCCTATTAATATGTTGTATTTAAGTTTAAATCTTAATAGGAGTTTCTTAAAATGACTTTTTTTCTGAAAAACATAAAGTATTATTTAAATTTCTAACATATGAGTAAGTCTTCATTTGATTCCTAATATTTTAAATATTCTATTTCAATCTTAAAAGATCTGAATGTTTTATTTCAATCCCAAAAAATTTAAACGAGTCCAATATTATTCCAGTTATAAATTTGATAAGAACAATTAGTTTATTGAAGAGCTAATAACGTTTAATTTCAATACGTAAGTAAAATCAATTCACCACTAACGATCACTAATATAATTTTTTTATTCTAAAATATTGATGGTTGATTGATAGAATTTGAAAAAAAAAATTATAAGAAGGAGAACGAAAAGAGGAAGTATTATAAAAACAATTAGTTATACAACTTAACAATAATGTTGAAACGTCTAGGTTACTCAATCTGTTAATTATTTATGTCAAATTTAATAGTATGACAACATTAAATTTAAAATATTAAAGATCAAATTAAAATTTGATCCAAATATTAAAAATTAAAATAGTAATCTACCTTTTATTGAAATAAAAACTTTAAGAGTTGATCAAATCTTAAAAATTTGCAAATGTCAAGGGGATTTTGGGAGTGTGGGTTATGACTAACTGGCGGGGGTGGTGAAGAAAAAGAATTTTTATTTAAATAAATGTATTAATTATTGAAATAAATAATTTTAAAATTATTACCGAAATCCGTTCCCAAGCCTTATCTCGTCTACAGTGCATACAAGATACGTATCTCGTTTACACTGTAAACAAGATAAGGCACGTGCGCGTGACATGTGTTAAATCAATGGGTTTACAGTGTAATCGAGACACAGTAAGACAAACTTTGAGCAGCTATAAAAGGATGTGCAACCCTTGGCATTCTCCACATATATTTCATATCTTCTTCTCTCTTGTTTTTCTCACAAAAAGAAGGCAAAATGGCCAATAATAGTGTCTACATAATTGTGTGTGTTTACCCCAATTGTTGTATGTGAAATAGCAACAATGGAGTGATATTTGAGTGTGAGAATCCGATACTCTTGCACACTCGGCATGTAAGTTCGTTGTCCAAGTTGAAGAGTTTGATATTGAGCAACCTTGGTGGCACAGGGACGAGGAAAGTCGGAAGGGTTGGGTATAGGTTGCTAGCACCCTTGGGTAATGGAATTTTCCGGTTTTGACTATTTTGGCTTCTAAGGGACGAGCATGTGCGACTCATCTTTGACATCCATGGAAGAATCATGGCGGAACAAATGATGGAGCTTTTTGGCAAGGTTGGAAATGTTGATAGTGGTAGTTCTGTACACTCTACCTATGTGCAGGACGACCGACCTCTTGCACCACCACTCATTCATGTCGCCATACTAGTGGAAGACATGGAGGTGGGTTAGGAAGACTCCGACAAAGAGTACGTTGCCGATAGTGATTCCGTTGAATGGGGTGATGAGGAGGAGTGATGAGTCCATATTTGATGCTAATTTTTGGCTTGAATTGGATGGATTTCATCACATAAACTCACACTTGTTTATATTTCAAGTCTTCAATTCCCAAAAACTTGATATGGGAGAATTACGACGATTCGGAAATTTAGCAAAACAATTTCTTCATCGATAGCATAGTCCAAATGGCCAAGTAACTCTCCCAATCAAAGTTTAAATTCAAATTAAAATAACTAAGAGTAATCAAACCTCGGATCGTTCTCCCTAGGAACTAGTGACAATAAGCGCACAATTTTGGTTGTGGAAAGAAATAAACAATTAAAGGAATTAAAGAATGATCAAAATTGCAATTAATAAAGCAATAAAGGAATAAAAGAACTATGTATGTGATGAGCGGATAATTTATACGCTTTTTGGCATTTTTTTAGTATGTTTTTAGTATGTTTTAGTTAGTTTTATTATATTTTTATTAATTTTTAGTTAAAATTCACTTTTCTGGACTTTACTATGTATGTTTTTATGTGATTTCAGGTATTTTCTGGCTGAAATTGAGGGACATGAGCAAAAATCTGATTCAGAGGCTGAAAAGGACTGCAGATGCTGTTGGATTCTAACCTCCCTCCACTCGAAGTGGATTTTCTGGAGCTACAGATGCCCAATTAGCGCGGTCTCAATTGAGTTGGAAAGTAGACATCCTGGGCTTTTCAGCAATGTATAATAGTCCATACTTTACCCGAGATTTGATGGCCCAAACAGGCATTCTAAGTCAGCTCAAGAATTCTGGCGTAAAACGCCGGAACTGGCACAAGAATGGGAGTTAAACGCCCAAACAGGCACAAAAGCTGGCGTTAACTCCAAGAAGAGTCTCTACACAAAAATGCTTCAATGCTCAGCCCAAGCACACACCAAGTGGGCCCGGAAGTGGATTTTTATGTCATTTACTCATTTCTGTAAACCCTAGCTACTAGTTCTCTATAAGTAGGACCTTTTGCTATTGTATTGGAGTCTTTTTGATCACTTGAATCTTTTGATCATGTTTTTATGATTGAACCCTCTTTGGGAGGCTGGCCATTCGGCCATGCCTAGACCTTGTTCTTATGTATTTTCAATGGTGGAGTTTCTACACACCATAGATTAAGGTGTGGAGCTCTGCTGTACCTCGAGTATTAATGCAATTACTATTGTTCTTCTATTCAATTCAGCTTATTCTTGTTCTAAGATATTCATTCGCACCCAAGAACATGATGAATGTGATGATTATGTGATGCTCATCATCATTCTCACTTATGAACGCATGCCTGTCAACCACTTCCGTTCTACAAGCAAACAAGGCTTGAATGTTTATCTCTTGGATTTCTTAATCGGAATCTTCGTGGTATAAGCTAGAATTGATGGCGGCATTCAAGAGAATCTGGAAGGTCTAAACTTTTTCTGTGGTATTCTGAGTAGGATTCAAGGATTGAATGACTTTGACGAGCTTCAAACTCACGATTATGGGCCGTTAGTGACAGACGCAAAAGAATCACTGGATTATATTCCGACATGATCGAGAACCGACAGCTGAATAGCCGTGCTGTGACAGAGCGCGTTGAACATTTTCACTGAGAGGATGGGAGGTAGCCACTGACAACGGTGAAACCCTACATACAGCTTGCCATGGAAAGGAGTAAGAAGGATTGGATGAAGACAGTAGGAAAGCAGAGAGACAGAAGGGAC
This sequence comes from Arachis hypogaea, assembly GCF_003086295.3. NCBI lineage: Eukaryota > Viridiplantae > Streptophyta > Magnoliopsida > Fabales > Fabaceae > Arachis > Arachis hypogaea. The sequence goes on from NC_092036.1 coordinate 16,584,756, forward strand.
AAAGCATCTCCATACACTTATCTAAAATTCTCACCAATGAATTACATAAGTATCTCTATCTTTATTTTATGCTTTATTCAAAAATCATTCATAACCATTTGAATCTGCCTGACTGAGATTTACAAGATGACCATAGCTTGCTTCATACCAACAATCTCCGTGGGATCGACCCTTACTCGCGTAAGGTTTATTACTTGGACGACCCAGTGCACTTGTTGGTTAGTTGTGCGAAGTTGTGATAAAGAGTTGAGATTGCAATTGAGCGTACATGTTGATGGCGCCATTAATGATCACAATTTCGTGCACCAAGTTTTTGGCGCCGTTGCCGGGTATTGTTTGAGTTTGGACAACTGACGGTTCATCTTGTTGCTTAGATTAGGTATTTTTCAGAATTTTTAAGAATGAATTCTAGTGTTTTAAGGTGATGTTCTTATCATCACCAAAGCTTATTGATCTTCATCAATTTAGCTCTTGAATGCAATGTCCTGCTGAAGCTTGGCTAGCCATGTCTAATTTCTTTAGACTGAAGCTTTAGACTAACATTGCATGATTCCTGGAATTCTTATTAAAAGTTTTGATCCTCTTTATTTTCTTTCTCCATATAATTTTCGAAAAAAACCAAAAAAATTACAAAATCATAAAAACCAAAAATATTTCTTGTTTGAGTCTAGTGTCTCATTTTAAGTTTGGTGTCAATTGCATGTTTCTGTTCTTATTGCATTTATCATGTGTCTTCATTGATCTTCAACTTGTTCTTGATGATTTACTTGCTCTGATCTTTAAATTCTCTTGTTTTGTGTGTTTTGTTGTTTCTCATATGCATTCTCAATTTGTTAGTGTCAGTAGTATACAAACTTCTAAGTTTGGTGTCTTGCATGCATTGTTTATTTGATTTTAGTTGCATTTTGATTTTTCCTCATCATTAAAAATCTAAAAAATTTTAATTTGTGTCTTTTCAAGTCAATAATACAGAGAATTGAAGATTCAGAACATACAGCAGAGGAATTACACAGAAAAAGCTGGGCGATCAAAACGCCCAGTGAGGAAGGAAAACTGGCGTTTAAACGCCAGCCAAGGTGCCTGGCTGGGTGTTTAACGCCCAAAAGGGTAGCAATTTGGGCGTTAAACGCCCAGAATGGTGCACATTCTGGCGTTTAACGCCAGGATGGCACAAGAGGGAAGATTTTGTTTTCAATTCAAATTTTTTCAAGTTTTCATAATTTTTCAAAATCATATCTTTTTCAAATCATATCTTTTCAATCATATCTTTTCAAAATCAATTTCTCTCCTTTTTCAAAAATACTTGCTAACAATTAATGATTTGTGATGAGCGGATAATTTGTACGCTTTTTGGCATTGTTTTTAGTATGTTTTTAGTATATTTTAGTTAGTTTCTAGTATATTTTTATTAGTTTTTAGTTAAAATTCACTTTTCTGGACTTTACTATGAGTTTGTGTGTTTTTCTGTGATTTCAGGTATTTTCTGGCTGAAATTAAGGGTCCTGAGCAAAAATCTGATTCAGAGACTGAAATGGACTGCAGATGCTGTTGGATTCTGACCTCCCTGCACTCGAAGTGGATTTTCTGGAGCTACAGAAGCCCAATTAGCGCGCTCTCAACGGCGTTGGAAAGTAGACATCCTGGGCTTTCCAGCAATATATGATAGTCCATACTTTGCCCAAGATTTGATGGCCCAAATCGGCGTGGCAAATCAGCCTCAGAAATTCCAGCGTTTAACGCTGGAACTGGCATAAAACTTGGAGTTAAACGCCCAAACTGGCATAAAAGCTGGCGTTTAACTCCAGAAAATGTCTCTACACGAAAATGCTTCATTGCTCAGCCCAAACACACACCAAGTGGACCCAGAAGTGGATTTTTACGTCATTTAATCATTTTTGTATACCTTAGGCTACTAGTTTACTATTAATAGGATCTTTTAACATTGTATCAGTACCTCATGACATTTTACACGTTTTCTTTGTGTATTTTCCACGGCATGAGTCTCTAAACCCCATGGTTGGGGGTGAGGAGCTCTGCTGTGTCTTGATGGATTAATGCAATTACTACTGTTTCTCATTCAATCATGCTTGCTTCCATTCTAAGATAATACTTGTTCTTAACCCGGATCAATGTGATGATCCGTGACAATCATCATCATTCTCAACTATGAACGTGTGCCTGACAACCACCTCCGTTCTACCTTAGATTAAGTAGTTATCTCTTGGATTCTTTAACCGGAATCTTCGTGGTATAAGCTAGAACTGATGGCGGCATTCAAGAGAATCCGGAAGGTCTAAACCTTGTCTGTGGTATTCTGAGTAGGATTCAATGATTGAATGACTGTGACGAGCTTCAAACTCCTGAAGGCGGGGCGTTAGTGACAGACGCAAAAGAATCACTGGATTCTATTCCGGCCTGATCGAGAACCGACAGATGATTAGCCATGCTGTGACAGAGCATAGGAACATTTTCACTGAGAGGATGGGAGGTAGCCATTGACAACGGTGAAACCCTACATACAGCTTGCCATGGAAGGAGCCTTGCGTGTTTGATAAAGAAGACAGTAGGAAAGCAGAGATTCAGAAGACAGAGCATCTCCAAAACCTCAACCTATTCTCCATTACTGTAAAACAAGTAACCATTTCATGTTCTTTTGCTTTTCACAATCAATCCTGATAATTTCTGATATCCTGACTAAGATTTACAAGATAACCATAGCTTGCTTCAAGCCGACAATCTCCGTGGGATCGACCCTTGCTCACGCAAGGTATTACTTGGACGACCCAGTGCACTTGCTGGTTAGTTGTGCGGAGTTGCAAAAAGTGTGATTGCAATTTCGTGCACCAAGTTTTTGGCGCCGTTGCCGGGGATTGTTGAGTTTGGACAACTGACGGCTTATCTTGTTGCTTAGATTAGGACTGTTTTATTTTTGTTGGTTTAGAGTCTTTTAGTTGAGTCTAGTTTCATATTTTAAGTTTGGTGTCAATTGCACGCTTTTGTTTTTTCTTTTAATTTTCGATTTTGCATGTTCTTAGTTCCTTTTTGATTCATAAAATTTCTAAGTTTGGTGTCCTCTTTGTGTTTTTCCCTTAAAGATTTTCGAAAAATAGTGTTTGATTTTCTAAAAATTTTAAGTTTGGTGTCTTTTTGTGTTTTTCTCTTTCCTCTTTTCAAAAATCAAATCTTTTTCTTAAAATTTTTTCAATCATATCTTTTTAATTGCTCTTTTCAAAATCTTTTTAATTAACTAATTGATTCAGTTCTCAATTTGCTTTGATCTTATTTTCTTTTTGATTTTCGAATTTTTATCTTAATTCTCTTTTATTTTATTTTATTTTTTCGTTTAATTCAAAAAAAAAACAATATTTTATCTATTTGCAATCCATATCATTTCCCTTTATCCATCATGGATCTAAGTGGAATTGATCAGTCTAGAAGGACTCTGGGGTCATATGCTAACCCCATTACAGCTGCATATGGGAGTAGCATCTGTACACCTCCCATCAAAGCAAGCAGCTTTGAGCTAAATCCTCAACTCATTATCATAGTGCAGCAAAATTGCCAGTATTCCGGTCTTCCACAGGAAGAGCCTACTGAGTTTCTGGCACAGTTCTTACAAATTGCTGACACAGTGCATGATAAAGAGGTGGATCAGGATGTCTACAGACTATTACTATTTCCATTTGCTGTAAAAGATCAAGCTAAGAGGTGGTTGAATAACCAACCTACAGCAAGCATAAAAACATGGAAACAGTTATCAGACAAATTCCTGAGTCATTTTTACCCTCCAAAGAGGATGACACAGCTAAGGCTGGACATCCAAGGCTTTAAACAAGAGGATAATGAATCCCTTTATAATGCCTGGGAGAGGTATAGAGGTATGCTAAGAAAATGCCCCTCTGAAATGTTTTCAGAGTGGGTACAGTTAGACATCTTCTACTATGGGCTTACAGAAAAAGCCCAGATGTCTTTAGACCACTCAGCTGGTGGATCTATGCACATGAGGAAGACAATTGAAGAAGCTCAAGAGCTTATAGACACTGTTGCTAGAAACCAATATTTGTACTCTAGCATGAGTTCTCTCCAAAAGAGGAAGTCATGGCAGTAGTCACTGACCCTAGCCCTCAAGAACAGATAATTGAACTTAATCAACAATTGCTCCTGATGACAGAACAGTTAGCAGACTTTAAAGAGATGCTCCATGAAACTAAAGTTGCTAACAAGAGCATAGAACTGCAGTTGAATCAAGCAAAACAGCAAATATCCAAACAGATAACAGAGGAATGTCAAGCAGTTCAACTGAGGAGTGGGAAAACACTGAATAACACTGCTCAAAAGAGCAAAAAGCCAAACAAGGAACAATTGACAGAGGATCACCAAACCACTGTTCAAAATCCCTCTGAGGACAATAAGAGCCCAGAGAGGAATGTTATTGGCGTTCAAACGCCAGAAAGGGAAGGAAAGCTGGCGTTAAACGCCCATTCCTTGCCCAGTTCTGGTGTTCAAACGCCAGAAAAGGGGGAAAAGTTGGCGTTAAACACCCATTTTCCACCCAATCCTGGCGTTCATACGCCAAGGGATGATCAGACACCTGAGAGTGCTGACAGTAATCCCTCTAACAAGGCTTCTTCAACCACTTCTGTAAGGAATAAACCTGCAGCATCTAAGGTTGAAGAATATAAAGCCAAGATGCCTTATCCTCAGAAACTCCGCCAAGCGGAGCAGGATAAGCAATTTGCCCGCTTTGCAGACTATCTAAGGACTCTTGAAATAAAGATTCCGTTTGCAGAAGCACTTGAGCAAATATCTTCTTATGCTAAGTTCATGAAAGAAATCTTAAGTCATAAGAAGGATTGGAGAGAAACTGAAAAAGTGTTTCTCACTGAAGAATGCAGTGCAGTCATATTAAAGAGCTTACCAGAAAAGCTTCAAGATCCAGGAAGCTTTATGATACCATGCACATTAGAGGGTGCTTGCACCAAGACAGCCCTATGTGATCTTGGAGCAAGCATCAATCTAATACCTGCATCCACTATCAGAAAGCTTGGGTTGACTGGAGAAGTCAAACCAACCCGGATATGCCTCCAACTTGCTGATGGCTCCATTAAATATCCATCAGGCATAATAGAGGATATGATTGTCAAGGTTGGGCCATTCGCCTTTCCAACTGACTTTGTGGTGCTGGAAATGGAGGAGCACAAGAGTGCAACTCTCATTCTAGGAAGACCTTTCCTAGCAACTGGACGAACTCTCATTGATGTACAAAAAGGGGAAGTAACCTTGAGAGTCAATGAGGATGAGTTCAAGTTAAATGCTGTAAAAGCCATGCAGCATCCAGACACACCAAATGACTGCATGGGCGCTGACATTATTGACTCTCTGGTAGAAGAGATCAATATGGCTAAAAGCCTAGAATCAGAGCTTGAAGACATCTTCAAGGATGCTCAACCTGATCAAGAAGAACCAGAGGAAACAAAGGAATTTTTGAAAATTCCTCAGGAGGAGGATAAACCTCCCAAGCCTGAACTCAAACCACTACCACCATCCCTGAAGTATGTATTTCTGGGAGAGGGTGACACTTTTCCAGTGATCATAAGCTCTGCTTTAAATCCACAGGAAGAGGAAGCACTGATTCAAGTGCTAAGAACACACAAGACAGCTCTTGGGTGGTCCATAAGTGACCTTAAAGGCATTAGCCCAGCTAGATGCATGCACAAGATCCTGTTGGAGGATAATGCCAAACCAGTGGTCCAACCACAGAGGAGGCTAAATCCAGCCATGAAGGAGGTGGTGCAGAAAGAGGTCACTAAATTACTAGAGGCTGGGATTATTTATCCTATTTCTGATAGCCCCTGGGTGAGCCCTGTCCAAGTTGTTCCCAAAAAGGGAGGCATGACAGTGGTTCATAATGAAAAAAATGAACTGGTTCCTACAAGGACAGTCACAGGGTGGCGCATGTGTATTGACTACAGAAGGCTCAATACAGCCACCAGAAAGGATCATTTTCCTTTACCATTCATAGACCAAATGCTAGAAAGACTAGCTGGTCATGATTATTACTGCTTTTTGGATGGCTATTCAGGTTACAACCAAATTGTAGTAGATCCTCAAGACCAAGAGAAAATAGCATTTACTTGCCCTTCTGGCGTGTTTGCCTACAGAAGGATGCCTTTTGGTCTGTGTAATGCTCCTGCAACCTTTCAGAGATGCATGTTGTCCATCTTCTCTGATATGGTGGAGAAATTCCTGGAAGTCTTCATGGATGACTTCTCAGTATATGGAGACTCATTCAGCTCCTGTCTTAACCACCTAGCACTTGTCCTGAAAAGGTGCCAAGAGACTAATCTGGTTTTAAACTGGGAGAAATGTCACTTTATGGTGACTGAAGGAATTGTCCTTGGGCACAAAATTTCAAGCAGGGGAATAGAGGTGGATAAGGCAAAGGTAGAGGTAATTGAAAAATTACCACCACCTGCCAATGTTAAGGCAATCAGAAGCTTTCTGGGGCATGCAGGATTCTACAGAAGGTTTATAAAGGATTTTTCGAAAATTGCAAAACCTCTGAGTAACCTGTTAGCTGCTGACACACCATTTGTGTTTGACACACAGTGTCTGCAGGCATTTGAGACCCTGAAAGCTAAGCTGGTCACAGCACCAGTCATCTCTGCACCAGATTGGACATTGCCATTTGAACTAATGTGTGATGCCAGTGACCATGCCATTGGTGCAGTGTTGGGACAGAGGCATAACAAGCTTCTGCACGTCATTTATTATGCTAGCCGTGTTCTAGATGACGCACAGAAGAACTACACAACCACAGAAAAAGAGTTACTTGCAGTGGTCTATGCCATTGACAAGTTTAGATCCTATCTAGTGGGATCCAAAGTGGTTATGTACACTGACCATGCTGCTCTTAAATACTTACTCACAAAGCAGGATTCAAAACCCAGGCTTATCAGATGGGTGTTGCTTCTGCAAGAGTTTGATATAGAAATAAGAGACAGAAAAGGGACAGAGAACCAAGTAGCTGATCATCTGTCCCGGATAGAACCAGTAGCTGGGGCGTCCCTCCCTTCTACTGAGATCTCTGAGACTTTCCCAGATGAGCAACTCTTTGCCATTCAGGAAGCTCCATGGTTTGTAGATATTGCAAATTATAAAGCTGTGAGGTTCATACCCAAGGAGTACAGCAGCGTGCAAAGGAAGAAATTAATTTCAGATGCCAAATACTACCTCTGGGATGAACCATATCTCTTTAAGAGATGTGCTGACGGAGTGATCCGCAGATGTGTACCCAGAGAAGAAGCACAAAGGATCCTATGGCATTGCCATGTATCACAATATGGAGGACATTTTGGAAGTGAGCGAACAGCCACTAAAGTCCTCCAATGTGGCTTCTACTGGCCTACTCTCTATAAAGATTTCCGAGAGTTTGTGCGTAACTGTGACAGTTGCCAAAGAGCTGGTAACTTGCCTCACGGATATGCCATGCCTCAACAAGGGATATTAGAGATAGAATTGTTTGATGTATGGGGAATTGACTTCATGGGGCCATTCCCACCATCATACTCAAACACTTACATTCTGGTGGCAGTGGACTATGTATCTAAGTGGGTAGAAGCAATCGCTACACCCACTAATGATACCAAGACCGTGCTGAAATTCCTCCAGAAACACATCTTCAGCAGGTTTGGTGTTCCAGAGTACTAATCAGTGACGGGGGCACTCATTTTTGCAATAGACAGCTATACTCTGCTATGGTTAGATATGGAATTAGCCACAAAGTGGCAACTCCGTATCATCCACAGACAAATGGGCAAGCTGAAGTCTCTAACAGAGAACTAAAGAGAATCTTGGAACGAACTGTGATAGCCCGAAGAAAGGATTGGGCAAAGAGCTTGGATGATGCTCTGTGGGCATACAGAACAGCATTCAAGACTCCCATAGGAACCTCTCCATACCAACTGGTGTATGGGAAGGCCTGTCATCTGCCCGTGGAACTGGAGCATAAAGCCTACTGGGCAACCAGATTCCTAAACATGGATGCTCAGTTAGCTGGTGAAAAAAGATTGCTCCAGCTAAATGAGCTAGAGGAGTTCAGACTCAATGCCTTTGAAAATGCAAAAATTTATAAGGAAAAGGCAAAGAAATGGCATGACAAGAAATTGTCAACCAGAGTCTTTGAGCCAGGACAAAAAGTTCTGCTCTTCAACTCTAGGCTCCGACTGTTTCCAGGAAAACTCAAATCCCGGTGGAGGGGTCCGTATGTGATTACAGGAGTGTCACCATATGGATATGTTGAGCTTCAGGATATTGATTCTGACAAAAAGTTCATTGTTAATGGACAGAGAATCAAGCATTATCTTGAAGGCAATTTTGGGCAGGAATGCTCAAAACTGAGACTTGAGTGATTCTCAGTAAGAGTCCAGCTAAAGACAGTAAAGAAGCGCTTGCTGGGAGGCAACCCAGTCATTAGGAGGTTATATGTTTTGTTTTTATAAAGGCAAGTATCAAAAATGAAGGAATTCACAGAGTTACAGAAGGATTCAGCTCAAAAAGCAGAGAAAAAGAGCTTACTGGCGAAAAAACGCCAGTAAGGGGCATTTTGGGCGTTAAACGTCAGAATGGGTATCATTCTGGGCGTTTAACGCCAGGAATGGTGCCATTTTGGGCGTTAAACGCCAGAATGGGCACCATTCTGGGCGTTTAACGCCAGGTGTGCAGCATCCTGGGCGTTCAGAAAAATGCCCAGTGATAAAGGAATTCTGGCGTTTAACGCCAGCCAGGGCACCTGGCTGGGCGTTAAATGCCCAAAAGGGGCATCAAATGGGCGTTAAACGCCAGAATGGGTGCCATTCTGGGCGTTTAACGCCAGAAAGGTGGGGGGACCACAATTTTGTTTTCAAATCAAATTTTTTCAAACTTTCCTTTTCTTACCCATATTTTTCTACAAAAATACATTTCAATCTCTCATCATTCACTTTCAAATTTTCAAAAATCTAAAATCACTCTTCAAATCTCTCAAATCATTCCCAAATTTTGTTCAAAAATATTCACCCTCTTCTCAATTTCTTTCCATATCTTCTCAAATCTCCTTTCAATTTTCTCTTTTTTTCGAAATCTCCCCCCCACCTTATAAATACACGTTTGGCTCCCTCTTTCCACCACACCATTCGAATTTCCTCTTCCTCTCTCTCTCTTCTTTCCTTTCTTTTGCTTGAGGACAAGCAAACTTCTAAGTTTGGTGTGTTTTTCCGTGATCACTAAGCCAAGATTCATCAAGATCATGGCTCCTAAGGGAAAACAAACCAATTTAAGAGGAAAGAAAGAGAATAATCCAAAGAATCTTTGGAATCAAGAGAAGTTCTTAACCAAAGAACATGAAGACCATTATCACAAAATAATGGGTCTGAGGTCAGTGATCCCGGAAGTTAAATTTGATCTGAAAGAAGATGAATATCCGGGGATCCAAGAGCAAATTCGAAACAGAGGATGGGAAGTTCTAACCAATCCTGAAATAAAGGTTGGAAGGAACATGGTTCAGGAATTCTACTCAAATCTGTGGCTAACAGATAAGCAGAGAATGACTGGAACTGCTTACCATACCTACAGAACCATGGTCAGAGGGAAAGTTATGTACTTCCATCTGGACAAAATAAGAGAAATCTTCAAACTACCTCAACTGCAAGATGATCCTGAATCCTTTAATAGGAGGATGGTGAGAGCAGATAAAGGGTTGGATCAAGTTCTAGAGGATATATGCCTCCCTGGAACTAAGTGGATAACCAATTCAAAGGGTGTCCCAAACCAACTCAAGAGGGGAGACCTCAAACCAATTTCAAGAGGTTGGCTAGACTTTATTGGGCATTCCATATTGCCCACTAGCAACCGTTCTGAGGTCACCATCAAGAGAGCAGTGATGATTCATTGCATTATGCTTGGAAAAGAAGTGGAGGTTCATCATGTGATTGCTTGTGAGATCTACACAATTGCAAATAAGAATTCCACTGAAGCCAAATTGGCTTATCCAAGCTTGATTTCCTTGCTCTGTAAAGAGGCTGGGGTGAAGATGGGAGTAGATGAGTTCATACCCATTGAACACCCAATCACCAAGAAGTCAATGGAAGGATAAATGCAAGACAATTCTATCAAGAGGAGGGCGCAGGAATTCCTCCCTGAATTCCCAAGAATTGACTACTGGACCAGCCTAGAAGCATCTATCACCAAGTTGCAAGAGACTATGGAGCAACTGAAGGAAGAACAGCAGAATCAGAACTGCATGCTCTGCAAATTGCTGAAGGAACAAGAGAAGCAGGGGCGTGAACTCCAAGAGTTGAAACGCCAAAAGCTCTCCTCTCAAGTTGAGGGAGCATCCACTTCTCAAAATCAAGGTTGTTGAGTCCTAACTCTGTGAAAACCTCTATCATTAGGAGCCTATGTTTTTGCATTTTTTTCCTTTGTTTTGTTTTCTTTTTTTTTTTTTAGTCTCATCTTATATCTATCTTTGAGTCTTGCTCTTAATTCATAATTAATAAAATTGAAATTTTATGCCTTAAATCTATGAATGTCCTATGAATCCATCACCTCTCTTAAATGAAAAATGCTTTAATCACAAAAGAACAAGAAGTACAGGATTTCGAAATTTATCCTTGAAACTAGTTGAATTAGTTTGATGTGGTGACAATACTTTTTGTTTTCTGAATGAATGCTTGAACAGTGCATATGTCTTTTGAATTTGTTGTTTTGAGAATGTTAAAATTGTTGGCTCTTGAAAGAATGAGGAAAAAGAGAACTGTTATTGAGGATCTAAAAATCATTAGATTGATTCTTGAAGCAAGAAAAAGCAGTGGATACAAAAAAAAATTTCGAAAAAAAAGAGAAAAGAAAAAGAAAAAGAAAGAAATAAAGTTGTGATCCAAGGCAACAAGAGTGTGCTTAAGAACCCTGGACACCTCTAATTGGGGACTTTAGCAAAGCTGAGTCACAATCTGAAAAGGTTCACCCAATTATGTGTCTGTAGCATGTATGTATCCGGTGGTAATACTGGAAGACAGAGTGCTTTGGGCCACAGCCAAGACTCATACACTAGCTATGTTCAAGAATCATTATACTCAACTAAGAGAATCAATAACACTATCTGAGTTCTGAGTTCTTATAGATGCCAATCATTCTGAACTTCAAGGGATAGAGTGAGATGCCAAAACTGTTCGGAGACAAAAAGCTACTAGTCCCGCTCATCTAATTGGGGCTAAGTTCCCTTGATATTTTGGAGTCTATAGTATATTCTCTTCTTTTTATCCTATTTTGATTTTCAGTTGCTTGGGGACAAGCAACAATTTAAGTTTGGTGTTGTGATGAGCGGATAATTTGTACGCTTTTTGGCATTGTTTTTAGTATGTTTTTAGTATATTTTAGTTAGTTTCTAGTATATTTTTATTAGTTTTTAGTTAAAATTCACTTTTCTAGAATTTACTATGAGTTTGTGTGTTTTTCTGTGATTTCAGGTATTTTCTGGCTGAAATTAAGGGTCCTGAGCAAAAATCTGATTCAGAGACTGAAATGGACTGCAGATGCTGTTGGATTCTGACCTCCCTGCACTCGAAGTGAATTTTCTGGAGCTACAGAAGCCCAATTAGCGCGCTCTCAACGGCGTTGAAAATTAGACATCCTGGGCTTTCCAGCAATATATGATAGTCCATACTTTGCCCAAGAGTTGATGGCCCAAATCGGCGTGGCAAATCAGCCTCAGAAATTCCAGCGTTTAACGCTGGAACTGGCATAAAACTTGGAGTTAAATGCCCAAACTGGCATAAAAGCTGGCGTTTAACTCCAGAAAAGGTCTCTACACGAAAATGCTTCATTGCTCATCCCAAACACACACCAAGTGGACCCAGAAGTGGATTTTTACGTCATTTACTCATTTCTGTATACCCTAGGCTACTAGTTTACTATTAATAGGATCTTTTAACATTGTATCAGTACCTCATGACATTTTACACGTTTTCTTTGTGTATTTTCCACGGCATGAGTCTCTAAACCCCATGGTTGGGGGTGAGGAGCTCTGCTGTGTCTTGATGGATTAATGCAATTACTACTGTTTCTCATTCAATCATGCTTGCTTCCATTCTAAGATAATACTTGTTCTTAACCCGGATGAATGTGATGATCCGTGACAATCATCATCATTCTCAACTATGAACGCGTGCCTGACAACCACCTCCGTTCTACCTTAGATTAAGTAGTTATCTCTTGGATTCTTTAACCGGAATCTTCGTGGTATAAGCTAGAACTGATGGCGGCATTCAAGAGAATCCGGAAGGTCTAAACCTTGTCTGTGGTATTCTGAGTAGGATTCAATGATTGAATGACTGTGACGAGCTTCAAACTCCTGAAGGCGGGGCGTTAGTGACAGACGCAAAAGAATCACTGGATTCTATTCCGGCCTGATCGAGAACCGACAGATGATTAGCCATGCTGTGACAGAGCATAGGAACATTTTCACTGAGAGGATGGGAGGTAGCCATTGACAACGGTGAAACCCTACATACAGCTTGCCATGGAAGGAGCCTTGCGTGTTTGATAAAGAAGACAGTAGGAAAGCAGAGATTCAGAAGACAGAGCATCTCCAAAACCTCAACCTATTCTCCATTACTGTAAAACAAGTAACCATTTCATGTTCTTTTGCTTTTCACAATCAATCCTGATAATTTCTGATATCCTGACTAAGATTTACAAGATAACCATAGCTTGCTTCAAGCCGACAATCTCCGTGGGATCGACCCTTGCTCACGCAATGTATTACTTGGACGACCCAGTGCACTTGCTGGTTAGTTGTGCGGAGTTGCAAAAAGTGTGATTGCAATTTCGTGCACCAATTTGATAAAACATTTCGAGTATGTTGCCTTTTCTGTTGAGAAAGGTTTAATGTTTGAATCATATCTTTTCTTGTTAGCCAAGTCATTGATTTTAAAAATCAAATCTTTTTAAATTGTTTTTCAAATCATATCTTCTCAATCACATCTTTTTAAAACCATAACTTTTCAATCATATCTTTTTAATCACACCTTTTTCAAAATAGTTTTCAATCATATCTTTTTAATTTCCAATTTCAAAATATTTTTCAAAAATCACTTGATTTCTTTTCCACTCTTATTTTTCGAAAATCAATTAGTATTTTTCAAAATGTTTTTAAAATCTTTTTAAATTTATTTTCGAAAATTTCTTCCCCTCTTCTCACATCCTTCTATTTATGGACTAACATGCACAATCCGAACTCTATCCCTCTTGATAAGTTCGAATTTTCTACCTCTTCCTTCTATTTTTCTTTTCCTCTGACACCTCAAGGAATCTCTATACTGTGACATAGAGGATTCCATATTTTCTTATTTTTTTTCTCTTTCATATGAGCAGGAGCAAAGACAAAAGCATTCTTGTTGAGGCTGACCCTGAACCTGAAAGGACCTTGAAGCAAAAGCTAAGAGAAGCTAAAGCACAACTCTCTGTAGAGGACCTAACAGAAATCTTCAAAGAAGAAGGCATGGCAGCCGAAAACAACAACAATGCCAACAATGCAAGGAAGGTGTTGGGTGACTTTACTGCACCTACTCCCGACTTCTATGGGAGAAGCATCTCTATCCCTGCCATTGGAGCAAACAACTTTGAGCTTAAGCCTCAATTAGTTTCTCTAATGCAACAGAATTGCAAGTTCCATGGACTTCTATTGGAAGATCCTCATTAGTTTTTAGCTGAATTCTTGCAAATCTGTGACACTGTCAAGACCAATGGGATTGACCCTGAGGTCTACAGACTTATGCTATTCCCTTTTGTTGTAAGAGACAGAGCTAGGATATGGTTGGACTCACAACCTAAAGAAAGCCTGAACTCTTGGGAAAAGCTAGTCAATGCCTTCTTGGCAAAGTTCTTTCCACCTCAAAAATTGAGTAAGCTTAGAGTGGAAGTCCAAACCTTCAGACAGAAGGAAGGTGAATCCCTCTATAAAGCTTGGGAAAGATACAAACAATTGATCAGAAAGTGTCCCTCTGACATGCTTTCTGAATGGAGCATCATAGGTATCTTCTATGATGGTCTGTCTGAACTGTCCAAGATGTCATTGGACAGCTCTGCTGGAGGATCTCTTCATCTGAAGAAGACACCTGCAGAAGCTCAAGAACTCATTGAAATGGTTGCAAATAACCAATTCATGTACACTTCTGAAAGGAATCCTGTGAACAATGGGACGAATCAGAAGAAAGGAGTTCTTGAGATTGATACTCTGAATGCCATACTGGCTCAGAACAAAATATTGACTCAGCAAGTCAATATGATTTCTCAAAGTCTGTTTGGAATGCAAGCTGCACCAGGCAGTACTAAGGATGCTTCATCTGAAGAAGAAGCTTATGATCCTGAGAACCCTTCAATGGAAGAGGTGAATTACATGGGAGAACCCTATGGAAACACCTATAATCCTTCATAGAGAAATCACCCAAATCTCTCATGGAAGGATCAACAGAGACCTCAACAAGGTTTCAACAACAATAATTGTGGAAGAAACAGGTTTAGCAATGGCAAGCCTTTTCCATCATCTTCTCAACAACAGACAGAGAATTCTAAGCATATCCACTCTGACTTAGCAACCATGGTCTCTGATCTGATCAAAACCACTCAAAGTTTCATGACTGAAACAAGGTCCTCCATTAGAAACTTGGAGGCACAAGTGGGTCAGCTGAGTAAGAAAGTTACTGAACTCCCTCCTAGTACTCTTCCAAGCAATACAGAAGAGAATCCAAAAGGAGAGTGCAAGGCCATCAATATGGCCGAATTTGGAGAGGAGGAAGAGGCAGTGAACGCCACTGAGGAAGACCTCAACGGACGTCCACTGGCCTCCAATGAGTTCCCTAATGAGGAACCATGGGAATCTGAGGCTCACACTGAGACCATAGAGATTCCATTGGATTTACTTCTGCCATTCATGAGCTCTGATGAGTATTCTTCCTCTGAAGAGGATGAAGATGTCACTGAAGAGCAAGTTGCCAAGTACCTTGGAGCAATCATAAAGCTAAATGACAAGTTATTTGGTAATGAGACTTGGGAGGCTAAACCCCCTTTGCTATCCAAAGAACTGGATGACTTGTCTAGGCAGAGATTACCTCAAAAGAGACAGAACCCTGGGAAGTTCTCAATACCTTGTACATTAGGCACCATAACCTTCAAGAATGCTCTGTGTGACCTAGGGTCAAGCATAAACCTCATGCCTCTCTCTGTAATGGAGAAGCTACGGATCTTTGAGGTGCAAGTTGCAAGAATCTCACTAGAGATGGCAGACAATTCAAGAAAACAAGCTTATGGACTTGTAGAGGATGTTCTGGTAAAACTTGAAGACCATTACATCCCTGCTGATTTCATAGTCCTAGAGACTGGGAAGTGCATGGATGAATCCATCATCCTTGGCAGACCCTTCCTAGTCACAACCAAGGTTGTGATTGATGTTGACAGAGGAGAATTGATCATTCAAGTGAATGAAGAATCCCTTGTGTTTAAGGCTCAAGGATATCCCTTTGTAACCATGGAGAGGAAGCATGAAGAGCTTCTCTCAAAACAGAGTCAAACAGAGCCCCCACAATCAAACTCTAAGTTTGGTGTTGGGAGGCCACAACCAAATTCTAAGTTTGGTGTTAAACCCCCACATTCAAACTCTAAGTTTGGTGTTGGGAGGTTCCAACATTGCTCTGAGTATCTGTGAGGCTCTATGAGAGCCCACTGTCAAGCTACTGACATTAAAGAAGCGCTTGTTGGGAGGCAACCCAATGTATATTTATCTAATTTCCATTGTTATTTTATGTTTTCTATAGGTTGATGATCATGGAAAGTCACAAAATCAATTGAAAAAGTAAAACAGAATGAAAAACAGAAAGAAAAACAGCACACTCTGGAGGAGAATCTTGCTGGCGTTTAAACGCCAGTAAGGGTAGCAAATGGGCGTTTAATGCCCAGTCTGGCACCATTCTGGGCGTTTAACGCCAGAAAGGGGCACCAGACTGGCGTTAAACGCCAGGAAGGGGCAAGAAGTTGGCGTTAAACGCCAGAAATAGGCACCAGCCCGGCGTTTAACACCAGAATTGGCATCAAGTGCATTTTTGCTCGCCACTTGGTTCAGGGATGAATTTTCCTTGACACCTCAGGATCTGTGGACTCCACAGGATCCCCACCTAGCCCACCACTCTCTCTCTTCTTCACCCATTCACCAATCACCTCAACACCTCTTCCCCAAAAACCCCTCACCTATCAAATCTCACTATTCTCTTCACCACTCACATCCATCCTTCATAAAACCTTACCTACCTCACCATTCAAATTCAAACCACTTTCCCACCCAAACCCACCATCACATGACCGAACCATACACCCCCTCTCCACTCCTATATAATCCTATCTCCACTTTTTCATTTTCACACAACCTAAACACTACTTCTCCCCCTTGGCCGAACCACAAAGCCACCTCCATCTCCTCTATTTCTTCTTCTTCTACTCTCTTCTTTCTTCTTTTGCTCGAGGACGAGCAAACCTTCTAAGTTTGGTGTGGTAAAAGCATTGCTTTTTGTTTTTCCATAACCATTTATGGCATCTAAGGCCGGAGAAACATCTAGAAAGAGGAAAGGCAAGGCAAAAGCTTCCACCTCCGAGTCATGGGAGATGGAGAGATTCATCTTAAGGGTGCATCAAGACCACGTCTATGAAGTTGTGGCCATGAAGAAGGTGATCCCCGAGGTCCCTTTCAAACTCAAAAAGAGTGAATATCCAGAGATCCGACATGAGATCCGAAGAAGAGGTTGGGAAGTTCTTACCAACCCCATTCAACAAGTCAGAATCTTAATGGTTCAAGAGTTCTATGCCAATGCATGGATCACCAAGAACCATGATCAAAGTGTGAACCCGGACCCAAAGAATTGGCTCACAATGGTTCGGGGGAAATGCTTAGATTTTAGTCCAGAAAATGTAAGGTTGGCATTCAACTTGCCCATGATGCAAGGAGATGAACACCCTTACACTAGAAGGGTCAACTTTGATCAAAGGTTGGACCCAGTCCTCATTGACATTTGTGAAGAGGGCGCTCAATAGAAGAGAGATTCAAGAGGAAAGCCGGTTCAACTGAGAAGGCATGACCTCAAGCCCGTGGCTAAAGGATGGTTGGAGTTTATCCAACGCTCAATCATTCCCACTAGCAACCGGTCCGAAGTTACTATAGACCGGGCTTTCATGATTCATAGCATCATGATTGGAGAGGAAGTAGAAGTTCATGAGGTTATATCCCAAGAACTTTATAAGGTGGCGGACAAGTCCTCTACCTTGGCAAGGTTAGCTTTCCCTCATCTCATTTGTCACCTCTGTTTTTCAGTTGGAATTGACATAGAGGGAGACACCCTCATTGATGAGGACAAGCCCATCACTAAGAAAAGGATGGAGCAAACAAGAGACCCCACTCATCATGAAATCCCTGAGATGCCTCAAGGGATGCACTTTCCTCCTCAAAATTATTGGGAGCAAATCAACACCTTCCTAGGAGAATTGAGTTCCAACATGGGACAACTAAAGGTGGAGCACCAAGAACATTCCATTCTCCTCCATGAAATTAGAGAAGATCAAAGAGTCATGAGAGAGGAGCAACAAAGGCAAGGAACAGACATTGAGGAGCTCAAGCACTCCATAAGATCTTCAAGAGAAAGAACAAGCCGCCATCACTAAGGTGGACCCGTTCTTTAATTTCCTTGTTCTTTATTTTTCTGTTTTTCGAATTTTCATGCTTATGTTTATCCATGATTATGTCTTATGATCATTAGTGTCTTAGTGTCTATGCCTTAAAGTTATGAATGTCCTATGAATCCATCACCTTTCTTAAATGAAAAATGTTCTTAATTGAAAAAGAGAAGAATTGCATGAGTTTCAGATTTTATAACAGATTAATTATTTTGATGTGGTGGCAATACTTTTGACTTCTGAATGTATGCTTGAACAATGCATATGACTTTTGAATTTGTTGTTCATGAATGTTGGCTCTTGAAAGAATGATGAAAATGGAGACATGTTACTGAGGATCTGAAAAATCATAAAAAAATGATTCTTGAAGCAAGAAAAGCATTGAATACAAAAAAAAATTTCGAAAAGAAAAAGAAAGAGAGGAAAAATAAAAAAGAAAAAGAAATAATAAAGTTGTGATCCAAGACAAAAAGAGTGTGCTTAAGAACCTTGGACATCTCTAATTGGGGACTCTAGCAAAGCTGAGTCACAATCTGAAAAGGTTCACCTAATTATGTGTCTGTTGCATTGTATGTATCCGATGGTAATACTGGAAGACAGAGTGCTTTGGGCCACGGCCAAGACTCATAAAGTAGCTATGTTCAAGAATCATCAAACTTAACTAGGAGAATCAATAACATTATCTGGATTCTGAGTTCCTATAGAAGCCAATCATTCTGAATTTCAAAGGATAGAGTGAGATGCCAAAACTGTTCAGAGGCAAAAAGCTGAAAGCCCCGCTCATCTAATTAATACTGATCTTCATAGATGTTTTTGGAATTCATTGCATATTCTCTTCTTTTTATCTTATTTGGTATTCAGTTGCTTGGGGATAAGTAACAATTTAAGTTTGGTGTTGTGATAAGCGGATAATTTATACGCTTTTTGGCATTGTTTTTAGTATCTTTTAGTTAGTTTTTATTATATTTTTATTAGTTTTTAGTTAAAATTCACTTTTCTGGACTTTACTATGAGTTTGTGTGTTTTTCTGTGAATTCAGGTATTTTCTGGCTGAAATTGAGGGACCTGAGCAAAAATCTGATTTAGAGGCCGAAAAGGACTGCAGATGCTGTTGGATTCTGACCTCCCTACACTCGAAGTAGATTTTTTCTAGAGCTATAGAAGCCCAATTGGCGCGCTCTCAACTGCGTTGGAAAGTAGACATCCTGGGCTTTTCATCAATATATAATAGTCCATACTTTGCCTGAGATTTGATGGCCCAAACATGCATTCCATGTCAGCTCAAGAATTCTGGCGTAAAACGCCGGAACTGGCACAAGAATGGGAGTTAAACGCCCAAACTGGCACAAAAGCTGGCGTTTAACTCCAAGAAGAGTCTCTACACAAAAATGCTTTAATGCTCAGCCCAAGCACACACCAAGTGGGCCCGGAAGTGGATTTTTATGTCATTTACTCATTTCTGTAAACCCTAGCTACTAGTTCTCTATAAGTAGGACCTTTTGCTATTGTATTGGAGTCTTTTTGATCACTTGAATCTTTTGATCATGTTTTTATGATTGAACCCTCTTTGGGAGGCTGGCCATTCGGCCATGCCTAGACCTTGTTCTTATGTATTTTCAACGGTGGAGTTTCTACACACCATAGATTAAGGTGTGGAGCTCTGCTGTACCTCGAGTATTAATGCAATTACTATTGTTCTTCTTTTCAATTCAGCTTATTCTTGTTCTAAGATATTCATTCGCACCCAAGAACATGATGAAAGTGATGATTATGTGACGCTCATCATCATTCTCACTTATGAACGCGTGCCTGTCAACCACTTCCATTCTACAAGCAAACAAGGCTTGAATGTTTATCTCTTGGATTTCTTAATCGGAATCTTCGTGGTATAAGCTAGAATTGATGGCAGCATTCAAGAGAATCCGGAAGGTCTAAACCTTGTCTGTGGTATTCTGAGTAGGATTCAAGGATTGAATGACTGTGACGAGCTTCAAACTCGCGATTGTGGGGCGTTAGTGACAGACGCAAAAGAATCACTGGATTATATTCCGACATGATCGAGAACCGACAGCTGAATAGCCGTGCTGTGACAGAGCGCGTTGAACATTTTCACTGAGAGGATGGGAGGTAGCCACTGACAACGGTGAAATCCTACATACAGCTTGCCATGGAAAGGAGTAAGAAGGATTGCATGAAGATAGTAGGAAAGCGGAGAGACGGAAGGGACAAAGCATCTCCATACACTTATCTAAAATTCTCACCAATGAATTACATAAGCATCTCTATCTTTATTTTATGCTTTATTCATAAATCATTCATAACCATTTGAATCTGCCTGACTGAGATTTACAAGATGACCATAGCTTGCTTCATACCAATAATCTCCGTGGGATCGACCCTTACTCGCGTAAGGTTTATTACTTGGACGACCCAGTGCACTTGCTGGTTAGTTGTGCGAAGTTGTGATAAAGAGTTGAGATTGCAATTGAGCGTACATGTTGATGGCGCCATTGATGATCACAATTTCGTGCACCAGTATGTAATATGGACAAGTAAAGCTTTAAAGTGAGTGAAGAGTGGTTCAAAACATAAATGGAACCTTGACTTGGGATGAGTTATGGAATCCCTTCCTTGCCATAACCACAACTATGATAATTATAATGGATTAATCTCAGCTAGTCAACCCTTAACATCGAAGAGTAAGTCAAGTGAGCATAATTATTATTAATCCACAAATCCTAGCTAACTTATCAATTAACTTAGTAAAAAGCTAGCGTTAGTGGAAACAATAACAACTAATAACCCAAGAATTATCACTAAATGTCGAACATTATGACTCTAGTATTACATACACTCAATCCCCAAGCCAAAGAGTGGAAATTCACTCTATAATTAAAATTGGCATTTCATCAAATACATAGTGGGCATAATTATAAAACATGGCAAAATTGAGAAAATGATAAAAACTATGAACCACAAATGATCAAAATCAACACTAATAACTCAAACAAACATATAATAACCACCAAACATCAAATTCAAAATTGTAAAACTATGTTATATTGAGAAAGTGCATAAAAATATAAGAAAGTGTAGAACAAGTAGTATAGTAAAAGAGAAAATTAAAAAAATACTTACAATAGAAACAAGCTAGGATCTAAGATCAAAATTGGAAATTGAAGACTTGAAATATAAACCCTAATTACCTAAGGAAAATTGAGAGAAAACCTAAGCTAAAACTACCCTAAAAACTATCTAAGTGTGTGGTATAATGTATGGTATTGTATGGTATCAAAAATGGGCCAAAAGCCCCTCAAATCGTGAGCCATGTGACTTTTTAATGAAGTCACGTGCAGGGAGTTGTGCGTACACGCAGGTGTGTGCGTATGCACACATACTCAATTTTCCTTTTGTGCGTACGCATAGAATGTTGTGCGTACACACACTTGGCTGTGTGCTTCTCCTTTGTTTTCTTCATGTTTTTTCCTAATTGCGTGCTTCTCTTCCACTCTTATCAAGCCATTCCAACCTATTACACCTGAAATCACTCATCAAAACCATCAAGGCATCGAATGGAATGAAAGTGGAATGAAATTGATCAAATTAAGCACAAAATAGCATGTTTTCACAATTAGGCACAATGTTAGAGAAAAAACATAAAAGCATGCTATTTAGGTGAATAAATGTGGGTTTATATGATGAAATCCACTCAAATCAATCCAAAATTTATCGTCAAATATGGATTCATCAAGAAGTTTGTACCGGAGATGGCCGCCGAGACAGTAGTGTGCTATGTTTTGCCTCCTCCCTCGCACCCAATTTCGATGCCTATCAAATGTACCAAGTCACTGTCATACAATGGATTTGGACACCATGCATGAGAGAACTCTATTTTCTAACACGAGGGAAGAGGATTACAACCTAGATGGTGGGATAGAGTTTCAGGTTGGTCACAAATTCAAATGCCAAGATGCAGTGATGTAGGGTGTGAAGAACTACAGTATTCGCAGGAGTGCTGAGTACCGGGTGATCGAATCGGACCAATTAAAGTACTGTGTGCATTACCGTCAAGCTGCAAATGGGTGTCCATGGAGTCTCCGTGTTGTCCTTCGACAGAACCTCGGATACTGGTGAGTTCAAGTTTAATTGAGGCGTACTTACTTATTTATGGTTGCTATGTATTAAGTAGTTTCCAACCATGGCTATTTTATTTCGTTAGGGAGGTCCGTAGGGTTGGTGGAGCACACACTTGATTAGCACCTACCATGTCCCAAGACCATCGACAGTTGGATAGCAGTCTCATATGCAAGGTCATCTTGCCATTGATACAGTCCAGCCCATCCGTCAGCATCTCTGTCCTGTAAGGTGCGGTCCTACAGAGCTATCACTTCAAACCCTCCAACAAAAAGGTGTGGATGGTGAAGGAAAAGGTAATTGCTCATATATACGGGAATTGGGAGGAGTCATACAACAAGGTACTGAAACTGCTTCAAGCCTTCCAGAATTGTTTCCCGAGAACTATTTGTGAGCTACGGGTCGTACCGTAATATGACGGGCACCTTCTGGTCCGCGACTATAGCATGTTCGACAAAGTATTTTGGGCTTTTCCATCCTGTGTTAATGCTTTCAAGCATTGCAAGCCGTTTGTTTCCATTGATGGCACGCATCTGTATGGCGGATACGGTGGGATGTTGCTTACTACAGTGGCACTAGACGGCAATAACAATATCATGCCTATTTCTTTTGCCATTGTGGAGTCCAAGAGTACAGAGTCATGGTCATTCTTCCTTACTAATCTAAGATGCCATGTTACCCCGCGAGAAGGCCTGATGGTTATCTCTGATAGATCGCAGGCCATCAAGGCTGCACTTAGTGCCGATGATAGTGGTTGGCATCCTCCTAGAGAACTTCATGACTCGTTTTAAGTCAGCCAATGACAAGCGATACCTTATACACGATACTTATAGTCCAAGCAAGGCTGGGTATGAGTGGTACATGGATGCCTTGAGAGAGTTGTCACTTGGGATGGCGGACTGGGCTGTCTATTTCAACCCAAAGATATCACTACAACACTGCAAGTGGTCAACAGTTTATTCATATGACAACAAATCTGTCAAAGTGTATCAATGCAGTTCTCAAGGGTACACAGTACTTGCCGATTTCTTGCATTGAGCGCATCACATACGAGCGGTTGTAGAAGTTGTTCATCACAAAGGACAGGGAGGTGCAGTCTCAGCTAGCTGCTAAAAACTGCTTCTATCAGAGGCTGATGGTAGCCATTGAGAAGAACAGAGAAGGCATCCCAAAGATGTGTGTTACTCATTGTTATCAGCGGGCTTCCGTGTTTGTCATGGAGGTGTTAGAGCCGTTCGAGGGTTGGTCACAAGGTTCCTTCCAGGTTCGGCTATCATCGGGTTTGTGTGACTATGGACTCTTTCATGCTCTCCACTACCCATGCTGCCCTACTCTTGCCGCATGTGCTTCTGCTAGCATCGAGTGGACTTCGTATGTTCATCCAGTTTACAGGTCAGAGGCTATGTTCAAGGTGTTCGAGATGGAGTTTCCACCGATACAAGACAAATCCGTGTGGCCGGAGTGGTATGGGACACTGCTTCGTCCTAACCCACTCATGCGCAAGAAGGCTACTGGGAGACCCGTGTCTACTAGGTTCCAGAATGACATGGATAAGGTCCAGCGATAGGAGAAGCGGTATGGCCTCTGCAGGCAAGTCGGTCATACTAGAAGGGGTTGTCCTAATCAACACACAGACAATGTTTAGGGTTGATAGTTCTTTTATTATTGTTGCTTCATTTTATTATAGTAGTTTTGTTTTGTTGTAGATGTTTCCTTTATTGTATTTATTTCGTTTTATTCTGATTGGTTTCTTATATTCTAGTTGTAACCCTTTATTATAGCTGTGTACTTTTATAAGACTTGTACTAAAAACTATCTGCGTTTGTTGTTTACGTAACATAATTTAATTTTAGTTGCATAGCACCTGTTTCGAGGGTTACCTGAAACTAAAGGTTGACCTCGAACGAGATCTTCTGTGCTGGTCGGTGTTACTGTGTCCGACCTGGTAGAGTTGGAGATGCTGCTGATCTTTCGTCACCGGAACATGGTGGTAGCTGCAAGAGACTCCGATGCTTAAGTTAGCACGTGCTTTAGGCAGGTTTTTTGTGTAGAATTAGAGTATGAGTTATACATAGGTGCTCCAGTGTATTTATAGTAGTGTAGAGTGACATTTCTTGAGATAAGTTAGTTATCTTATCTTATCTTTGAGCGAAGTCACCTTATCTTCAGGCCAGCCGCCTTTAGAGTAGGCTACGTCCTTTTGTTTGAGCCTTTTGGGCCTCTTTGGTGATTTGGCCGACCTCTTTTAGTAAGAGATCGGTTTCGACCAACCTTTATAAGAGGTTGGTCGTTTAGTCTTCCTTCAACCCGGCTCGCCTAGCTCAACTCATGGTATGAACAGTGCCCCTGCTTGAGCTCAGACCTTTCCATGAGGTCTTGCTTTCTGAGCTTTGATCTCTTTGGGAAACTCGTGCTCAAGCATATTGGTCTCATCCATACTCTTATGAGTAGGATATTTTAAAATGCGAAGCATTTTCTTTCTTTCCTTTTGCTCATTTATTGTCGCGTTTTGTTTCTCGAAGAGGTTACTTTCTTGGGAATACGGATGCGCCTTTAATTCCTATTGATTGGGTTTTGCCATTTCCTTTCCCTCTTTGCACTTTGTTTGAAATCAAAGAAAAGGTTTTGCCCTTCGTTTCAATTTCCTTCTTCCTCCCGTGCGTTTCATCTTTTGAACCTCTGCTCTTTCTTCTTTGCTTTTGGCAAACATTATCCTTTGCAGCTTAGTGTCTGGGCTTTCAGTGATTCGTCTGACAACTTTTTAGTGTTCTGTAGAACCTTTTTAGTTAGTTCAAATGACTTCTTTATGGCCCTGTTTTGAGATTGTTCCTTTGTTGAATGGGGTCGTTCCCCTTTTAGCTGAGCACGTTCGAGCCTTAAGTTGTTTTTAACCTCATTGGCTTTTATCATTTCCTTGAGATCGTGCTTACTTTGCAGGGTCGCTCCTTTAGTTGATGTTGACGTGAGCTTTTTAGTCATGTTCCAACAACTTTTTAGGTAATGTTCCAAGGGAAACCTTTTCTTTATAGTTTGTTTGGATGACCTTTTAGCTCCATTACGCTTTGTGCATTTGCTTTTTAAGTAGTGTCTTTTTCAAGACTTTGTATCTTTCAGCAAAGCATTCCTGGCCTTTCTTTGGCCTTTGCGAGATGTCTTTGTCCCTTTTTAGTGATCCTTTCACTGATCTGACTTCTCTGTCGGGCCTTCTTAAGTTATTTTTAGTAATCCATTTTTAGTCAGACCTCGTCAGGTCGCTTTCTATGGGTTACTTTTTGTAACTTCTTGCATTAATCTGCTTCTATCGCTTTCACCTTGCTGACCTCTTTGTAATCAGGCGATGAATTTGGTTTTCACCTTGCCGACCTCTTTGTAATCGGGCGATGAATTTTTGTGTTTTATGAGCTTAGATTAATGCGTCTTGGTAGGAAACTTTTTAGGGAATCGATAACTTTTATTCAAATGATAATTAGATAAAAACATAAATAAAAGTATGAACATACAAGTGCTTACCCTTATAGGTCGAGTAATTTGGTAGATCTGGGCCTGGCGCCTCGTTAAAAAACCTTTTTGGGAAAAAGAGTGCACCTTGACCTAAGATCTTTATTACTTTCTAACTATAATACCTTCCTAGGTTACAGGCATGCCATGACCTTGGCAGCTCTTGCCCCTCGAGGTTGGACACCTTGTAGTAACCTTTCCTCAGTACTTCTACAACTCGGTAAGGTCATTTTCAGTTAGCTGCTAGCTTCCCTTCTCCTGATCGACCTGCTCCGATGTCGTTTCAGATTAAGATGAGCTCATTAGTGGTGAAGCATCGTTGGACTACTTTCTGATTATATCTTAAAGCCATTCAACGCTTTAGTGCTTCCTCTCTAATCCGAGCTCTTTCTCGAACTTCTAGAAGTAGGTCGAGCTCCTCCCTTTAAATTTGGGAGTTGGCTGATGAGCGGATAATTTATACGCTTTTTGGCATTGTTTTTACATGGTTTTTAGTATGATTTAGTAGTTTTTAGTATATTTTTATTAGTTTTTAAGCAAAATTCACATTTCTAGACTTTACTATGAGTTTGTGTGTTTTTCTGTGATTTCAGACATTTTCTGGCTGAAATTGAGGGACCTAAGAAAAAATCTTATTCAGAGGCTGACAAAGGACTCCTGATGCTGTTGGATTCTGACCTCCCTACACTCGAAATAATATTTTTGGAGCTACAGGAGTCTAAATGGAGCACTCTTAATTCCGTTGGAAAGTAGACATCTAGGGCTTTCCAGCAATATATAATAGTCTATACTTTTCCCGAGTTTAGATGATGCAAACTGGCGTTTAACGCCAGCTTTCTGCCCTATTCTGGCGTTAAACGCCAGAAACAAGTTGCAAAGCAGAGTTTAAAGCCAGAAACAAGTTACAAACTAGCGTTTAACTCCAAGGAAGACCTCTACACGTGAAAGCTTCAATGCTCAGCCCAAGCACACGCCAAGTGGGCCCGGAAGTGGATTTCTGCATCATTTACTTATTTCTGTAACCCTAGTAACTAGTTTAGTATAAATAGAACTTTTTACTATTGTATTTACATCTTGGATGCATGGATCTTTGATCAGTTTTATGCTATCTTAGACATTGGGGGCTGGCCTCACGGTTATGCCTACCTTATTTTCACTTATGTATTTTCAACGGTGGAGTTTCTACACACCATAGATTAAGGTGTGGAGCTCTGCTATTCCTCGAGTATTAATGCAAAATACTATTGTTCTTCTATTCAATTCATGCTTATTCTTATTCTAAGATATTCATTCGTACTTCAACCTGATGAATGTAATGATCCGTGACACTCATCACCATTCTCACTAATGAACGCGTGCCTGACAAACACTTCCCTTCTACCTGCGAAAGCTAGAGTGTGTATCTCTTGGATTCCTGGTCCACGATGCATGGTTGCCTCTCCTGACAACAGAGCCTTCCATTCCGTGAGATCAGAGTCTTCGTGGTATAGGCTAGAATCCATTGGTAGCATTCTTGAGATCCAAAAAGTCTACTGTGGTATTCCGAGTAGGATCTGGGAAGGGATGACTGTGACGAGCTTCAAACTCGTGACTGTAGGGCGTAGTGACAGACGCAAAAGGATAGTAAATCCTATTCCTGCACGATCGAGAACCAATCGCTGATTAGCCATGCAGGAAACCGTAGAGGACCATTTTCACTGAGAGGACGGGAAGTAGCCATTGACAACGGTGACACCCAACATACAGCTTGCCATAGAAAGGAGTATGAAGGATTGGAAGAAGGCGGTAGGAAAGTAGAGATTCAAAAGGAATGAGGCATCTCCATACACTTATCTGAAATTCCCACCAATGAATTACATAAGTATCTCTATCTTTATTTTATGTTTATTTATCTTTTAAATTATTAAAACTCCATAACCATTTGAATCCGCCTGACTGAGATTTACAAGGTGACCATAGCTTACTTCAAGCCGACAATCTCCGTGGGATCGACCCTTACTCACGTAAGGTTTATTACTTGGACGACCCAGTGCACTTGCTGGTTAGTTGTGCGAAGTTGTGAAAAAGAGTTGAGATTACAATTGTGCGTACCAAGTTGTTGGCGCCATTGAGATCACAATTTCGTGCACCAAGTTTTTGGCGCCATTGCCGGGGATTGTTCGAGTTTGGACAACTGACGGTTCATCTTGTTGCTCAGATTAGGTAATTTAATTTTATTTTTAAACTTTTTATTTCTTATTTTCGAAAAATACAAAAAATTTTCTTCTTTTTCGTTTTTCCAAAATAATTTTCAAAAAATACAAAAAAATTATAAAATCATAAAATCAAAAATATATTGTGTTTCTTGTTTGAGTCTAGTGTTAATTTTTAAGTTTGGTGTCAATTGCATATTTTTTAAAATTTGTGCATTTTTTCGAAAAATTCATGCATTGCATTCTTCATGATCATCAAGTTGTTCTTGACAAGTCTCCTTGTTTGATCTTCATATTTTCTTGTTTTGTGTCTTTTGTTGTTTTTCATATGCATTTTCAATTTGCTAGTATCCATGCATTAAAAATTTCAAAGTTTGGTGTCTTACATGTTTTTCTTTTCTTGAAAATTTTTCAAAAATAAGTTATTGATGTTCATCATGATCTTCAAAGTGTTCTTGGTATTCATCTTAACATTCAAAGTGTTCTTGCATGCATCATTTGTTTTAATCCAAAAATTTTATGTGTTGAGTCATTTTGTGGTTTTTCTCTTTCCTCATTAATTTCAAAAAATCAAAAAAAAATATCTTTTCCTTATTTTACTCATAATTTTCAAAATTTTTGGGTTGACTTAGTCAAAATTTTTTAAAATAAGTTGTTTCTTGTTAGTCAAGTCAAGATTTTAATTTTAAAAATCTTATCTTTTCAAAACTTTTTCAAAAATCAAATCTTTTTCATTTTTTGTTATTATTTTTGAAAATTTTAAAAATTTTTTTTTCAAAATCTTTTTCTTAATTTCATTTCAAAATTTCGAAAACATTACTAACAACTAATGTGATTGATTCAAAAATTTAAAGTTTGTTACTTTCTTGTTAAGAAAGGTTCAATCTTTAAATTCCAGAATCATATCTTTTAGTTTCTTGTTAGTCAAGTAATCAATTTTAATTTTAAAAATCAAATCTCTTTCAAAAATTTGCTTTTCAATCATATATTTTTATTCATATCTTTTTAAAATCATATCTTTTCAATCATATCTTTTTTAAATCATATCTTTTTCAAACTTTAATTTCAAAATCTTTTCTAACTTCTTATCTTTTCAAAATTTATTTTCAAATCTTTTTCAACTAACTAATTGACTTTTTGTTTGTTTCACTATTTCTCATCTCTTTCAAAATCACCTAACTACTTTTCTCTCTCTAATTTTCGAAAATCACCTCCTTCTTTTTCAAAATCTTTTTATTTAACTAATTGTTTTAAATTTTAATTCTATTCCTTTTTATAAATTCAAATTTTAACTTCAATTTAAAATAAAAACAAAAACATTTTTCTTTTATTTTAGTTAATTTTTGAAAATTCTCTCTCTCTCTCATCTCCTTCTATTTATTTATTCATTTACTAACACTTCTCTTCATCTTAAAATTTAAACCATCTCTTCCTCTCTGTGTTCGAATTTTTCTCTTATCCTTCTTCTATTCTTTTCTTCTTCTACTCACATAAAGGAATCACTATACTGTGACATAGAGGATTCTTCTTCTTTTCTATTCTCTTCTTTTTCACATGAGCAGGAGCAAGGATAAGAACATTCTTGTTGAAACTGATCCGGAACCTGAAAGGACTCTGAAGAGGAAGCTAAGAGAAGCTAAAACACAACACTCTGAAAAGAACTTTACTAAAATTTTTGAAAAAGAAGTAGAGATGGCCGAACCCAATAACAATGGTGGAGGTGTAAGGAAGATGCTTGGAGACTTCACTGCACCAAATTCCAACTTCCATGGAAGAAGCATCTCAATCCCTGCCATTGGAGCAAACAACTTTGAGCTAAAGCCTCAATTAGTTTCTCTGATGCAATAGAATTGCAAGTTTTATGGACATCAGAAGATCCTTTTCAGTTCTTAACTGAATTCTTGCAGGTCTGTGATACTGTTAAGACCAATGGAGTTGATCTTGAGGTCTACAGGCTTATGCTTTTCCCTTTTGCTGTAAGAGACAGAGCTAGAATATGGTTGGACTCTCAACCTAAAGATAGCCTGAACTCTTGGGATAAGCTGGTCACGGCTTTCTTAGCCAAGTTCTTTCCTCCTCAAAAGCTGAGCAAGCTTAGAGTGGATGTTCAAACCTTCAGGAAAAAAGATGGTGAATCCCTCTATGAAGCTTGGGAAAGATACAAGCAACTGACCAAAAAGTGTCCTTCTGATATGCTTTCAAAATGGACCATCCTGGATATATCCTATGATGGTCTGTCTGAATTGTCTAAAATGTCATTAGACCATTCTGCAGGTGGATCTATTCACCTCAAGAAAATGCCTGCAGAAGCTCAGAAACTCATTGAAATGGTTGCAAATAACCAGTTCATATACACCTCTGAGAGGAATCCTGTGAATAATGGGACGCCTCAGAAGAAGGGAGTTCTTGAAATTGATGCTCTGAATGCCATATTGGCTCAGAACAAAATGTTGACTCAGCAAGTCAACATGATTTCTCAGAGTCTGAATGGATTGCAAAATGCATTCAATAGTACTAAAAAAGCATCTTCAAAAGAAGAAGATTATGATTCTGAGAACCCTACAATGGCAGAGGTGAATTACATGGGTGAAGCCTATGGAAACACCTATAATTTCTCATGGAGAAATCATCCAAATTTCTCATGGAAGGATCAACAAAAGCCTCAACAAGGCTTTAATAATGGTAGAAGAAACAGGTTTAGCAATAGCAAGCCTTTTACATCATCATCTCAGCAACAGACAGAGAATTCTGAGCAGAACCCATCTAGCTTAGCAAAAATAGTCTCTGATCTATCTAAGGCCACTCTAAGTTTCACTAATGAAACAAGGCCCTCCATTATAAATTTAGAGGCACAAGTGGGCCAGTTGAGTAAAAAAATCACTAAAACTCCTCCTAGCAGTCTCCCAAGCAATACAGAAGAGAATCCCAAAAGAGAGTGCAAGGCCATAAGTGTGAGTAACATGGCCGATCCTGGAAAGAGTGAAAAGGCAGTGATTCCTAGTGAGGAAGACCTCCTGGGACGTTCACTGACCAATAAGGAGTTCCCAGTTGAGCAACCTAAGGGATCTGAGGCTCATCTAGAGACCATAGAGATTCCATTAGACCTACTGCTGCCATTCATGAGCTCTGATGATTACTCTTCCTCTGAAGAGGATGAAGATATTACTGAAGAGCAAGTTGCTAAGTACCTTGGAGAAATCATGAAGTTGAATGCCAAGTTATTTGGTAATGAGACTTGGGTGGATGAACCCCCCTTGATCACCAATGAACTAAATGACTTGGTTAGGCAGACATTACCTCAAAAGAAACAGGATCCTGATAAATTCTTAATTCCCTGTACCATAGGCACCATGACCTTTAAGAAGACTCTGTGTGACCTGAGGTCAGGCATAAACTTAATGCCACTCTCTGTAATGGAGAAACTGAAAATCTTTGAGGTACAGGCTGCCAAATTCTCATTAGAGATGGCAGACAAATCCATGAAAAAGGCTTATGGACAAGTAGAGGACGTGCTAGTAAAGCTCAAAGGCCTTTACATCCCTGCTGATTTCATAATCCTAGGCACTGGGAAGGATGAGGATTAATCCATCATCCTTGGAAGACCCTTCCTAGCCATAGCAAAAGCTGTGATTGATGTGGACAGAGGAGAGTTGATCCTTCAATTGAATGAGGACTACCTTGTGTTTAAGACTCAAGGATCTCTCACTGCAACCATGAAGAGGAAGCAAGAAAAGCTTCTCCCAAGGTAGAGTCAAACAAAGCCACCACAGTCAAACTCTAAGTTTGGTGTTGGGAGGCCACAACCATACTCTAAGTTTAGTTTTGAACCCCCATATTCAAACACTAAGTTTAATGTTGGGAGGTTCCAATAATGCTCTGAACATCTGTGAGGCTCCATGAGAGCCCACTGTCAAGCTATTGACATTAAAGAAGCGCTTATTGGGAGGCAACCTAATTTTATTTATCTATGTTATTTTCTTTTTTTTAGGTTGATGATCATGTAGAGTCACAAAAACAATTGCAAAAATTAAAGAAAAATAAAAAATAGCACACCCTGGAGGAGAAACTTACTGGCGTTTAAACGCCAGTAAAGGTAGCAGAATGGGCGTTTAATGCCCAGTCTGGCACCATTCTGGGTGTTCAACGCTAGAAAGAAGCACCAGACTGGCGTTAAACGCCAGAAAGAAGCTACAATCTGGCGTTAAACATCCAAAACATGTTACATCCTGGCGTTTAATGCCAAGAAAAGGAATAAAAGCTGGCGTTAAATGCCAGGATTGCACTGCAAGGGAGTTTGCACGCCTAAAAGGAACAGGGATGAAATCCTTGACCCCTCAGGATCTATGGACCCCACAGGATCCCCACCTACCTACCCCTCTCTCTCTCACTCACCAATCAAATCATATCATCTTCCCTATATTCTCTTCACCAATCACCTCCATACCTCTTCCCCAAAAACCCCACCTACCTCACTTTAAAAATTCAAACACTTTTCCCTCCCAAACCCAACCCTAATGACCGAAACCCAACCCTCCCCTCACTCCTATATAAACCCCTCACTACTCCTTCATATTCACACAACACAAACACCTTTCCCCCCTCTTGGCTGAACCACCTATCTCCCTCTATCTCCTCCATTTTCTTCTTCTTCCCCTTCTTTCTTTCTTCTTTTACTCGAAGACGAGCAAACCTTTTAAGTTTGGTATGGTAAAAGCATTGCTTTTTTGTTTTTCCATAACCATTTATGGCACCTAAGGCCGGAGAAACCTCTAGAAAGAGGAAAGGGAAGGCAAAAACTTTCACCTCCGAGTCATGGGAGATAGAGAGATTCATCTCAAAGGTCCATCAAGAATACTTCTATGAAGTTGTGGCCAAGAAGAAGGTGATCTCTGAGGTCCCTTTCATGCTCAAGAAAAATGAGTATCCGGAGATCCGACATGAGATCCGAAGAAGAGGTTGGGAAGTTCTGACCAACCCCATTCAACAAGTTGGAATTTTAATGGTTCAAGAGTTCTATGCCAATGCATGGATCACTAGGAACCATGATCAAAGTATGAACCTGAATCCAAAGAATTGGCTTACAATGGTTCGGGGGAAATACTTAGATTTCAGTCCGGAAAATGTGAGGTTGGCGTTCCACTTGCCAATGATGCAAGAAAATATACGCCCCTACACTAGAAGGGTCAACTTTGATCAAAGGTTGGACCAAGTCCTCATGGACATATGTATGGAAGGAGCTCAATGGAAAAGAGACTCAAGAGGCAATCCGGTTCAATTGAGAAGACCGGACCTTAAGTCTGTGGCTAGAGGATGGTTGGAGTTCATCCAATGCTCCATCATTCCTACTAGAAACCGATCTGAAGTGACTGTGGATCAGGCCATCATGATCCATAGTATCATGATTGAGGAGGAAGTAGAAGTTCATGAGATCATACCTCTAGAACTCTACAAGGTGGCTGACAAGTCATCCACCTTGGCAAGGTTAGCCTTTCCTCATCTCATTTGTCATCTATGCAATTTGGCTGGAATTGACATAGAAGGAGACATCCTCATTGAAGAGGACAAGCCCATCACTAAGAAAAGGATGGAGCAAACAAGACAGCTCATTCATGGACATCAATAAGAGCATGAGGAGGATCCTCATCAAGAAATCCCTGAGATGCCTCAAGGGATGCAATTTCCTCCACACAACTATTGGGAACAACTCAACACCTCCTTGGAAAGCTTGAGTTATAACATGGACCAACTAAAGGTGGAGCACCAAGAGCACTCCATCATTCTCCATGAGATTAGAGAAGATCAAAGAGCTATGAGGGAGGAGCAACAAAGGCAAGGAAGAGACATAGAGGAGCTTAGGCGTTCCATTGGTTCTTCAAGAGGAAGACACCACCCACACTAAGGTGGACTCATTCCTTAATCTCTTTGTCTATTTATTTTCTGTTTTCGGTTTTTGAGCTTCATGTTTGTCTATGTTTGTATCTTTATTACATGATCATCAGTATCTAGTGTCTATGTCTTAAAGCTATGAATAATTCCATGAATCCTTCACATCTCTTAAATGAAAAATGTGCTTAATTACAAAAGAACAAGAGGTACTTGGATTTCAAATTTTATCTTGAAATTAGTTTAATTATTTTGATGTGGTGGCAATACTTTTTGTTTTCTGAATGAATGCTTGAACAGTGCATATTTTTTATAGTGAAGTTTATGAATGTTAAAATTGTTGGCTCTTGAAAGAATGATGAACAAAGAGAAATGTTATTGATAATCTGAAAAATCATGAAATTAATTCTTGAAGCAAGAAAAAGCAGTGAAAAAAAAAGTAAGAAAAAATGGCAAAAAAAAAAGAGAAAGAAAGAAAAA
Source organism: Arachis hypogaea (assembly GCF_003086295.3). Classification (NCBI taxonomy): domain Eukaryota; kingdom Viridiplantae; phylum Streptophyta; class Magnoliopsida; order Fabales; family Fabaceae; genus Arachis; species Arachis hypogaea. Next base: position 16,618,694 of record NC_092036.1, read on the forward strand.
GAAAAAGCAAGCAGAAAAAGCCAATAGCCCTTTAAACCAAAAGGCAAGGGTAAAAAGGATCCAAGGCTTTGAGCATTAATGGATAGGAGGGCCCAAGGAAATAAAATCCAGGCCTAAGCGGCTAAATCAAGCTGTCCCTAACCATGTGCTTGTAGCATGAAGGTCCAAGTGAAAAACTTGAGACTGACTGGTTAAAGTCGTGATCCAAAGCAAAAGAGTGTGCTTAAGAACTCTGGACACCTCTAATTGGGGACTTTAGCAAAGCTGAGTCACAATCTAAAGAGGTTCACCCAGTTATGTCTCTGTGGCATTTATGTATCCGGTGGTAATATTAGAAAACAAAGTGCTTAGGACCACAGCCAAGACTCATAAAGTAGCTGTGTTCAAGAATCAACATACTGAACTAGGAGAATCAATAACACTATCCAAAATTCTGAGTTCCTATAGATGCCAATCATTCTGAATTTCAAAGGATAAAGTGAGATGCCAAAACTGTTCAGAAGCAAAAAGCTACTAGCCCCGCTCATCTAATTGGGACTAAGTTTCATTGATATTGTGAGATTCATTGTATATTCTATTCTTTTTATCCTCTTTTCTTTCAGTTGCTTGGGGACAAGCAACAATTTAAGTTTGGTGTTGTGATGAGCAGATTATTTATACGCTTTTTGGCATTATTTTTACATAGTTTTTAGTATGATTTAGTAGTTTTTAGTATATTTTTATTAGTTTTTAAGCAAAATTCACATTTCTGGACTTTACTAAAAGTTTGTGTATTTTTCTGTAATTTCAGGTATTTTCTGGCTGAAATTAAAGGACCTGAGCAAAAATCTGATTCAAAGGCTGACAAAGGACTGCTGATGCTGTTGGATTCTGACCTCCCTACACTCGAAATGAAATTTTTGGAGCTACATGAGTCCAAATGGCGCGCTCTTAATTGCGTTGGAAAGTATACATCCAGGGCTTTCCAGAAATATATAATAGTCTATACTTTTCCCGAGTTTAGACGACGCAAACTGGCGTTTAACGCCAGCTTTCTGCCCTATTCTGGTGTAAAACGCCAGAAACAAGTTGCAAAGCAGAGTTAAACGCCAGAAACAAGTTACAAACTAGCGTTTAACTCCAAGGAAGACCTCTACATGTGAAAGCTTCAATGCTCAGCCCAAGCACATACTAAGTGGGCCCGGAAGTGGATTTCTGCATCATTTACTTATTTTTGTAACCCTAGTAACTAGTTTAGTATAAATAGAACTTTTTACTATTGTATTTACATCTTGGATGCATGGATCTTTGATCAGTTTTATGCTATCTTACACATTGGGGGCTGGCCTCACGGTCATGCCTACCTTATTTTCACTTATGTATTTTCAACGGTGGAGTTTCTACACACCATAGATTAAGGTGTGGAGCTCTGCTGTTTCTCGAGTATTAATGCAAAGTACTATTGTTCTTCTATTCAATTCATGCTTATTCTTATTCTAAGATATTCATTCGCACTTCAACTTGATGAATGTGATGATCCGTGACACTCATCACCATTCTCACTTATGAACGCGTGCCTAACAAATACTTCCGTTCTACCTGTGAAAGCTAGAGTGTGTATTTCTTGGATTCCTGGTCCACGATGCATGGTTGCCTCTCCTGACAACAGAGCCTTCCATTCCATGAGATCAGAGTCTTCGTGGTATATGCTAGAATCCATTTGGCAGCATTCATGAGATCCGAAAAGTCTAAACCTTATCTGTGGTATTCCGAGTAGGATCTGGGAAGGGATGACTGTGACGAGCTTCAAACTCGCGACTGTAGGGCGTAGTGATAGACGCAAAAGGATAGTAAATCCTATTCCTGCACGATCGAAAACCAACAGCAGATTAGCCATGTGGGAAACCGTAGAGGACCATTTTCACTGAGAGGACGGGAAGTAGTCATTGACAACGGTGACACCCAACATACAGCTTGCCATAGAAAGGAGTATGAAGGATTGGAAGAAGGCAGTAGGAAAGTAGAGATTCAAAAGGAATGAGGCATCTCCATACACTTATCTGAAATTTCCACCAATGAATTACATAAGTATCTCTATCTTTATTTTATGTTTATTTATCTTTTAAATTATTAAAACTCCATAACCATTTGAATCCGCCTGACTGAGATTTACAAGGTGACCATAGCTTGCTTCAAGCTGACAATCTCCGTGGGATTGACCCTTACTCACGTAAGGTTTATTACTTGGACGACCCAGTGCACTTACTGGTTAGTTGTGCGAAGTTGTGAAAAAGAGTTGAGATTACAATTGTGCGTACCAAGTTGTTGGCACCATTGAGATCACAATTTCGTGCACCATTGGCCTCTTCATTGTAGAGGATCATTCTGGGAGATCCTTCTTCTATTTTCACTAGAAGCATTGCCTCCATTCCATACGTAAGTCAGAAAGGTGATTCTCGTGTGGTTGAATGTGGGGTTGTCTGATATGCCCATAGGACTTGTGGGAGTTCTTCAGCTCAAGCTCCCTTTGCGTCCTGTAGCCTTCTTTTTAACCCAGCCAGTATGACTTTATTGGCAGCTTCTTCCTGTTCATTGGCTTATGGGTGTTCTATAGATGTGAATTGGTGCTTTATTTTCAGGTCAGCTACCAAGTTCCTAAAACCTGTATCGGTAAATTGAGGGCCATTATCAGTGGTAATGGAGTAGGGAACCCGAAACCTTGTGATATTGTTTCTATATAGGAATTTCTAAATTTTTTGGGCGGTAGCAGTAGCTAGTGGCTCTGCTTCAATCCATTTTGTGAAGTAGTCTATGCCTACAATGAGAAACTTGACTTGCCCTAAACCCTGGGGGAAGGGTCTGAGGAGGTCGAGTCCCTATTTTGCGAATGGCCAGGGTGATGTAACACAGATGAGTTCTTCAGGTGGAGCTATGTGGAAGTTGGCATGCTTCTGGCATGGTGGGCATTTCTTGATGAACTCTGTTGCTTCCTTTTTGTAAGGTCAGCCAGTAGAAACTAGCTCAGAGTACCTGTTTTGAAAGCGCTCGCGCTCCCAGGTGGTTGCCGCACATACCACTGTGTACTTCTTCCAAGACTTTCCTTATATCGGAGGCCGGCACGCATTTTAGGAGGGGTGTTGAAATCCCTCTCCTATATAGGATGTTGCCCATTATAGTGTAGTACTGTGCTTCTTGTACTAGTCTTTTTCCCTCCTTTTTATCTGTGGGGAGAGCTTCAGACTTGAGATAGTTGATTTTGGATGTCGTCCATCCTTGATCCTGACCTGATATGGTTATGACCTTTTCTTCCTCCAAGATTGATGGACTTTACAATATTTCTTAGATGAGGCTTCTATTATTGCCCCCTAGTTTGGTGCTGGCTAGTTTTGAAAGTGCATCAGCTCGGACATTCTGTTCCCGAGGTATGTGTTAGACCTCATATCCCCCGAATTGTCCGAGTTGTTCTCTAGTTTTGTCTAGGTATCTTTTCATAGTGGGATCCTTAGCTTGGTAGTTCCCTTCTATTTGTGAGGTGACAACTTGTGAATCACTGAAGATGGTAAGCTTTTGAACTCCTACCTCCGTAGTTAGCCGTAAGTCAGCCAGTAATGCCTCGTATTCAGCTTGGTTATTTGAGGCAGAGAACTCAAATTTTAAGGAGAGCTCAATTTGGGTCCCCTGGTCACTCTCTATAATTACACCTGTGCTACTCCCGGTCTTGTTTGAGGAGTCATCTACGTAGAGATTCCATTTTGTAGGAGTTTCCGGGGTGTCAACGTACTCGGCAATGAAGTCGGCCAGATACTGTGATTTGATGGCTGTCCGAGCTTCATATTGAAGATCAAATTCGGATAGCTCGACTACCTACTATAGAATTCTTCCAGCTAAGTCTATTTTCAGTAGGATGCCTTTTATGGGCTGGTTGGTCCGAACTCTGATAGTGTGAGCTTAAAAGTATGAGCGGAATCGTCAACAAGTGAGTATGAGGGCGTAGGCGAACCTCTCTATCTTTTGATAGTTTAGTTCGGCCCCTTGTAGGGCGTTGCTGATGAAGTAGATGGGTTGTTGCCCACTTTCATCTTCTCTGACTAGTGCTGAGGCTGTTGCCCGACTTCCCATTGCGAGGTATAATATGAGTTCTTCACTTTCCCGTGGTCGGGAAAGAATGGGTGGTTGCCCCAAGAATTTTTGAAATCTTGGAAAGCTTGTTCACACTCTGTTGTCCATTCAAACCTCTTTTCCTTCCTTAATGTTGCGTAAAAGGGAAGAGATCTTATAGCTGATCCGGCTAGAAATCTGGATAAGGCTACTAGTCTTCCATTGAGCTGTTGTACCTCTTTGACACAGGTTGGACTTTTCATGTTGAGTATACCTGGCATTTATCTGGGTTTGCCTCAATTCCTCTCTGGGTGAGCATGAAGCTCAAGAATTTACCAGCTTCTATCGCGAAGATGCACTTTGCGGGATTAAGTCACATCCCATGCTTTCTTATGGTGTCGAATACTTTGCTAAGGTCAGATAACAATGATTCCTCACTTTGTGTTTTTACCAGCATATCATCTGCATAAATCTCCATTAGCTTTCCGATGTGGTCGGCAAAGACTTTGTTCATTAATCTTTGGTATGTAGCTCCTGCGTTTTTGAGTCCGAAAGGCATGACTATATAGCAATAGTTCGCTCTTAGGGTTAAGAACGAGGTCTTTTCTTGGTCAAGTGGATACATTGGAATTTGGTTGTATCCTGAATAAGCATCCATAAAGGAGAGGTATTTATATCTAGAGGAGGCATCCACTAGAGCGTCTATACTTGGGAGTGGGTATGGGTCTTTTGGGCAGGCCTTATTGAGGTTGGTGTAATCGGTACACATCCGCCACTTTCCATTTGACTTTTTTACCAAGACGATGTTGGCTAGCCACAAGGGGTACTCGACCTCCATTATGAACCCTGCCTTGAGTAGGGCTTGTACCTACTCTTCCACAGCTTGGGATCTTTCTAGGCCAAGTTTCCTACGCTTCTGTTGCACTGGCCAAGATCCGGGATATACTGCCAGTTTATGGTATATTAGCTCGGTATCTATGTCGGGCATGTCTACAGCCTTCCATGCAAAGAGATCGGCATTATCCTTTAGGAACTGTATCAGTAGCTCCTTTAGGTCTTCCTTTAAGGCTGCCCCTATATTTGTTATTTTATCCCGGGTATCTCCGATCTGCACTTCTTCGGTCTCACCTTCAAGTTGTGGACGAAGTTCTTCGCGAGCTCGAACTCCCCCGAGTTCGATGGTGTTGATTTCTTCTCCTCTGGGTTGCCCTTAAGGTTTAGACTTTCATTGTAACAGTGTCGCGTTAGCTTCTGGTCTCCTTTTATCGTGGTGATCCCTTCTAGAGTTGAGAACTTCATGCACAGATGCGGAGTGGAGACTACTGCGGCGAGCTGGTTCAAGGTTGTCCGACCTATTAGGGCGTTATACGCTGAGCTCACGTTGACTACCATGTAGTCTATGCTTAGTGTCCTTGACTGGGTTCCTTTTCCAAAGGTTTTATGCAGTGAGATGTATCCTAGTAGTTGAATTGGGGTGTCTCCGAGTCCGAACAAGCTATTCGGATATGCTCTGAGCTCTTTTTCTTGTAAGCCAAGTTTGTCGAAGGTAGATTTGAACAAGATATCAGCGGAATTCCCTTGGTCTACCAACATTTGGTGGAGATTAGCATTGGCGAGTATGACGGTAATGACCATGGGATCATCATGCCCCGGGATGATGCCTGTTGCATCTTCTTGGGTAAAGGTAATAGTGGGGAGGTTGGGTGACCTGTCCCCTTCTCCGATATGATATAGATAACCCTCCTCTGGCAAATCATCCATTTATCATATGAACATGTCTCTCAGGGGTGTGAGGTGGACGTTCAACTCGTCTGACCTCTTCATCCCTTCTTCTCTTTCTTGGTTCATCCTCTTTATTGGCTAAGAACCGATTTAGTCACCCTTCTCGTGCCAACTTCTTTATGACATTCTTTAGGTCGAAGCACTCGTTGGTAGAATGTCTATAGATTCAGTGGTATTTGCAATACTCCATCCGACTTCCTCCTCTTTTGTGTTTTATTGGGCGGGACGGTGGGATCTTCTCAATGATGCATATCTCTCAGTAGACATCCACAAGAGACACCCGAAGAGGGGTACAGTTATGGTATTTTCTAGGTTTTTCAGTGGGTTGGTCTTCTTTCTTCCTGGATTCTTTATCCTTGTCCCGAGGTGGGTAGGAGAATTCGGCTTTTGAGCTATCTCCCAATTAGGAGTTCTCTTCCATGTTGATGTATTTTTCCACTCTTTCTTGAACCTTGTTTAGAGATGTTGGGTGTTTTTTGGATATTGAGTGGCTAAAAGGTCCTTCTCGTAGGCCATTGATGAGACCCATGATGGATGCTTCTGTTGGCAGACTTTGTATATCCAGGCATGCCTTGTTGAATCTTTCCACGTAGTTTCAGAGGCTTTTTTGATCTCCTTGTTTAATCCCTAACAGGCTAGGGGCATGCTTGGCTTTGTCTTTCTGGATGGAGAATCTAGTTAGGAACTTTTTGGCGAGGTCATTGAAGCTTTCTATTGACCTTGGCGGCAAACTATCAAACCACTTTATTGCCGTCTTGGTTAGATTAGTTGGGAAAGCTTTGCATCGAATGGCGTCTGAGGCATTTATGAGATACATCCTGCTTTTGAAATTGCTAACAGACTTGGATCAGATGTACCGTCCTATGGGGTCATGTCAAGAGCTTTGAAGTCCTTTGGGACTTTAGCTTTCATGATTTCTTTGGTGAATGGATCTTGGTCCTTGTGGGGACTATCTTCGTGACTGGATCGAGCGGTTTTAGCTTTGAGGTCGGCCTCGAGCTTTAGGAGCTTGTCCTCTAGCTCTCGGTGCCGTCTTGTTTCTCTCCGAAGGTCTTTCTCAGCTTTCTACTGATGCTCAGCCTCTTTTTTGAGCTGTTTGAGACGATCCTGCTGTTCTCGGAGAGCATCTAATATTTCTATATTTGGGGGTTGCTTGTCCTCCCCGTTTTGAGGTGTGTCTTTAGAGGTGACGTCTGCGATTTTTTGTTTGGTGTTCTGTCCACCAAACCAGAGTTGTGATCGTTGTCATGGTCGTCCGCCATGGTGATGGGATGACATCCAAGTTCCCCGGAAACGGAGCCAATGTTTCGAGGGTTACCTGAAACTGAAGGTCGATCTCGGACGAGATCTTCTGTGCTGGTCGGTGCTGCTGTGTCCGACCTAGTAGGGTTGGAGATGCTGCTGATCCTTCATCACCGGAGGGTGGTGGTACCTACAAGAGACTCTGATTCTTAAGTTAGCACGTGCTTTTGGCAGGTTTTTTGTGTAGAATCAGAGTATGAGTTATACCTGGGTGCTCTAGTGTATTTATAGTAGTATAGAGTGACCTTTCTTGAGATAAGTTAGTTATCTTATCTTATCTTTGAGCAAAGTCACCTTATCTTTCAGGCCAGCCGCCTTTAGAGTAGGATGCGTCCTTTTGTTTGGGCCTACTTGGGCCTCTATGGTGATTTGGCCTACCTCTTTTAGGAAGAGGTCAGTTTCAACCAACCTTTATAAGATGTCGGTCGTTTAGTCTTCCTTCAACCCAGCTCACCTAACTCGACTCATGGTATGAACAGCACCCTTACAAGTTTCACTGAATTTTTTCATAATAAAAACAAGATCATTATAAAAGGACCACATATAATGTTAGCTTATAACTATCGAGTATACAATACAACTTCCATAAATATGAAAACAAGATACTCAACCTAATAAACAAGGAACACCTATACAATACAACTTTAACAGTCTAGAAAATAAAGTTAACAACAAACATAAGTCATCACCGGTGGTAGGAATCTTGATAGTGGATCTGATTCCCGGTACCACACGGCATAGGCTGAGTCTAGCGCTAAAGTCGGGTAGGTTGATGGTCTGCATGAGACATGGGCTAGATAGCAGGATCCTGTGGCTGTTGCAGATATGGTGGTAGAAGTGGGATGATACATCCAAAAAAGCCATACTAAAACCAAATATAAGACTAAACAAAGTGCCACTGGCATGGAGTAAAAAACTAGAATTGAATATATGACTAAAAAACTAAAGTGAAAAACTCCCCTAATATGAGAACAATGAATTTGGAGCCGAGACACTAGCACTGGCTCCACTACGGTACAAGCATCTACTTCAGCTATGACCCTCACCTTCATAAAGCCTACAATGCCTAGGACCACGAAGATCACGCATATCCATCTCGTTCAACAAGCAAGTTTATTTAGGACAACCTTTGGTCACTCGCTTGAGGTGGGAATTGGGTACTAGTCTTGGTCCTTGATGCACACACCATGTTGTTAGGTTTTCTAGTGGCCTAAATCGGGTTATGTATGCCTTTCGAATCTATTCCATCGTATATACCTTATGTACATACTATTTCCAATCCAATTTTGGTTCACACAACAGGAAAAGACATGGCAACAAGAAATTCAATCCACCTGAAATTTACCACAATCACAATGTCATTGACAGAGATTCACTACAAACTTCACACCACTAGGCATCTCGTGTACTTCAAAGACCTTGTTCTTCCTATCAAATAAGTTTACTTGAATATTTCCCGCTTCGCGCTGATTTGACTAAATTTTCTCTGTTGCATATTCAAAGAATAGATGAACTGTACCTATACAAGCCTCAGCCTCAACTCTCTTCATTGTGAATAATGCATTTAGCCTATAAAAGGTTGCCTTAACAAGGGTTGTGATGGAAAGATTGCATGCCCATTTCAATACTTTGTTAATGTACTCCACTAGGTTCGTGGTCATATGGCCCTAGCGATGTCCGTCATCATATGCCAAGGCATACTGCGACTGAGGAATATTATCGAGCCACTACTTGTAGGCTACACCCGGCTCACAATATCTTTGGTAATACATGTTGAATTCACACATTGTTCTAGAATAGCCTACCACAAAAAAACAACGCAAGCCAGGTAATACATAACGTTGTAGCTAGTTATTCACCATCATCCATATAATGCAAAAGTTTGTAATATATTTACCTATATTGATGATCAGCTTCTGCATATACGGTGCTTTGAACCTCCTCAAGAAGTTAGATACTATATGTCTGATGTAAAATATGTGAATGACTCTCGGATATTGACAGGCTCAATTACTACGACCTACAACTGAAATAATGGACTCATGTCGATAAGAGATAAGACCAACACCATCTTGATTAACCACATGTGTTCGTAGATTGCTAAGAAAAAAGTGCCAGACATCAGCAATCTCACCTTCGACTATAGAAAATGAAAGAGGCACAATATTTTCTTTGCTTTCTTGTGATACTACAACTAAAAAGAGCCCTTTTATATTTTTCATGCAAGTGTGTGTCGTCTATCTGTACCAGCGGCTTGCAACTTCTGAATGCGTTAATACAAGGGTGAAAATCCCAGAAGACTCGCGTTAGAATCCAGAGATCCTCAACCAACTTATCCCCTAAATAAGCATATGCAATTTCATACTCAACAGTTGTTGATTGTTCTTTGCAACCATTTCTACAAACCATGTGGCAAAGCTTTATAAGAAGCTTCCTACCCACCAAATATCTTTTCAACTGCCTTTTCCTTAGCCAACCATGCTTTACGATAACTTATCGTATAGTTAAACTTAACTGCACTTTTGCAATAACAGATTTCACCTTCAAAGATAGGTCCGATTCAACCAATGGCTTTATCGCTTCTACAATTGTATCAGAGTCCAGTTTCGCATGATCTTGAAAGATGGTAGATCTGGTGCACGTGTGACTACTGGTATACCTCCTTATCACCCAAAAATACTATCTTTGTATAAGACTAACTCTGATAAGTCAATCACAACTTGTTCCGTATTGTAAGCAATCACAGTCTCTCTATAATCAAACTCCATTTTAACAATAAATTCACCGTCTGCGAGAACAAGGGCTGCACCAATAACAACACAAAATAAATCTAAATACAACAACAACAACAACAACAACAACAACAACAACAACAACAACAATAATAATAGTCATCATGATATTATTAGTAATAATAATTGTGACTGTGTACTAATAATAATAATAATAATAATAATAATAATAATAATAATAATAATAATAATAATAATAATAATAATAATAATAATAATTACCTATATTGATATATTCACGAAATTTCAGTGCATGCATAGCATCAAGATTCAAAGTATGCATAAAAGATAACTGCTCAGATGAATGTTGGCCCACTAATGCATTTGCAACATCTGTCACATCTCCCTCAACTATTTTATCATCTTCCACATCTTCAACTAGACCAAAAGTTTGATCATTACCTTTAAACTCTTCATCACTTTTAGTATTATAGCCCATCCATTTTATGTTAGGTTCTTGAAAATCAACATCATCAATTTTCTCGAACTCAATATTTAACTCAATAATTGAAGCTTGTGCTCTAGTTTGATGGTAGCTCGATAACATTCCTTGCATACTAGCTTCATCAGTGATGTAGAATAAATGTCGGTCTAGAATTTCTCAAAGGAATTTCGTTGCAAGCATAGTCCAAACCAACAATTTATCCACCAATCAAAGGTTAAAAAGGTTTGTCACAATACAAATCAAAATAACCGGGAGTATTAATCTCGGGTCATTCTCCCTAGGAATTGCAATGAAGTGCTCAATTATTGGCTATGAGGGGATATTGGGGGGTTAAGGCAGTGATTGACAAGAAATGTAAATAACAAGAACTAAATGACAATTAACAAACAAAGGAAAAGAAAACTCAAATGGTAAAAAGGTCTTGGCAAGGGTTGATGGTTAAGGATCACTATCCTTGTTACTAACCACAACATGATAATTGTAAGGATCAATCCCATTTAGTCATCCTCTAACAATTGAAGGAAAGTCAAATGAGCTTCATCAATCCTAATCCATAATTCCTAGCATTCACTAATTGAATTAGTGAAGACTAGTGTCAATGGACACCAATTATCAATCACTTGGACATTAACAACTCAAGGTCACCTAAGTTTGGTCCCAAGCTATTCATACCCTGGGTCGAGCTAAACGACCCAGGCTGATCAAAGACACAAGTGACCGACCTCTTCAGGTTGGGTCGCCACTGACCTCTTCTAAAAGAGTTCGGCCAAATCATTATAGAGGCCCAAGCAGGCCTAAACAAAGGAACGCAACCCATTCTAAAGGTGGCAAAGCCAAGAAAGATAAGGCAGTTCCCCTAAAAAGATAAGATAAGATAACTATCTTATCTCAAAGAAAGGTCACTCCACACTATTATAAATACACTGGAGCACCCAGATATAACTCATACTCTGATTCAACACTAAATCCTGCCTAAAGCACGTGCTAACTATCGGAGTCTCTTTCAGGTACCACCACCCTCCGGTGATCTAGGATCAGCAGCACCACCAAGTCCAACAAGTCGGACATGACAGCTTCGGCCACCACCACAGATCTCATCCGAGATCGACCTTCAGTTTCAGGTAACCCTCGAAACATTGGTGCCGGAACATTGGCGCCGTTGCCGGGGAACCTGGAAGTCATTCCATCATCATGGCGGACAACCTTGACAACGACCATAATTCTGATTTAGAAAACAGGACGCCGCATAAGAACGCGGACATCACACCAAAAGATACACCTCAACAAAACAGAGACAAGCATTCTCCAAAAACACGGAAATTTTAGATGCCCTCTGAGAACAGCAGGATCGTCTCAAACAGCTCGAACAAAAGGCCGAACACCAGCGTGAAGCCGAAAGAGACCTTCGGAGGGAAACAAGACGACACCGAGAGCTAAAGGAAAAGCTCCTAAAGCTTGAGGCCAACCTCAAATTTAAAACCATTCGATCTAATCAAGAAGATAGCCCCCCACAAAGATCAAGACCCATTCACCAAAGAGATCATGAAAACTAAAGTCCCAAAGGACTTCAAAGCTCCTGACATGACCCCATACGATGGTACATCAGATCCAAGCATCATCTCAATAATTTCAGAAGTATGATGTATCTCACGGATGCCTCAGATGCAATCTGTTGTAAAGCTTTCCCAACTACTTTAACCAAAATGACAATAAAGTGGTTCGACAGCTTGCCACCAAGGTCAATAGCAAGCTTCGATGACCTCGCCAAGAAATTCCTAGCCAGATTCTCCATCCAAAAAGACAAAGCCAAGCATGCCCTTAGCATGTTAGGGATAAAGCAAGGAAATCGGGAGAGCCTTTGCAACTACATGGAAAGATTCAACAAGGCGTGTCTAGACATACAAAGTCTGCCAACAGAAGCAGCCATCATAGATCTCATTAATGGTTTGCGAGAAGGACCCTTTAGCCACTCCATATCAAAAAAGCATCCAACAACTCTAAACGAGGTACAAGAACGGGCAAAAAAGTATATTAACATGGAGGAGAACTCTCAACTAGGAAAAAATTCAAAATTTGGATTCTCCTACCCTCCTCGGGACAAGGGTAAAGAGTCCAGGGAAAAAAAAGACCAGCCTACTGTAAAACCTAGAAATACTACAACTACACTCCACTAAGAGTATCTCTTGTTGACGTATATGGGGAGATATGCAACACTGAGAAGATCCCACCACCTTGCCCGATTAAACACAAAAGGGGAGGAGGAAATCAGACAAAGTACTACTATTACCACCGAATCTATGGGCACTCTACCAATGAGTGCTTTGACCTAAAAAATGTCATAGAAAAATTGGCAAGAGAAGGACGACTAGATAGGTACCTAGCCAATAAAGCAGAGGAACCGAGGAAAAGAAAAAGAGATGAAGAAGTCGGACGAGTTGAACGCCCACCTCACACCCCTAAGAGACATGTTCATATAGGATTCATAGGAGGAGGGATCTCCAAATCATCTCGCAAAAGACACCTTAAAGAGGTATATCATGTCGGAGAAGGGGGTAGGTCACCCGACCTCCCCACTATTACCTTTACCCAAAAGGACGCAATAGGCATCATCCCAGGGCATGACGATCCCATGGTCATCACCATCATACTAGCCAATGATAATCTCCACCGAACATTGGTAGACCAAGGGAGCTCTGTAGACATCTTGTTCAAAGCCGCCTTCGATAAGCTCGGTCTACAAGAGAACGAGCTCAGAGCATACCCAAATAGCTTGTTCGGACTAGGGGACACTCTAATTCAACCACTAGGATACATCTCACTACATACAACTTTTGGAAAAGGAACCCGGTCAAAGACACTAAGCATAGACTACATTGTAGTTGGCGTGACCTCAGCTTATAACGCCCTTATAGGTCAGACAACGTTGAACCAGCTCACCGCAGTAGTCTCCACTCCACATCTATGCATGAAGTTCCCAACTCTAGAATGGATCAACACGATAAAAGGAGACCAAAAACTCGCACGATGCTGTTACAACGAAAGCCTGAATCTTAGAGGCAATCCCGATGGGAAGAAAATCAACACTATCGAACTCGAGGAAATTCGAGCTCGTGAGGAACTTTGTCCACAACCTGAAGGTGAGACCAAAGAAATCCAGATCGGGAATGTTCAGGATAAAACAACAAACGTAGGGGCAACCTTGGAAGAAGCCTTAAAGGAGCCACTGATACAACTCCTAAAGGATAATTTCGATCTCTTTGCATGGAATGCAGCGAACATGCCCGGCATAGATCCCAAGCTGATGTGTCATAAGCTGGCTGTATATTCTGGATTTTGGCCCGTGCAACAGAAATGCAGGAAGCTCGGGCCAGAAAGATCTCAAGCTGTGGAAGAGCAGGTGCAAGCTTTACTGGATGCAGGGTTCATAAGGGAGGTCAAATACCCATTATGGCTAGCCAATGTTGTCTTGGTGAAGAAGGTAAATGGCAAGTGGAGAATGTGTACTGACTACATCGACCTCAACAAGACCTGCCCAAAAGATCCCTAACCGCTCCCAAACATAGATAATTTAGTGGATGCCTCTTCCAGATACAAGTACCTCTCCTTCATGAACGCCTATTCAGGATACAACCAAATCCCAATGTACCCACCTGACCAAGAGAAGACCTCGTTCCTAACCCCAAAGGCAAACTATTGCTATATAGTTATGCCCTTAGGACTCAAGAACGCAGGAGCTACCTACCAAAGACTGATGAACAAAGTCTTTTCTGACCACATCGGGAAACTCATGGAAGTCTACATAGATGATATGCTGGTAAAAACACAAAGTGAGGAATCATTGTTGTCCAACCTCACCAAAGTGTTTGACACCATAAGAAGGCATGGTATGCGGCTTAATCCCGCAAAGTGCACCTTTGCGATAGAGGTTGGCAAATTCTTGGGCTTCATGCTCACAAAAAGAGGAATCAAGGCGAACTCGGATAAATGTCGGGCTATACTCGACATGAAAAGTCTAAGTTGCGTCAAAGAGGTACAACAGCTCAATGGAAGACTTGCAGCCCTGTCTAGGTTTCTAGCCGGATCAGCCATAAGATCTCTCCCCTTCTACGTGACATTAAGGAATGGAAAGAGGTTTGAATGGACAACAGAGTGCGAGCAAGCGTTCCAAGATTTCAAAAAAATTTGGGGTAACCACCCATTCTTACCCGACCACGGGAAGGAGAAACACTCACATTATACCTCGCAGTGGGAAGCCGGACAATAACCTCCGCATTAGTCAGAGAAGGTGAAAGTGGACAACAACCCATTTACTTCATCAGCAAGGCTCTACAAGGGGCCAAACTAAACTATCAAAAGATAGAAAAGTTTGCATATGCCCTCAGACTCACTTCTCGACGACTCCGCCCATACTTCCAAGCTCACACTATCAAGATTCGGACCAACCAGCCTATAAAAGGCATCCTACAGAAAACAGACTTAGCTGGAAGAATCCTACAGTGGGCAATCGAGTTATCCGAATTTGATCTTCAATATGAAGCTCGAACGGCCATCAAGTTATCCAAATTTCATTGCCGAGTACACTGACATCCCGAAAACTCCCACAAAATGGAATCTCTACGTGGACGACTCTTCAAACAAAACCAGGAGTGGCGCAGGTGTCATAATAGAAAGCGATCAGGAAACCCAAATCGAACTCTCACTAAAATTTGAATTCCCTGCCTCAAATAATCAGGCTGAATATGAGGCATTGCTGGCTGGTTTAAGGCTGGCTAAGGAGGTAGAAGTTCAAAAGCTTGCCATTTTCAGTAATTCACAAGTAGTTATCTCTCAAATAGAGGAGAGCTACCAAGCTAAGGATCCCACCATGAAAAAAATATCTGGACAAAACTAGAGAACAGCTCGGACAGATCGGGGAATATGAGGTCCAACATATACCTCGGGAACAGAATGCCTAAGTTGATGCACTTTCAAAATTAACCAGCACCAAACCAGGGGGCAACAATAGAAGCCTCATCCAAGAGACGTTACAAAGTCCATCAATCTCGGAAGAAGAAAAGGTCATAGTCATATCAGGTCAGGATCAAGGATGGATGACCCCCATAATCAACTACCTCAAGTCAGAGATACTTCCCACAGATAAGAAGGAGGCAAAAAGGCTAATACGAGAGACACAATACTACACCATGGTGGGCGACATCTTATATCGGAGAGGGATCTCAACACCCCTCCTAAAATGTATGCCGACCTCCAATACGAGGGAAGTCTTGGAAAAAGTACATAGTGGTATCTGTGGCAACCACCTGGGGGCACGAGCTCTCTCTAAAAAGGTACTCCGAGCCGGTTTCTTCTGGCCAACCTTGCAAAAAGAAGCAACAGAGTTCGTTAAAGCGTGCCCATCATGTCAGAAGCATGCTAACTTTCATATCACTCCACTAGAAGAGCTCATCAGTGTAACGTCTCCCTGGCCATTCGCAAAGTGGGGGCTTGACCTCTTCGGACCCTTCCCCCAGGGGTCGGGACAAGTCAAGTTCCTCATCATAAGGATAGACTACTTCAAAAAGTGGATAGAGACAGAGCCCCTAGCTACTTCCACTATCCAAAGAAGTCGGAAGTTTCTATATAGAAATATTATCACAAGGTTTGGGGTTCCTTACTCTATCACCACAGATAATGGCACTCAATTCACTGACGCAGGTTTCAGGAATTTGGTAGCTGACTTGAAAATAAAGCACCAATTCACATCTGTAGAACATCCACAAGCCAATGGACAGGCGGAAGCTGCCAATAAAGTCATATTGGCCGGGTTAAAACGAAGACTACAGGACGCAAAGAGAGATTGGGCTGAAGAGCTCCCACAAGTCCTATGGGCATATCGGACAACTCCACACTCTACCACAAGAGAATCACCTTTCCGACTTGCGTACGGGATGGAAGCAATGATTCCAATGGAAATAGAAGAAGGATCCCCCAAGATAATCCTCTACAATGAAGAGGCCAACTCCCAAATTCAAAGGGAGGAGCTCGACCTACTCCCAGAAGTCCGAGAAAGAGCTCGGATTAGAGAGGAAGCACTAAAGCGTCGAATGACCTTGAAATATAATCAGAAAGTAGTCCAAAGAAGCTTCACCACCAACGACCTCATCTTAATCCGAACTGACATCGGAGCATGTCGATCAGGGGAAGGGAAGCTAGCAGCTAACTGGAAAGGACCCTACTGAGTTGTCAAAGTACTAGGGAAAGGTTATTACAAGGTGTCCGACCTCGAAGGGCGAGAGCTACCAAGGTCACGGCATGCCTATAACCTAAGAAGGTACTATAGTTAGAAAGTAATAAAAATCTTAGGTCAATGTGCACTCTTTTTCCTGAAAAGGTTTTTTGATGAGGCGCCAGGCCAAGATATATGAAATTGCCCGATCTAAAAGGGTAAGCACTCATATGTATATACTTCTATTTATATTCCTATTTTATATTTGAATAAAGTTTTTCATATTCCCTAAAAAGTTTCCTACAAAGACGCATTAATCTAAAGCTCATAAAACGCAAAAATTCATCGCCCGATTACAAAGAGGTTGGCAAGGTGAAAACCAAATTCATTGTCCGATTACAAAAAGGTCGACAAGGTGAAAACCAAATTCATCATCCGATTACAAAGAGGTCGGCAAGGTGAAAACGAGAGAAGCGGATTAATGCAAGAAATTATGAAAGAAATCCATAAAAAGCGACCTGACGAGGTCTGACTAAAAATGGATTACTAAAAATAACTTAAGAATGCCCGACAGAGAAGTCGGACCAATGAAAGGATCACTAAAAAAGGACCAAGATATCTCACAAAGGCCACAGAAAGGCCAGGAATGCTTTGCTGAAAGGTACGAAGTCTTGAAAAAAGACACTACTTAAAAAGCAAACGCACAAAGCAAAAACAGAGCTAAAAAGTCTTCCAAACAAACTAGAAAGAAAAGGTTCCTCCTGGGAACGCTACTTAAAAAGTTGTTGGAATAGTACTAAAAAGCCCGAGTGGTGAAGACAAACAGATCGGCACCCAAGAAGGCAAAACCTAAAGGGGCAAATACGACCTCAGCAAAAACAAGTGAAAAGCTAGAAAGGTTGAAGAACAACTTAAAGGCTCAAAAATGTGTGCTAAAAGGAACACAACTCTATCCAAAAAAGCCACGATTCCAAGAAAAAAAAGGTTCTATGCAAAGAACACTAGAAAGTTGTCGGACAAGCTACTAACAACAAACTGCAAGGATAAATTTCGCCAAAAGCAAAGGGTTGACAAGAACTCAAAGCGGGGATGATTCAAAAGAGGCCAAACATAAAGGTATCAGCTCTCTATAAAAATCCGCAAAGGTTGCAAAGGTACGATCAAACAAATCAGAAAAAGCATATCCATCAAAATAAAACATTAAGGACTCAAAAGGCCACCTAAAAGGCAGCCTCAGAGTTTAAAAGTGTTTTGTTTTTTCAAAATGAAGTTGCATAGAAGCAACTAATGTCAAGAGAGCCGACCATATAAAAAGGTACAAAAAGCTAAAGTTTCAAAAGTCCACAAGCCGAACTATACAAATACACAGAGATCATAAGGGGTCCAAAGTCGCTCTGGTAGCAGCATCCTGGGCTGAAGGAGGAGGAATGGTCTTCAAAGGGGTTGCATCCATAGTCCCATCCTCCCGGCTTAAAATTTGAACATCAAAATCAGACTGGGGCGGCCTACCTCAGCTGAAGGAGTTGAAGAAGTCGAGGCAGCAAAAGCTTTGGCTAGCGGTGCAGGGGAAGGTCCCTCATCTTCATCTTCTGGAGCAGGCACAATCTTGCCGTCCTCCACGACATTGTCTAGACTGAATAAAGTCAGGTCAAGCTCAGGGGTAAGAACTCGGACTTGAGCCTTCAAATTCTTGTATGCATCAGTCGCACAGCCCACGAGATGACCTTGCAGCTCGGCATAGTCGGCCAGGGCAGATTGAAGCCTCTCCCGAGTCTCCAGCCACTTGCCATAAGTACGAGTATAGCTCTACTTATATTTTGCCTTCGCCTCCTCATCAAGGTTTGCGGCAGCCTCCGCAGTCGTAGCTCGAGATTTCTCCTTTTCCAGATTGAGCTCCAGCTTAGCTACCTTAGCATCAAGCTCATCCTTCAAACCCTTAATTCTATTGAATTTAGACTTGGCATCCTTCATAAAGGCTTTAGTCGTATGGACAGGAGAATCCTGGACTGTACAGAACAAAGCCACACCCATATGAGCCATCCGAATACTATTGCTGGTGATGAAATCCAAGTGACGAAGGATGGATACATCGTCCATTGGAAGATTGCCATAAGGAGCAATATGATTATCAACAAACCCCACGGTGTCAAAATCATGGGCATTCAAGTCATAAAGACCAATAGTCTTTTGCTCTTTTGGAGGAGGACCAGTAGTAGGGGAAGAGGCAACACCAGAAGTCGGCTAAAGAGGATCGGAAGAAACCACATGAACTTGTGGAGTGGGAATCACCCTCCTCGGCCTGGAAGTATCCGAGGTCGGCATCTTCGGAGGAACTTGAGAAGATCCTTCTCCAGAGGCCTTCGCCGAGATGTTTTGAGTAGTTGTTGCTTTCTTATCCCTACGAAAGTGTTTCATGGAGTCCGTAGATTTCACCATTTCTGCAAACAAAAACCAAGAAAAGTCATAGACAGAAAAGGCAAAATTCAACCACAAAGTAAAACTATAGAAAAGAAGTCGGCCACTACCGAGTTAAACACGAAGAAGGGAAGGATCTCCTAGAAACTTCTTCGTGTCGAGATAAGGGGGCTCTCCCCAGTTCTCCTCTAATACATTCACAAAGGCCTGTTCGACCTCATCCAGACTCTCCCAAGAGTACTTAGTCACTACTGCATTTTCTTGCCAACATAAAGGGAAGGCGGGCTCATTGTTCTCGTCCAAGAAAAAAGGGTAAACACCCTCAACAGCTCGAATCTTGAAATAGTAATTCTTAAAGTCCCTAAAGGATTCATCATACATAGAAAAAACTTTCTTCCCTTGAGTAGCTCGAAAAGAAATTCAAGAAGCTTTCTTCTTAGCTACCCCAGGCTTTGTCAACATAAAGAGATGCAGAAAGAGATTTACGGTAGGATGGACACCCAATTCCTGACACAGCAGTTGGAAGATTTTTATGAAACCCCATGAGTTCGGATGGAGCTAAGAAGGGCTACATTGCAAGACCACAACAGCTCGGTCTCAAAAGCAGTGAAAGGGATGATGATATTCAACTGACAAAAAAAGTAGTCATAAGCATAGAAAAAGGGTCGTTCCCCCTGAGTCAAAGAAGGAAAACTAACCCTTTCCTCAAGGTCAGGGGACACTAACTCATACTTCTTCTCCTCGTCCCAATCACTACAAATCCTATGGAACCTTCTAAGTCTCACACAGTATTCAGGGTCGGCCATGGCAACACACATTAAAACTATGGAGTCTAGCCAATTAAACATGCCTTTAGGAACCTTAGTAGACATCTCAATAATATTTTTGCGAGAAGACATAGGCCAACTATTCCTAAAGTAAGAAGAGAAAATGGATGACTTCCAAATCAACTCAGGAAAATAAGGTAACAACTCAGACAAAAAAAAAAGCAAACAACCAGTATCAAACACAGCAGTAAAAGGGAAACCCCAGGACTCACACTAAAGTCTAAGGGCACCCTTTGGAGGCAACAACAAGGTAAGTGATGAGCGGATAATTTGTACGCTTTTTGGCATTGTTTTTAGTATGTTTTTAGTATGATCTAGTTAGTTTTTAGTATATTTTTATTAGTTTTTAGTTAAAATTCACTTTTCTGGACTTTACTATGAGTTTGTGTGTTTTTCTGTGATTTCAGGTATTTTCTGGCTGAAATTGAGGGACCTGAGCAAAAATCTGATTCAGAGACTGAAAAGGACTGCAGATGCTGTTGGATTCTGACCTCCCTGCACTCGAAGTGGATTTTCTGGAGCTATAGAAACCCAATTGGCGCGTTCTCAACGGCGTTGGAAAGTAGACATCCTGGGCTTTCCAGCAATATATGATAGTCCATACTTTGCCCAAGATTTGATGGCCCAAACCGGCGTTCAAAGTCACCCTCAGAAATCCCAGCGTTAAACGCCGGAACTGGCACCAAAATGGGAGTTAAATGCCCAAACTGGCATAAAAGCTGGCGTTTAACTCCAGGAAGAGTCTCTACACGAAAATGTTTCATTGCTCAGCCCAAGCACACACCAAGTGGGCCCAGAAGTGGATTTTTATGTCATTTACTCATCTCTGTACACCCTAAGCTACTAGTTATCTATAAGTAGGACATTATACTATTGTATTTGGAGATCTGGGTTCTTCTGGTTCCCTCTCTGGGACCGAAGCCAATGATCACTCTTGTTCTTATGTATTTTCAATGGTGGAGTTTCTACACACCATAGATTAAGGTGTGGAGCTCTGCTGTACCTCGAGTATTAATGCAATTACTATTGTTCTTCTATTCAATTCCGCTTGTTCTTGTTCTAAGATATCACTTGTTCTTCAACTTGATGAATGTGATGATCCGTGACACTCATCATCATTCTCACCTATGAACGTGTGATTGACAACCACCTCCGTTCTACCTTCGATTGGGTGAATATCTCTTGGATTCCTGATACACGATGCATGGTTGATCGCCTGACAACCGAGTGCTCGCCTGACAAACGAGCCAGCCATTCCGTGAGATCAGAGTCTTCGTGGTATAGGCTAGAACTGATGGCGGCATTCAAGAGAATCCGGAAGGTCTAACCTTGTCTGTGGTATTCTGAGTAGGATTCAATGATTGAATGACTGTGACGTGCTTCAAACTCCTGAGGGCGGGGCGTTAGTGGCAGACGCAAAAGAATCACTGGATTCTATTCCGGCCTGATCGAGAACCGACAGATGGATAGCCGTGCCGTGACAGGGTGCGTTAAACATTTCCACTGAGAGGATGGGAGGTAGCCACTGACAACGGTGAAACCCTTGCTTAAGCTTGCCATGGAAAGGAAGAAGAAGGATTGGATGAAGACAGTAGGAAAGCAGAGAGACGGAAGGGAAGGCATCTTCATACGCTTATCTGAAATTCCTACCAATGAATTACATAAGTATCTCTATCTTTATCTTTATGTTTTATGCGTTTATCACCATACCCATTTGAGTTTGCCTGACTAAGATTTACAAGGTGACCATAGCTTGCTTCATACCAACAATCTCTGTGGGATCGACCCTTACTCGCGTAAGGTTTATTACTTGGACGACCCAGTACACTTGCTGGTTAGTTGTGCGAAGTTGTGTTTATGCCACGGTATTGAACACCAAGTTTTTGGATTCATTACCGGGGATTATTTGATTTGTGAAAAGTATTGATCACAATTTCGTGCACCAGTAAGAATCCCAGAAAAGGGAAAAGTCAACAGTCCATGCCCTAAACACCTCTCAATAGAAAACACAAAGAGATCAATCCTTTCCTAGCAACATCACTCCATACAAACAGTGACAATAAAGCCCTAAGGAAGCAAGATCACCAGAAGACACACATTTTCCTCAAACAGGAGCAGCCGGAAAAAGTCACAACAGTGGTAATCAGGCACAAAGATGCAATCTTTTGCAGAAAGAATCAAACTTTCCGAAGCAAACTCAAACAAAATCAAAGCTTTATACACAACAATGTAAGCATGCAAAAAGATCGGTTGCGGAAAGTAAAACAGAAGAAGAAGACGAAAAACCAACCTGCAGAGGAAACGAGGAGGGCCGCGTAAATAGAAGCATCGAACAAAGATTCTCGAGCTAAGAAGACAGGAAGCTTCAAGGCGTGAGAAAACGGATGAAGCGAAGCACCTCAGTGGATAAACGAAGCAAAGGTAGAAGAAGAAGGAGAAGAACAAACTAAAAAAAAATCTTTAGAAATTCAAAATGAAACGAGAAGATGGAAAAAGGAAATGGCAAAGAGGAATTAATGGGCTTTAAAACCCTCGCACGTTTCCAAGAAAATACAAACGTGCGCTACAACTGAAGGGAGAAAGAAACGCTTCATATTTAAAGAGCTCCTACCAGGAGTTATACGGAAGATCGACTAAAGACAAAATGCTCGAGCTCGACTTCCTCAAAGGGTCGAAGTCTAAAGACACGACCTTAAAGGAAAGATCGAGCCCAAGCAGGGGCACTGTTCATACCCTGGGTCGAGCTGAACGACCCGGGCTGATCAAAAACACAAGTGACTGACCTCTTCAGGTTGGGTCGCCACCAACCTCTTCTAAAAGAGTTCGGCCAAATCACCATAGAGGCCCAAGTAGGCCCAAACAAGGAACGCAGCCCATTCTAAAGGTGGCAAAGCCAAGAAAGATAAGGTAGTTCCCCTAAAAAGATAAGATAAGCAAAGAAATGTCACTCCACACTACTATAAATATACTGGAGCACCCAGGTATAACTCATACTCTGATTCTACACTAAATCCTGCCTAAAGCACGTGCTAACTTAAGCATCAGAGTCTCTTGCAGGTACCACCACCCTCCGGTGATCTAGGATCAGCAGCACCACCAAGTCCAACAAGTCGAACACGACAGCTCCGGCTACCACCGCAGATCTCATCCGAGATCGACCTTCAGTTTCAGGTAACCCTCGGAACACAAGCCAAGAGTAGGAAAAATCTACTCTATAGCTAAAAGAAACATTTCATCAAATACTTAGAGTATAATAAAAGTAAACATCATAAATTGCAAGAATTAATGAAAGCCATAACTAACAAAAAAAAGAAATCAATAATAGCAATTAAGATAAAATCAAGGACATGAAAACATAAAATTACATTAAAAGTAAATTGAGAGCAACAAGAGAGTTCATAAACTAAATTGGTAAAATTAAAGAAATTAACAAGAGAAGTAGATAAACTAAAGTTTTAGAACAAATAAAAGTGAAGGAAAACTAAATTGAAGCAAGAATAAGATATAAATCGAGAAAAAAAATTGAACTAAGAATCCTAAAATCTAGAGAGAGGAGCGAGCCTCTCTCTCTAGAATTCTACATCTAAACTAAGCTAATGTAGTATGAATGAATGAATTGTTGATCTCTTCGTCCTTCACTCCCCAGCCTCTAATTTGCAGAATGAGCTTGAAACTGGGCCAAAAATCAGCTCAGAAATCGCCCCTAGCGTTTTCACTTTAATGAGGCACGTGCCGCTTGTAACGCATACGTGTCGCTGGATAATGCACTTGCCATGCGTACGCGTCATGTGGACGCTGTACTTGGTCACGCGCACGCGTCAACCACGCGTACATGTCGGCACCAGCTTCTCCAATCTTCAATTTCTTGTGTTCCTTCCACTTTAGCATGCTTCCTTTTCATTCTCTAAGTCATTCTTGCTCTATAACCCTGAAAACACTTAACAAACATATTGGCATCGAATGGTAATAAGAGAGGATTAAAAATTGGCAATTTTAAGGCCTAAAAAGCATGTTTTCATTCTTAAGTAAAAATTAGGAAGAAATCTCAAAAACATGCAATTTATATGGATAAGTGTGAGAATAGTTGACAAAATCCACTCAATTCAATCCAAAATATACCATAAAATAGTAGTTTATCAATCAGCCACATGTATTATTTGAAATTGAATGAAACCACCAAATACTAGCACAGGCTGCCTATACAAAATATTTGTTACTCTTTTTCAGTATTTAATGATCTACACTTTCAAAAAACATATTCTTGAGTCCTCCATATGTTATTATAAGAAGAACAATAATAACACATGAATTTTCATATAAAAAACTCCCACCCTAATGTGTATAAGGTAAAATTTTACCATTATAATATATTTTAAAACCAATGTAACTCTTCATTTTATACACTCATTACATTCACTTACAAATTTTTTTTACTCTCAATGTACAACTCAGAGCTAAGGAACTCTCTTAAAATCTCAGAAAGAAAAACAACTTCTTTATCTTTACTCTTCTCTCCTCAAAATGTTTCATTGCGTTCGGACTTCTTTTATAATTGATTTTTTTTTATTTGTGTCAATTACTTTTTCTACAAAACGTTAATATCGTTTTGACCAATTCGAATTTTCAAATTCGTTTTAAATAAAATGGTGTTGCTGTTTTTCCTTTTTTAATTTTTTTTTTGGTGAACCATAATTTTTTTGGTGAACTTTCCTTTTTTAATTTAAAAAGATATAAAAAACTTTAAAACAGTATTATTTTATTCTTTAATTTAAAAAATATACCATAACACAAAATGATTTTGCTGTTTTCAATTTTAATTTTTTTAAAAAAAATTATTTGCCCAAAATAACATTGACGTGTTGTATTTAATCGATTAAAATAAATTAATAAACACAAAACGACAATGATATTTTTCATCTTTTGAAAAATAAAACTTCTTTTATAGTAGTATTAAACTCACAAATAACAAAATAACGATAAAAAATACACATCTCTTTGCAATACTAAAAAAATTGAGCCAAATTATTACTCCTATCCATAATTCGTCACACTTAGACCTTTTATCACACGCAGCAGGCCCTGGGTGTTCCTCTTTTTCTCCTTTCCCACAATTTTAATGGCCCACTTAGAAGACTTCCTCACCCAAATAATAGGCGTATACACTTCTTGACCAAAACAAGTAAGGGTATCAACTGTAGAAAGGTATTCACGTGTTACACACCATTTTAGTGAAACTTTTATGTTCCAAATGCTTCAGCTTCATGTATTCATTTTGTTTGTAGCACCTATATCAATGAGAGTAATTATTTATTTGATCAAATCAAAATAATAATTAAATAATTCTATAGCAAAGGTTAGAACACTCGTTAGTGTGTGACTTCATAGGTTCAATACTAAACGGGTAGTAAATTAGTCATACTAAATTTACTAATCAAGGTTGGCGTCTAGCAACACTCCTCAACGACCCGATAGTATGAAGTAATATATTTTTACTAAGAACCTCAGAAGAACAAAGTATAATTCCTTCCATCTTTCCAACTCTTGGTTAACCTTTAGAGTATGGTTTAATTGTCAAACTCTAACTTGTTACCATTATTATAATGAACTGTGAATGACATAAGAAACTCATTTCTTCATTCATTTAATCCCATTGGCCAAGGTTTTATTCATCTCAGTCATTATAATCATAGAGCTCAAACTCTTTACCGAGAGTTGACGGATTCCTTATTGACTGATCATTAATTCTACAAGTATTTAAATCATACCCAATATCCATTCAACTAGCACCCTAGGGTATTAGGTGTCCGGAATCAAAGTATAATAAATACATTGTTAATTACTATGACAGTCGCAGGTCAAAGGAAACTCTATTACTATGTTCATCTTGAAAATATTCTATTGACAAATATGCGGTAATTATAACCATTAGGAATTCTCAGAGTGAGTCAGTTCAATGGTCATATCTCTATATGCACCATCTATATATATAATTTAATAAATGAGATCTATTAATCTTCATCCAATGAAGACCATCATATATATATTGATCTTTCCGGATTATTAATGTCCTTTTTAATAATCCTATGACCAAGAACAATTTAGATTAAATTATAAAAGATTTATCTCTCAATATTGTGATCACTATCACAATGATAAATCTCTAAATTTAATCAAGGACATTATTATATTAACATTTTAATATAATAGCGATAACAAATTATTTAAAACATGATTGATTGGATTGTGGTCATACTCCTTATTCCCAACAATCTCCCACTTGCACGAGAGCCAATCATGATAGATTGGATCTTGGGCATACTATTATCTCAATAATGTTAATATCATTTTTTATTAAAAAATATATAATTGTCTAACATTGTTCTCAATCGGTGGTTCAATTCAAGAGTTCTCACTCCGTAAGTATTCATGATATTAATTAGGGATTTTTTTATTTAAATTAAATAAATATATAAATTGGAGGTTATTCTATAAAAGCTTATTCTGTCATTTGGATAATGTTGATTTGGGTTGCCTTGGTGATGTGCTTCTTCCTTCTCTGAATGAGGAAGCTTGCAATAATCTTACGGCACCAGTTATTATGGAGAAAGTCAGAACAGTTGCTTTTCACATGAACTCTTTTAAAGCTCCGGATCCTGATGGGTTTCAAGATTTCTTCTTCAAAGAATATTAGGAGATCATTGGTCTTGATGTTTGGAAGATGGTTAAGCAGGCATTCTTCGGTGTTACTCTTGATCCGAGAATGTTGAAGACTTTACTGGTTCTTATTCCAAAGGTTGAATCGCCGGTATCTATGAAAGATTTCAGGCTGATTAGTCTCTGCAATGTAGTTTACAAGATCATCACGAAGGTCATTGTTAATAGGCTTGTCCTCATCTTGCGGAGATTGTTGGCCCGCTTCAAGGAGGATTTATTCTGGGATGAAGAACTCCTGACAACATCATTATTGCTCAAGAAGTCCTCCACTTTATGAAGAAGACTAAATCAAAGAAAGGCACACTGGTCTTTAAGATTGATCTGGATAAAGCTTATGACAGAGTTGACTGGAGGTTTTTAGCTCATACCATTAAGAGCTTTGGTTTTCCTATTCCTACAATTAATTTGATTATGAATTGTGTCACTACTTCTTCTTTATCTATTATTTGGAATGGGAATCGTCTGAATAGCTTTACTCCTAGCTGAGGTCTTAGACAAGGAGACCCTATGTCACCCTATCTTTTTGTGTTGTGTATGGAGCGACTGTCATGCTTTATTAGTCATCAGGTTGAGTTGGGCTTGTGGGAGTCAATTGCTATTTCTAGAGGGGGACCAAGAATATCCCACTTAATATTTGTGGATGACTTGCTTCTATTTTGTAAAGCTACAAAAAGACAAGTGCAAAATGTGATGTTGGTTTTAGAGACTTTTTACAAAGCATCTAGAATGAAGATTAATGTGGAGAAGTCTAAAGCTTTGCTCCAAGAATGTCTCTACAACAAGGAAATAGGTTTTCACTGGGGTATCCTCTATCAGATTTGTCCAGGACTTGGGCAAGTATCTTGGAGTTACCCTTAGCCATTCTAGGGTGACTCGTTCATCTTTCAATGGTGTCCTAGATAAGATTCGGAGTAGGCTAGCAAGCTGGAAAGGGAGTTTACTCAATCGGGCTGGTAGACTCTACTTGGTTAATTCTGTTGCAACTGCTATTCCCACGTACCAGATGCAGGTCTCTATTTTTCCCAAAGGAATCATTAGTAAATTGGAGTCTATGATGAGGAATTTTCTTTAGAAAGGACAAGTTGATGGAAGAGGATTGAATCTTGTTAGTAGGAAGGTACTGGTTACTCCAAAAAAAATGGAAGTTTGGGGATTAGAGATCCTTATTGTGTAAATATTACTCTTCTTGGGAAGCTAGTTTGGACTTTTTTCCAGCAGCCAAACAAGTTATGGGTCCAATTATTGGATGCCAAATACCGATCATCTCTATATGACTGTTTTAGTTATCCTAAGACCAAGGACTCTCCCATTTGGAGGTGTCTTTGCAAGGCTTGGGAAGTGTTGAAGGATGGGTTTGCTTGGTGTATTGGAGATTTGAACCAAAATTCTTTTTTCTAGCTGGACGAGAGAAGGACGGTTATCTAATGAGATGGATTATGTTCACATTTCTGATTCAAATCTCCAGATACAGGATATTTGGTTGGTTGGTAGGTGGCATTTGGATACTCTTTATTCTCCTTTATCTCAAAATCTGAAAGGTATTATTCTCTCTTACAATCCAGATGAACAAGCAGGTCCGGAAGTGGGATGGTATTGGTGTGGGTCTGCTGCCAAAGTCTATGACTCACGCAATGGTTACGTGTGGTTGTCTAAGCATCTGTTTGGTTGGGAGGAGCGGGAGAATTGGCTTTGGCTTTGACGTCATCTTGTTCCGAAAAAGCATAAGTTTTTGGCTTGGTTGTGTCTTAAGGAGGCTCTTCCTACTGCAAGTTTTCGCTTTAGAAGAAGGATGTCGTCATCGGATAGGTGTCCAACATGTCTTTCTAACCAGGAATCAGTTTTACATTGTATTCGGAATTGTCCAAAAGCTCAGCTTGTCTGGCATAGGTTGGATATTTCTTGTCATCCTTTGGATTTGAAGAACTGGTTCTTGTATCATAGCAGAGAGCATCCGTTCAAGTTTTTTCGGGACTTTGGTGGATATGGCGAGTAAGGAATAATGACCTCTTTAATTCTCATGAAACTTGGCCTCCGGAAAAAGTTATTTGTCTGGCATTAACTTCGGAAAAGGAGCTTAGGAATATTTTTGAATTACAACATATGTCCCTTCCCTCTACTCTAAATGATTTTTGGAATCCCCATCCATTGGTAGTTTTAAGATTAATTGTGATGCTAGTTATTTTAGTTCGGATGATAGTGTTGGTTTTGCTTGTGTTATTAGAGATTGTAATGGGAGTTGGCACATGGGGTGTTTGGGAATGATTAAGAGTAATAGTATTCTTCAAGGAGAATTGTTTCCTATTTGGAGAGGATATCTCTTAGTTTGGGATGCGGGTCAATGAGATGTTATTTGTGAGACGGATTGTGTGGAAGCATTTAATCTTGTTAGTCAAGATAGTTTTGGGTTTATTGATCCATTGGTACTCAAAATAAGAGATATCATGCATTGGAATTGGTGTGTTGACTTTCGTTTGATTATGAGAGATGCAAACACGATGGCAGATACTATGGCAAAGATGGTGATGAAGTTACAACTTTCGCATGTAAAGCTTCTTTCACCTTGGGAGAAGTTTAAGAGTAGTCTAAAACGGGACTGTCCCTTTATTTAAGCAATTCCTTGTTTTGTTTTTTTTTCTTTGTTTAATTTGTTTCAGTCACCAAAAAAAATAAATAAATATATAAATTACGAAAATATAATGTGATGTATTTATAAAAATAGTATTCAACTCTTACACATTTTGGATATTGAGAGATAAGTTAAAAATTAAACATATCTCAACGTCTGAAATTTTGTTCTGTGATCGGACAATGCCAAAACATATCTTGAGTGTATTTGGAATATGTGTTATTATAGAGATCGGAGACTGAGCACTTGAGATATATGGCAACTTAAAAAGGGGTCTTAGTACTTGAGATATGTATGTATAATTTGGATGATTTGGATCCAACATCCAAGATATCGTCAGACGCATATATAAAGTTACAGCAATCGAGATTGATGTGCATTTGAATAGCTTTTAAGAATTTTGTTAGTTTCTAAAAGCATGGTTCTGAAAATCGGACCGGACCGGCCGGTTCAACCAGAAAAACCGGAAACAGGTCAGTTAACCGGTCCGGGTAAGCTCAAAAACCGGCTAGCAAAAAACCGGTAAAAACTGGTCGAACCGGCCGGTTAACCGGTAAACCGGTCGAACCGGCCAATTTTTTAACGGTTTTTTATTAAATTAATATATTTAAAATTATTTTTAGCTTTTTTAATAATTTTATTTAATATTTAATTAAACCGGTTGAACCCCGGTTGAACTCCGGTCGAACCATTGAACCATTGAACCAGTAACCTCACCGGTTCATTGACCAGTCCGGTTCTCGCAACCTTGTCTAAAAGCTTAAGTTTGAGTTTCTTGAGTAAATATGACCCCTAAGAATATGTCTGTGATGGAGACATCAACAGACTGAAAGATGTTTAGGATTTAGTAACTTAGTCAATGTGGTAGGACTTAGTGACTAGACAAATTAAAGTTAGGCAATTTATATATATATTTAGTTAGGTATAGTATGACTTGATATTTTGTATAATTAATTGTAACTATTTGTACTTTAAATTAAATAAATAAAATAGGTAACTATTAATTAATACGTTAGTAAAATTAATAGGTAATTAATTGACGTCATGCCCAAATGTGACAGTCAGGTTAAAATAGTGTAACATGAATGATTTAATCTTTTATATTTTGCTTGATAGTCTGATCTTTAGTAAGTGCTATGAATATTAGCAATACAAATTATATTTGTACTATATCTGTTATATTTATTATCGATATTTATCTACTTGGTTTAGAATTTTTAGTAATGATTAAACACAATTAATGATTTAGACGGATTAATATGCGGGGGTAAATGTTATGGATATTGCAGAGACTACGGTTACTATTGCCATGCCGTGTGACCCTGGGTATCCTCTCGTCGGACAGCCTATTGCCTTATATTAGGGAGGTGGGATTTGGGCATGTAGTAGAGTTGAGGGATTTTATGTTTGACAATTCTTTGATCTCAGCATTTGTCGAGTGGTGGAAGCCCGAGATCCATAGGTTCTACCTTCAATGGGATGAGGTCAGTATTACGCTCTAGGATGTTGCCTATTACATTGGTCTGCGCACTAATGCAGAGCCAATTGGGAATTGTACCAGAGATTGTGATAACATGGACGCCCCACGTGGGAGTGGGTTGAGAATTTACTTAGCGCCAGGCCGCCACCATAGTCAAAGGGAGGAAAACAGATTTTTGGGGTAAGGATGACTTGGCCGAGGGACATGGTTTCATACATTCCAACTAGGGCAGCCCCGGATACACTCTATTAGTATGTCCGGTGCTACTTCATGATGCTTATCGGGGAATTTCTGTTCACGGACAAGTCTGCTACACTTGTCCCTTCGAGATGGTTGCCGTAGCTGCACATGTTGCCAGGGCGTGTCGACATGAGTAATGTAACAACTGGAATAGACCGCAGTCTCATGTACGCGCGTTAAGACGAATGCAATATGAAGTTTGAGACCATCCATCCACTGGCTCCACTTCCTTGACATTGAATACGGATGCCCTACAACTCACAGTGGATAACTCGCATCATCGACAGGCTCTCTCTGTTCTTCTTTGTAGCTGCCAATAGCCGCTGTGAGTATATCTGTCCACCCTGTAACTAAGCATGTGCTTCGCAACCTTTACGCACAAATAGCTGTTGCAACCTCTCATACGTTGCCCTAACTATCGCTGCCATCATCCTTCTAATATTTCTTCTAACTGCTTTACTTAAAGAGCTATCATCAACAGTATCCGCAGATGATTATTGTCCACCTAACTAAACTAGGTAAACAAATAATTCCAATAGATAGACATTTATCCAACGGTTGTGCCACACACTTATAAGACATATGTCCTCGTCATCACATACCTGATACTTATATCAAAAAATATAAAATATTCTCAAAACCTCGACTATATTAAAAAAATACAAAAACAAGAATCACAACATCTACAATATACTTTTTTGTAAAACAAAATGTTATCTACTTCGGTCGGATATCGGTAGTAAATTTCTTTCACTCTTTTTGTGTGTTGTTGTCCAATAGAGTGCAATATTAAATTTTTTAACATTGTTAAACTGTTGATTTTGGCTGTCATGTATGCAATCACTGGTTGAGCATATCTAAATACGATAGAACCTTCTTCATCATACTTTATTTTATCATCATAATGAATGGATAACAACGAAATTCTAGACATTATGAAGAGTTAATCAAGAAGATGAGGAATATCAAAGAGAATAATGAGCAACTCGAATTGAGATTGTGTGAGTATTTATAGAGGAAAAATTTAGAAATTTACCGAGAAATGACAAATTCCATATAACTCATAAAGTTTATTAGGGGTACGGCAAACTTTATATAAGTCATAGAGTTTGTCGGGAGTGCAGTAAATTTCCTTTAAATACCAAAAAAAATTATATTCCAAAATTAAAAATTCAGATATTTTTTTTGAGAAATAATTTTTTTAATTTTATAGTAAAAAAAATCTTTAATTTTAAATTACGGAATAAAAGTTCAACGATTAAATAGAAGCAATTGAAATTTTTAAAACGAATTTAAGACTCAAGACAAACTTTAGAAGCCGATTTAAGTATTAGCTCGAGATTCCGTCATTTTTATTTTTTATGAAAAATATTGTATTAAAGTGATTCTCAAATAAGAAGTATACGTTTTAATTTAGGGTTACTATGACTAGTATCAATGTGATTTTTATTTTTAAAAAAATACTGAATGTAGTAAATACTAATTTTGCCTTCATTGTTCATATTTTATCTAAATTTTATGATTATTGTGTGGTTTTAATTTTATCTATGATATTTTAATATATTTTAATTATACTTTTAATAAATTAAATAACATATAATGTGACAATCTTATTTGATGTTATAATATATTTAAATTATACTTTTAAGGTGGACAATATATATGCTAATATAATCTTACTTTGACCTATCACGATATCTCAATATATAATTGTCATTTAATTCCATTAATAGTATTAATTCTTAAAAACATATTTAAAATATATCTAAAGTATTAGAAATGAAATTGAAACAAATTATATGTTATATTAAAAGTATTTTTAAAGCTATTTAAAAACTTTATGCACACAGAAAATATACTTTACTTTTAAAATTATTAGCATATTTCTATTTTTTTTCTTCTAATTATTCAGTTCGTTGGTAAGAATAACTTGTGGTAACCTTAAGTTTATCGCACCAAATTAAAAGAAAGAAAAATATAACTCACAACTAGAAAATGGATAAATACAGACAGATTTACAAACAGATTTAGTCTTATTATAGATGGATTTTTGATTACTGACGAAATTACCGACGAATTTTGTCTCTCTGTAAAAGCTCTGTCAGAAATTATTTACCGACGGATTTTTTTCCGTTGAAAAATTACCAACGGATTTTTACTAGTTATCGACGGATTTTCCCTCTGTAAATTCTCTCTCCATTTCCTGAAGGCGACAAACTTACAGACGGATTTTTCGTCTGTAATTACAGGCGGATTTTCAGACGGATTTTCTGTCTGTAATTACAGACGAATTTTCAGGCGGATTTTCAGACGGATTTTCCGTCTGTAATTACAGACAGATTTTCAGACGGATTTTCCGTCTGTAATTACAGGCGAATTTTCCGACAGATTTTCTGTCTGTAATTACAGACGGATTTTTCGACAGATTTTTCGTCTGTAATTTAAACTTTGGAAAATCATACTTACAGACAGAAAATCCGTCTGTAAATCCGTCTGTAAGGTAAAATGCAATTTTTTTTACTTTTTCTAATTACAAAATAAACTTGTTTTCATACAAAATAAATATAAATTTTTATCTAATTTATATTCGAATAATTACAATATTTCAAAAAATAAACAAATTCATCGTATTAAAAATAAACAATATTTACAATAAATTATTCAATATGAATTGAAGATACAGCTGAAGTGATTTCATTTGTTCTAGGGTCAGCACTTTCTAAAGAAACGCCACAAGGATCTTCTTTAACCGGAAGGGCAAGAACATTGAGTGAGCTCCTAAAGTTTCCTATTTATTTAAAGCATCTAAAGTTTCCTCTTTAAGATCATTACTAGCTGTAATACTAGTCTTCCCAAAGCCAGACACCGCGAATTCCTTTTCAATGAAGCAAAAGATCTTCCTGGCTTGACAAGACAAATAGGCAAGGTCACCAGAGTCCAGTCTAATGCCAACTGCTTTGTATCTGCACCACAAAGCAACTAATATTTTATTTTAGGGGGTTGAGGATGCTTAGACACTATTCGAAAGCCAAAACCAGTCTGCAATCCTTAAAGTGAAAACAAGGAATGCTTAGAAACTAATCAAAGCCAAAACAAATCTGCAATCCTTAAATCAGAAACAAGAAACACCAAGGCATAATAGAACATATTAGCTAATAATGAAGGAAGTAATTCATGGAAGGAAAATAAGAAACGAATAACAAAATTGTGTGTCCAGATTAATCAAAATTAACAGGGAAAACTAACAAACCACAATATGAAACTTCTAACCAAGTATTGACAATAAAAATGAAGGGGAGGAATAATCAACTTCGGACATACCCTAACTCATTGAAAGCTAATGCAACTGCACAGAAGTTAGGGATTCCACTTTGTATGACCTGCCAAGAAATGCAAAGGTGATTATACGGAGAAACATCTAAGCTAAACTAAACCAGAAGTAATTCAGAACAGCGAGATTTGCACACAAGGATGGAACATTGCTGGCCAAAGAAATGTTGAGAGATTATCATTCCTATTTCCTGTTAGCAGGAAATAGAGATTTACTAAGAAAATATTAAATACTTACATCATAAGTGTCTACAAGGGCAAGAAAGTTATTAGGAAATGCCAATGCATATGATATGAATGCTGACAGCTCACTTTGGTTGGTCTCAGCAAAAACACCCCATAATGATTTTGAGCGCTGCAGGGTGGGAATACAACACACATTATACACTCCAGGGTGGGAACAACCGAACAAGTATTTAGAAGGGAAGAAATAGAGATATTTAAGAGGGAGAACCAATAGTTATGGTGATGCTTAACCAAATAAAGATACAGGTCTGCAAAGATAACTCAGAACACAACAATTAGAAAATATTCAACTCGGCTTGTTAATCAAGTAACTCTAAATGACTCGCCTTATCAGTGCTGCAAAAACAATTGCGGAAAATAGAAAAATTAAGTTTGCAAAGACTTGCATGGTACCTGAATTTTTCTTAGCCATGCTTGAACCAAACTAACAAAATCTTTACATGTACTTTTACTAACTTTTTTACGAAGTGATTTGTCTTTAATCTCATCAAGGGTCTGCAAATCACAGGAAAAATAAAGCACTAAGCAAACATAGCATAAAGAAAGTGAATCAAGCTATAACAAAGTATAAGAATAATGATAACATAAAACCCATAAGGATATGAACAAACTCTAGAAAGAATCTATATCACTATAATCAGATGATCTATCTTATAATTTCAAGTTTCTCTAACAACTCTATTAGTGGTATCATATATAAAAGCTCACTTTTTACTCAAATTAGACCACCACATTTGTCACTTTTGAGCTACTTTTGAGTTGTCTATTAGTGATATCTAGTGATTATGTCACCATATGCCATAACTCTTTCACGCTTAACAGCTGCTTCTTCTCTCTGATGTATCCTTCCAACAATCTCCTCCATGGTTTCAGAACCACTACACCATTCAACCTGTAATTTGATACATTAACTGAATTGATTCAAACAAGTTCATGTCTCTAGAATAGTTACTTAAAAAGAAGAAAGCAAATCCTTAAGTTACCTCCAGATCATGCAGCTTTGCCTCAAGTTTAAGCTAATTTTCTAGTTTTTTCCGCCTGATCCTGTCTTCAGTCACTATATAGATTCTTCGAGCTCTAATCTCAGTCTGTATCTTGCTCCATGAATGAAGGTAAGTTATAGCAGTATTGGCTTGCTTTTTAACCGAGTAACTCTGTGTTACAATCTGCAGTTTTATGATCCCTTTCAAGCGGCGTAGAGCCTTTCTAGCTTGAAAAGTTTAAAAGTCAGCATCCACAATAAATAAAGAAAAAACCAGCAGATGATATTCTCAAAGCTTTACCTTATAAGCCCGGAATGCAGTCTGGATTCTTGTTGCAGCAAAGTTTCAACTGACCCAATATTTTCAGCTTTAGCACCATTTGCTAAGTCACTAGAGTCTCTTCTTGTACAATCATTTGAGTTCAGTGCACTTAATTTCGCTGAAGCTAAAGTACCCTGTCTCAAGTTGTGACCACGTATGAAGATAGAATCATACTAGTTAGAATTTTCCCTCACATGATTTCAGGGGCATATTGCAGTTACAATTGCTTAACTATTATACAAGACTTCTAAACCAACTTTGGTTTTGAATTCCTGTCATCATAGTACTAAGATATATGGAAATCAATATGCAGAAACTAATTTGGTTTCTCAGTTCTCACCAAAGCATTTGAAAAGGTGATAGGGATTGCACTGTACCTTTCCTTTCTTGGGTTTTCTTTCTTTCGATTTTCTTGAAATTAATGTCTTAAACCAATCGCCTGAACCCATTCTTGATGTATGATAACTTATCTCAGATCAACATACTCCTGGGAGTATTTTTATAAATACAAGTCATTAGCATATTCCTGTGTATTGTTTGTATTCAGGTTCAGAAAAATTTTACAGCTCTCAAGACATGGAAAAAGTATGCATAAAAACATAACAGATGCTGAATTTTATCAGTATACTTTAAAAGATTAGAATAGCATAAATCACAGTTTCTTGTAATAAGCACAACCATTAACAACTAAACTATGAAACTAATACTTTGATCTAACAAACAGAACAACAAAAATACGGATCAAACAAGTGCTTGCAAAAGATATGGCATAAGTCAAGTATAAATACAATCACTAGATATCACAGGCTGCTTTCATTGCGAAGCCAATCGAATTTAGTGCTAATAAAATCAAAGTGACAATTATGTTAATATATTTAATCATCCATCACACAAAATTGAAAAGGACATATTCAGCAAAAATGAACACAAAGTTAGCGAACAATGTCAAATAGAAATATAGAATACATGAATTCACAAGCCATAAGCTACTTGAACAGAGCATAACAGAACAGATTCAATGTTCGTCCAAGCAAATGATTCAAACGAAAAGTTTCGATTGCAGAAAAAAAATCAAAATCAGAGTAAACCCGCAGATTCGAACGAAGCACAAAAGTAGAGTATGATAAACCTAAAACTGGCACAGAAAAATTGAGCCCTAAGGTTTATCACAAAGAACAAAATCACAAAATCAGGATATATATACCTGAAATTTGAGATGGTTACGAGAAGAACTGAGAAAGCGAGATGAGATTAGATGGAAGAGGTGCCAGAGAGAGCAGATGCGATGAGAGCGGCGACAGAGAGAGCTCTCTGACGATGGGAGTAGACGCGACGAGAGCGGCGGCGGAGGGATCTCGTAGGACGCAAGGGATGACAGAGAGAGATTGTGTGATGCCACTACCAGAAAAAGGCCTATGGCCACGCTTTTTTCTTGCTACGCTTTAAAAGCGTGGCCAAAAGTGGTCAATGGCCACGCTTTTACGAGGGTGGCGATAGATTAGAGATTTGGCCACTTTTTTTTTTGCTACGCTTGAAAAGCGTAGCGAAAAGTGTCTACGGCCACGCTTTTATTAGGGTGATGATTGATTCGAGATTTGGCTACACTTTTTTTCGCCACACTTAAAAAGCGTAGCCATAGAGAGAAACAGGCACGCTTTTAAAGCGTGGCGATAGAGTTTCGTTATAGTGACATTTTAAAAGCGTGGCCGTTTCATACAACTCTTTTGGCACGCTTCAAAAGCGTGGCCAAAAAGGTTAAATTTTTTTTTTCAAAATAGTTATAATTAATTAATTACATTACACACCACGTTTGAAACTCTACCTCTCTCCTATCCTAAAACTCTTCTAACCCTTTGTATTCACCTTAAAATGAAAAACTCTTCCAAAGAACCCTAAACTCTCCGCGACCCCAGCAATCCGGAAAACATCGCCGGTGCTCCCTGTTCCGGCATACTAACCTAACACCCACAACACTCCCCTCCTTTCCCCTTACAATAGCGCCGCAGCCCCACTCCCCCTTTTCCCCTCTCTGGCGCACACAACACAATACACACATGCACCACCTCACCCACGCCGAAGAGGAGAGCTCGAGGAAGGAGACGCCGCCTTGCTGCCAGCTCCGTTGAAGACCAGCCCGCCGCCGCTGTCGACTCAAACCCGAGAGAGAGAGTGTGTGCGACGATGAGAGAGGAGGTGCTGTCACCAAACGCGTCGCAGCCGCTGGAGGAGCTTCGCTCTTCGTCGTCGCCGAGGAGGGGAAAGAGGAGCTGCTCCCGTCGCACCAGTCACTGTCGTGCTTCTTGGTTGCCGATGAAGGAGCCGCGAGAACCGTTGCCGTCGCGAAGGAGGGGGACGCGCGAGAGGGGAGCCGTCAGTGTTGTCGCCGTCACAGCTGTTGAGTAAATCTTTGTGCTTTTTCAGTAAACCTTCTATCATCATTTTACTGAAACCATCTTACAAAATTTTACTAATAGCAAGTTCAAAATGGGTCTACTAATTTTCATTGAATGTTATGTGCTGTCTGAATTTATGTTTTATTGTTGAATTTTTTGTAGTTCTCAGGAAATCCAAGGAAATCCAAGTTCTGGGTTGATTCTTTTCTGGTTCAGTAAGATGAGTTCTCAGGAAAAGCCTCTTGATTGATTTTTTATGTCTTATCTTTTTTATTTCCCTACTCTGACATATCTTTTGATTTGCATGATTAGGCTGCAAGGGAAACTGGTGCACTTCAAGAAGCAAAGGACAAACTTTAAGAAACGGTGGACTTTTTAGACCTGATGAAACCAATGCTCTGCAGGGTAAACTTGATGAAACCAATGCTTTGCTTGTCAAGGAGCGAGAGAATGTAGAGAAGGTTACCATCGAAGCAACTCCAGTTATCCAAGAAAAGGAGATTATTGTTGAAGACACTGCAAAGATTGATGCACTAACAGTGGAAGTTGAGAGGCTAAATGTAACCATGTTCAACATTTCAAATCTCTTACTATAGCAAAGATTGTATTTGTTCTATTTTATTATTAGTTATTATAGCAATTGGATATATCATGGAATTAATATATTTAGAGTGACAGATAATTAAAAGAGAATGGAAAAAGTAATTAGTATATAGTTATTACTTGTTTCAATTTATGTGGAGTTTAATATGGTGAATAATTAGGGATTAATTTGATTTAATTTGTGTGATTAAGGGACCCAGAATTTGGATGGTGAAGAATCTGAAGATGCATCACTTCTACTTTCTGTAGCTAAGGCATCACTTCTTTAATATTGATGGTTATATCTAGTTTATTAACTTACTATTTTATTGTCAAACTTTTTTTTTTGGAGACTAAATTGTGAATGTGTTGAGATGCTAATTGTCCTTGCTATTTGATTTAGGTTTTGCATTAACGATCCTTGATTCTGGGGGATTGGGGGTTCTTAATCCTTTTTCATTTATATCAGTTTCATTTTGTGAAAAACTAAAGTAGACAACTAACTGAGACTTGGGCCAGATGCTTTACTGTGAATTCTTATCCAGATATGTATTACAGGTTTAGACACAATAGACAATACTAGTAATAGTTGAAAAGTACAAATTGGGAAAAGTACAAATTGTTTCAATTAAATACAAAGCTAATAGATAAGATACTCGTATTTATATGCCTAGGTGCGACGAGAAATCCCTTGAGAATTCATTTTGCTAATGTGCTATGGTCACTCGCGGATATAAAATAACAAAGTCACTTGATCCCGTTGCTGCAAGTCTCAGTAGTGATGCTTTAGCTAAAATTATTTATTCAAGGCTTTTTGACTGGTCATTTCTCTCTGTTATATGTTCTTTCTTTTAGGAGATATTCCTCACCTTTTTTTATTGAACTCATACAAATATCTCTTGTTCCAGGATTATGGACAAGGTTAACAATTCTATTGGGAAAGATCCAAATTCAAAGAACTTAATCGGAGTCTTAGATATATACAGATTTGAAAGTTTCAAGACGAACAGGTGCTTAACTAGCTAAGGAACCTAGATGCTCTGTGTGTGTGGATAATGATGTGAAACTTGATCAAGTTCTTAATTTCTTATGTGTGGATTCATATCATTAACTTTTTACTTAAAAAAATTACACTCTACTAATTGTTCTTATGCAGTTTTGAGCAATTCTGTATCAATTTGACTAATGAGAAATTGCAACAGCATTTTAACCAGGTTTAAATCTGTCTTTTCTCCAAATTTAATCACTTGGTAAAATATTTCAATTGACTTAGCATTTGTACATGCAAGATAATGGAATTTGACATAGTTACTGTGTTAATTTAGTTGTATCATGTGCATGAAGAGTCCTATTATGTGGACATAAAATTTAATCTTCTTTGGAGTGCTTGTCAAAGCTAACTCTTTAAATCTTACAACACCCCAGTAATTTTCTGGCCCAAAATGAAGAAGAGCAAGATCCATTGATGTTATACTTTAAAACTTTCATGCTCACTTCAATTGGAATGCAGGTGGGGATTTCTTCTGGAGCTGCTGTAGCAGCAGCTGCAAAGAGACCTGAGAATGCAGGAAAGCTTATTGCGGTAAGTGCATTCCCTCAAATAATAATAAAAATCAACAGATGGATGTGTTACAAGGAATTTAATCTGCCTCAAAAAGGACATATGTTTACTGAATTTACAAAAACATCATACAGATTTATATACGTATGGTTCCTTTATTGGAACGTAGTGTTAAGTATCCATATGCTTGTACGGTAGCATAATGTTATTTTTTTGCATGGAAGAATATGCTTTTGTCCTGCTATTTTGGGTGACCAAGTTTCTTTTATATTGTGTTGTGTCTCCATAACTTGCTAGTTGCAATTTTTTAGTTTTTAATTTGGGTAGAACCTTTCAACATCATGTTTTTGTGATGTTTGTCCCTTTCTCACCTTTTTTCTTTTGGTTCATATTACAAATTTACAACAACTCACTCACACTACACACTTACACACTTACACACAACCCTATAAGGGGTTTACCGTCTGTTTGTTCTTTCCTAATTTTTGGTTTATATCTAACATTTAAATGGATCTGTCAATGTGGTGTCATTTACATTATCTGAATATTTTCTGCAGAAATTTTCCATTCAAGCAAGAAAAATGAAATGCACACTAGCTTCACTCATTGTATAATTAGTACAAGAGAAAGCACATAAGTAGGGTAAGCCATAGTTATGAATTCTTTTTATACAGCTGCTGTTGTCTATGTTTATCTATTACTTGAAGCCACTATCACTTGGATTTCCTTTTCTAGGCTTGAGTTCTTCATTGGACTAATTTATGCATAAGTTAATGGTCTTTAACTTTAGAATCAATAAAGTTCTTAATTTAACAGTGTGCTTGAATTGTATAGAGTACTGTGAGAAGTATGCTAAAGCTGAAGATGTAGGAGCTGCACCAGAAGAGAAATCAAGTGATGATGAGGAAATAAGTGAAGATCAATATGATTCAAGTGATGAACAGGTTGCTGGTAAAGCAGATCCTTAGCTGCTTCAAGTGATGAACTTGGAATTGTGGTCAAAGGGGGAAATGCCCCTTATTGTTGTTCAGTTTCACGTCAATGTAAATAATGTACCATTGATTTCCTGATGCAATCTTAGTTTCTTGTTGTGGCTCTTTCAAATTGATGCATTGTGCTTTTTAGCTTAGCATGGTACTACCATAATATGCACAAATACTCTTCCTGTAACTCATTTAATGCAATGTTCACAACTATTCATCTTTTGATCTTTGAAACTTGTAGAAAAGGCTTCAAATAAATTGATTGACAATTGTTGTTTCTTGACTGTGACTTAGTCATTGTTTAAATTTTACACTTATCTATGAATTTTGTAAGATTTTATTATGAAGATTAAAAAAAAAACAACAGAACCTGAATAAACTTATAGCCACACTTTAAAAGCGTAGCCATATTGTACTGCAATCATCAAAAGCTACGCTTAAAAAGCGTAGCGATATCTCTAGCTATTGGCACGCTTTAAAAGCGTAGCGTTATCTCTTGCTGTTGGCACGCTTTAAAAGCGTAGCGTTATCTCTTGATGTTGGCACGCTTAAAAAGCGTAGCCATATCCTAGCTATTGGCACGCTTTAAAAGCGTAGCCATATCTATCACATATGGCCACGCTTAAAAGCGTGGCAATAGATAAAAGCGTGGCGACAAAAAAAGCGTGGCGGTAGATCACCAAAAGCGTGGCGATAGAGCAACCGGCACCCTTGCAGTTGTGACCCTTTCAAAAGCGTGCCGGTAGCTCAAAAAGCGTGGCAAAAAGCTATCGCTACACTTTTTTTGACTTTTGGCAACGCTTTAAAAGCGTAGCAAAAAGCTTATTTTCTTGTAGTGTGCAAGCGGCAGCGGCAGCGGCAATGGCAACGGCCGCGGCAGAAGAAGCAGAAGTAGCAGCCACGGAGAGAGAAGTAGCTCGTGCCTGGGAGAAAGGAAGAAGCTCGTGTTTGATTTGTGAATGGAGCACGAAACACAGTTTGAATTGGGGCTGCCACGGGGAGAGAGAAGGGATAGGTTAGGTTTACATTAATATTTTCAGACGGAAAATTTAAATTACAGACGGATTTTCTGTCTGTAATATTTTAATAAAATGCAGTGTTTTGCCTATTTAAATACAGACGGATTTTCTGTCTGTAATTATTTTTTATGAAAAAAATTAATTTTTCTGACAGAATTATCGACGGATTCTCTTTTCCATCTGTAATTTATGCTAATCCATTTTTTTTTTGTTTTTCGACAAAAAATTCCTCTAAAATTTTGTCTGTATTTTCGTGGGATAAAATCTATCAAAAATTTTCGTCTATAATAACAAGTTTTCTAGTAATGACTCTTCAAAAATTCATTCTCGCATTCTAGGCAGAATGAGATTAGTTTTATATATACCAACTCTGAAGTAGTTATGTAAAAATAAAAAATAAAAAAAGAAGGAAGAGAAGAAGTAAATGGAAGCAGTTGCTTACTA
The DNA here is from genome assembly GCF_003086295.3 of Arachis hypogaea. NCBI lineage: Eukaryota > Viridiplantae > Streptophyta > Magnoliopsida > Fabales > Fabaceae > Arachis > Arachis hypogaea. Next base: position 16,661,461 of record NC_092036.1, read on the forward strand.
TTCCATGAGGACAGCATTATGGTGTCCATAGTCCATATAATAGCGTCATGTGTTGACTAATTATGAGGCACGTGGCTGAAAAATATGCTTTAAAAAATCTTATATAGCGAACCTTGATGCCTTTTCGATCGGCTGTTTGGTATGCAATATAATAATAACATTTAATAATGTAAAATTGGCTAGTATAAGATCTCAAATAATTTCACCAGTTACAGGTAAAACTTTAAAAGAATAATGTTGTTGTCAATAATATTATTTCTTTAAAATATATATAAAGTATTAACATATATATAGCATACGTACTCTCCTTATGTTACATAGTATAGTATATATTTAAGATATTACTTTATAGCTTCACATATAATGGATTTTCTAATAGTGAATAAATTTATAAAAAAAAACATATTAATAATAAAAGTATATATATTAATTTAGACCCTCATACCTAATACAACACCAAATCAAATATGACCTGATATTATTAAATTATAATAAAAATATAATAATAATGTATGTACTAGAATAATCATGAGCATATATATGAATAATCAGTAGCTAAACAAAGACGATAATCATCACATGTGTTTCAATAAGGGGGAATCAATGTAGGTACTTAGTCTCATTCAATGGTAGCTATTTGTTTAAGAAATAACCAATATTCTAGGGGGGAAAGGGGGTGGGTTATTACGTAGGGAAAAAATCTCAAATCAACAAGGAAAAGCGACTTGTTGCTTGTAATTAGTTAATGGGTCGCTATGTGTGCATTTGCCTGAGTTCCAACCACCCCCCAACTCACAAGTAGTAGTCGTACTTTGTCTCTTCCCTAACCCCATTTTGGCTCAGCATAATCCATCCTTCATTAACAAATTACAATCTAATTAGGCACTAATTAAATACAAAGATATCAACCACACATGAAGAAAGGAAGACATCACCAAGAGGCAAGAAAAACATTATTCAGTCGTAACACATTTAAACATGGATAAAACAATATATATATTAGATGGATAGGAAACAAAACCAAATTTGTCTCGAGACCTTCTTTTGTCTTTATATTTTTTTTCCCGAAACAATTACTAAATAAGATTTTAATAATGATACTTGAATATCATCATTATCCTCATCATATATTATTATATGGGCACACTACACATCCATGTAATCATATAATCAAGTTGGCCCAAGTTCAAATAGAGTCACGCGCATTAATGACGAGTGAAAACAAGCACCCAAAAACTCTTCATTAATTCGGGCTCATTATGAAAAAACGTCACTTCTTTCTCAACACGAAACCGCTACACGAAACCGCTCCTTCTCTTCGAATCTCTCTCAAAATCACTCAAACTTCAGTCACGTTCTCTGCGAAAACCACTACTGGAGAAGAATCGCAAGAAGATTTGCAAGGAACAACTAGAAACGAACGAAAACAGCAACAGAGATTCACCTTCCTCCTCCTCCTCATTCTCCTCCTTCTTTTTCACGTTCCTTCTTGTTCACATGTTTTCTTCTTATCTTCATTTTTTTTGTTATTGCTGCTGTATTTTTTTTTTGTCTTTTCCTCTTTCTCTCCTTTGTGAAGAAGCAGTAGAAGGTGAGCAGGAAGAGTTTTGAATTGTGCATAACAAAAATGAAATGAAATGGCCAACTCTACTGAATTGAACATCATTCATGTGCTGAACAAAACGTCATAAATATTTAATCATCAAGAAAAATATTTCTACATGCACAAGGACTCAATTGAACACACTAACAATCAAGTAAATCAAAATGAGCAACTCCACTGAAGCGAGCAACATTCATGTGCTGAATAAAACGTCGTAAACATTCAATCATCAAGAATAGCATTTTTCCATGCAAAAGAAGTTAACTGAACACATAACAATCAGGTGAATCGAAATAGTCAACACCACTTAACCGAATACCAATCATGTGCTGAATAAAACGTGATAAGGATTCAATCAGTAAGAAAAATATTTCTGCATGCACAAGGACTTAACTGAACACATTAACAATCAAGTGAATCAAAATGAGCAAGTCCACTTAACCGAGCAAAATGTTGGTGTTGTTGGTGATGATTATAACGAAAGAATCTGCGTGCGCGAATTTGAAAGAAGAATGAGGAAGAGAAAGGGGAGGAGAAATACTATTCTTGTTGATTGAAAGTTGATCACCATTTATTCACCACATGAACATTTTTTGGTTCAATGGCCTTTTTGATTTTGATTCACCAGGTGAATGTTGTTCGATTTGATGGCCTCCTTTTACTTTGTTCAGTATTTAAGATTATTGTGATAGCATGCAGCAATCATTTTCTAACTGTCTCAACGTAATAACTTCATTCAACTGATTTGAAGTTGAATTATTCATTGTTTCCATTCAGAAGTGTAGATTGAAGAAGAAAACAAAGAAGAAGAAGAAGAACGACGGAGTTTATTATGTTGAATTCAATGCAGATCAATAATGAATAATGCGAACAGAGAAGAAAAACGCGAACAGAGGAAAACAACGAATTTTATTAGGTTGAAGAAGAAGAACGCAAACAGAAAAAAAGAAGAAGAACGAAAACGCGAGAAGAGAACAAAATTTGCACACTAATTAAAGAACCCAAAATAAAAAAAAAAAACCCAAAATTTGATTATTTGCGCACTAATTAAAGAACCCAAAATTTAAAAAAATTGATTAAAAGAATGTTGATCAAAATACTCTTATTATTTAATGACTAAGTTATAACGCAAACACTTCATTATTATTATATTTAATGACTCACTTTAATGACACAACACAAACATTTAAGCTCTAGCTTTAGTTGTTTTCAGTTCTAGAGAGCTTTGAATCAGCGTCACTGTGAATTGTAATGCAAGGTCACATTCAACAATTTTTTTTTTTTCTCCCTTTACATTACCTCAATTCCCTCTTTTGCAACCCCAAGTTTTCCACCACTTCTTTAAAACCAAACCTTCTTCCCCAATTCACCCTCAGAGCTCATAACAAAGACTCTAAAACACAAAGAAACAAGTTTCAATAATTCTAAAACCCTTCCTTCTCTTCTTCCTCAAATCTTCATTCAACACCATGAAGAACACAAACAACAACAACAACAACACAAAACTCATCCTCCTCCACCCTTACATCCAGAAACAAGGAAGCTCCAATCGTCTATGGCTCCTCGCTTTCATTTCAATCTTCACACTCGCTTTTCTCGTAACACTAATCTACACAAGAGAAACATATTCAATCACTGCCACAACCTCACACGTCATAACATCTTCAACACCAATTAGCACAATCAATGTTCCTCTTCCTTCCACAGTCATCAACACTCTTCTCCACTACGCTTCCAAATCCAACGACACATACCACATGCAGTATTCAGATCTCAAATCAATCTCCGATGTCCTCCGAAAGTGTTCTTCACCATGCAACTTCCTCATTTTTGGCCTCACTGGTGAGACTCTGCTCTGGAAAGCCCTCAATCATAACGGAAGAACGGTTTTCATCGACGAGAATCGCTACTACGCTGCGTATATCGAAGAGAAGCACCCAGAGCTCGACGTTTTCGACGTGCAATACACGACGAAGCGAAGTGAGATGAAGGAGCTTATAGCTTCGGCTAAAGAGCAGGCTTCCAATGAGTGCAAGCCGGTGCAGAATCTTTTGTTCTCTGATTGCAAGCTTGGCCTTAATGACCTTCCAAACCATGTTTACGAGGTTGATTGGGATGTTATCTTGGTGGACGGTCCCCGTGGGGACTGGCCTGATGCTCCTGGCCGGATGTCAGCGATTTTCACCGCTAGCGTCCTGGCCAGGAGCAAGAAGGGCGGGAACCCAAAGACTCATGTCTTCTTGCATGACTATTTTGGGGAAGTTGAAAGGGTTTGTGGTGATGAGTTTCTTTGCAAGGAGAATTTGGTTGAGGCAACCGAGACTTTGGGACATTTTGTGTTGGAAAAGATGGATGAGAGGAGTTTCCACTATTGCAAGAATGATAATAGCTCATCGTCTCCTTCTACTTCTTCGTAAGGCTCAGGGGATTATTTTTTTTCAAGTAAATACCATTTTCAATTTATATTTCTATAATTTGAAAATTTTTAATTGGTCTTCAACCATCTAAGTAAATGGTCTATGAAACTTCTATAAATGGTGACATATTCAAATGCGCTTAGTTCAGTAACAGAATTATTTAGACCTATTACTTGAATGGTTAGATAACAATAAAAAAATTTTGAATTATAAAAGAGCATTTTATTCTTCGATAAATGGTTAGCAACCGAAGAAAATATCTACTCTTCTTTTTCTTCTTCATCATCAAATTTAGTTTAATAATGTCTCTCTCGTCATGCACACATTGCTATAAGAAGGTGCTCGGAATCATCATGGATCGTCTTAGCCGCAAACTGGTGGATTTAAAAAAATTCTTCTGGGTATTTATGATTTTTTTTTCACTACTGCATTTTGTTACTTTCTTTCTCTGGTTAAGGCTTGTAAAAAATAATTCTTTTTTGGCATTTTTTTTTCTTTTTACCTCTTCATTTTATGGCATTGAGAAATTATATTTTCTTCAATGAATTCAAGCTTCCAAGTTCCAAATTTCACTTCAGAAATCAGGTCAGAGCATATAGTATACTTACATTAGCAAAAGGGATATGTTGGGGGGAAACAGAACTTACTTAAAAAGGATTTTGTTTTGTACTTAATCCAAAGTAACTAATCTAATAGGTTTAACTTGTACCAGAAAACAAGTAATAAATAGGCTTAGTTTTCACACCTAATGGCATGGTTAATATTTCTTGCGTAGGTGAAATATTGTTAATAGAGTATCTAACAATTTTAGGTGTCAAGACCAATCTAGATGTTTAGCTTGTGTTTTCAAAGGTTAAAAATAAATTGTGTTATTTGCACTTTTTTTTTGGCACATCCTGAATTATTTACACATTTTATTTTTGGATATAAAAATAAATATAATCAAAAAATAAAATTATTAAATACAAAACAAATGATAATTTGGAATGCACCATTATATTCTAAAGTCTGAAGATTTAAAAATAGCGTTGATATCTAGGTACATTGTATTAGTCGTGTGACTAACACGACTCATGCAAAATTAAGGTCACTTACATGGAGGTGACTTCAACAACTATGATTTTAATTTGTTTTAAGAGAACGGTGAACTTCAACCATGTACCATGAAGACTATCATCTAGAAATTAAGAGAAAGAATAAAGTAGTATTTTGATTTTTAATATTTGAATTAAATTTTAATTTTATTTTTAATGTTTTAAATATTTTATTTTAGACTTATAAAGTTTTAAAAGATACTTTAAATTTGACATGAAAAATTAGTATACTGAAAAACTAATAACGTTAAATTTTAATACATAAGTAAAATTGATCTACCAATGATCATTAATATAATTTTTTTTATTTTGGAGCATTAATAATTGATTACTAGGATCACTACAAGAAATTCATCATATACCGTCAAATTTATCGGTGAAATTATTAAAAAAATTCATCGGTCAATTTATTGGTCTCGGATTTAGCAGCAAACAAAATTAGACACTAAAATCCTTGCCAGCAACTCAGATTATAAAATATGACGGTAATTTTTGGTAAAATTAGCGACAGATTTAAATAATTTCATTGATTGGCAAAATTATGGAAGTGGTCACCGTCAAAAAATTTTTTACGGTAACTTTGACACTACAAATTTTAGTTTAGTGCCTTATTACCATCAGATTTATTCCCTTTTAAATCTAACGGTATATATTATTTTATATTAATTAAATTAAAATTTACTGACAAATTCAATCGATGATAAATCTGACAATAATCTTAAATTTTACTTTATTTTATTTTTTGAATATGTTAGAACTTGATCTACTAGTCAATAATTAATAGTCAAGTAGTATTTTTAATAAAAACAGTCAACTATAATATTAAATAACAATTATACATAATAAAAAGTCAAAGAGATAAATTACCAATATGTCAAAAAATGCAAACAAAATCCAAATCACTACGAATTTTGATAATTATCGTTGTCATCTCTCCTTAGTCCTGTTGAGACGCGGTCTAGGTGGTGGTGTCAGTTCTTGTTCTGGTGTCAGTGTAGAGGACAAGGAGCCCCCTTTATTAGTGACGCTGCCACCAGTGTGCATCTGGTTATAGTGCACCGCATCTGGTGTCGCATCCGCTAAATCTGCTCTAGCTTCTGCCTGATGGACTCTATTTTGCATCATGAGTATTCCTCTCTACCATGCATATGAGCATCTTGTTATATACCTCTTCTCAACCAGATGTAGCCGGTGACCCTAATCCTGAAAGCTCTAGGTGAGGGAGTGAACCTGCTCCCGCAAATTGACGTCTTCGGAATCTGTAGGGTTGGTGGCTGAGGTAAACAAAGCCCTCAAGGTCGAGGTGTGTATGTTGATAGCAAAGAAGAATTCTAGCTTGTAGACACAATTTTTGTATAGCTAGCGAATTCGGTCTGACACCACACTGAATTTAAAACTAATTTCAAAGCTAGCTTATTTGCCTTATAATGGCTCCGGGGAATTTTGGCTTAGACTTAAGGTCCAATTTAGGTAAACAACTTAATTAAGTTTCTTTTGACAAAATAGCTTAAACAATAAATGGCTATATTAAAAGTAGCTTATAAATAAGTTATTTTGTGTTTAAATTTATAGCTTTAAAAGTGCTCACTTTATAAAAATGTGATAAAAAGTAGTAGTATTATGAGAGAAGTCATTTTTTTTAACTTCTCTATAAGCTCATAAATAGCTTCTTAGAAAGCTGCAATTTGATTTTGAAAATTGCACCAGACATTAATACTACTACTTTTCATAAGTCAAAAGTTCAAAAAAGTTACTTTTGAAACTTTTCAAACGGGTCTTTAATATTCACCATTCTAACACAAACAGACAATTTCGAGTGAACACACCGTTCAAACAATGGTTATACTGTAGATTCTAACCGATTATAAAATCCCTTTGTCTTTATCTTAGGCTCTTTCCATACTATTAACACCGATTGCATTAAATACTGTCTCATTATATCTCTCTTGGTTACCCTCCCAATTCAGCTCTTCCATGTTCACTTTTCTGACCACCCTAATTCTCCTTTATTGACCCTCAGACCTAGTGGAATTTAGTGCGTACTGATTGATTCTGTACTCGTTAACTTCTCCGACTTTTGTCCACACGCAATATCTTTTGTTGAACCCATTACGGTAAAGGTGAAGGGTTATATCTGAAGGTTCTAACCACTTAATCAACCAACACTTATAGCATGGACACCTAGATACCCCTTGATATCTAATGTAACACCCTAATATTCAAATCCTTATGCTCGAGTCATAAGTCAATGATATTACGGTGGTACGACTCTCAGGTAGATTTTTAATATATAAATATAGGTAATTTCGACAAGAGTATTAATCGAGAAGTCTGAAAAGAGTAGAAATAAAATCACGAAGACATATTAATCACGTTTCGACAACAAAAAGATAAATCGTGAAGCCGAAAGCGATATACGGACAAGGCATAAAGAAGATTAAGAGATAGATAACAGATATATATATATATATATATATATATATATATATATATATATATATATATATATATATATATAAAATATAAGTAAATAGCCACTAGTCGCGACCCGCAAAGTTTAGGCCGGCTAGGGTACAGTATGAAAGTAGTTGACAACAGTATATCCTAATCTCTCCCAAAGAAAACATGAGAGCCTCTATAGGCAAGTTCAAAAGAGTTCAATACATAATATAATCTTTTCAAAACAAAGGTGGAGAGATTCTAAGCAAAACACAAAGTAGAGAAAATAAAGATCTTCGCCGTCTCTCTGACGAACCACAACTCACTTCTGAGCACCTGGACTTGTATCTGAAAAATAAGAGATATATAAGGAATGAGAACCCCAGGCCCATGGGTTTCCAGTACGGTAAAAGTGCCAAATAAATACAATGCACTGCAATAAAAACTCACTAAGCATCCTAAACTTCTTCCCCAATTATCCACCCTAGGTTCTCGCTAATCTATGAATAGGCAACTATCATAAGGGAGTGCTAAATCTAATTCATGTTTCAGATGTTTCCAAACTCGCTGACTCTTCCACGAATCAGACTCAGAATCGTAAACAAAACCATCACCAGTTGTTCTGCCTCAACAATTCTATATCAATACATCATACCCTCACCTGGAGCTAGTGAAACCACATCACTGCGTCTACCCAGGGAGCCCAAATTATCTCATTCAATAATCATCATCATCATGAAATCGCATCATCAATTCATCTCATCAAGAACAGCCCACAACATCCACCGACACCAGCATGAGGGGCCTCTCAGTTGTACAAACACAAGCAATACAGGCAAGTAATACACAAATAAGATACAAGTAGAACAAGTAGCATATAATCAGGTAACATAGCATATATGATGTAAAAATCCAAAACAAATAGGCAAACCCAAATAATTCAAACATATGCAAATGATTAATGCGTGCCCTATGGCTGATGATACCATCTGTCGGTTATCAAGCCTACCTGACGTGTCCAATAGCTAACCTGACGTGTCCAGTAGCTAACCCGGGCACAGTCTCTCTGTTGCGTATTAATATCATTAGAGGGAATATGTGCCATGTCACCATTAGAGGGTATATGCGCCCTGTCGCCATTAGAGGGTATCTGCGCCCTGTCGCCATTAGAGGGTATCAGTTCCCTGTCACCCTTACAACCAAAGAGAAAACACAAGCATACTCACATTCAATATTTTCCATCATTATTCATTTATCATATTCGTTCATTAATCATATATGCATTTATACTCAGTCATAATCAATAATGGTTTTGCCGTAACCCGGTAATAACTCAGTCATCCGGCTCACAGTTCAATCTAGAACTAGCCAATTTATCAACATGGCTCCGTCGTACCCGGTAATAACTCAGCCATCTGGCTCATGGTTCAATCAAGAACCAGCCATTTATCAATAAATATAGCCCTTCGGCTCATGGCATACACGGTACTTCCACCGTCATCCTCCATATCTCATATAATCATTTTTGATCATCATTGATCATAACTTTTCCCCTTACTTCATTTGCAAGTTACCACATCCCCTAGCTCCTTTCTCATTGCTAGGCATATCATAATGATTTAATACATAAGAGGTGAGATCGGAGGCTTAGAAGTATGAGATTTGGCTTTTAAAACTCAAAAATCAACTTTGGCATGAAAACAGGGCCACGCATACGCGTCCTCCACGCGTACGTGTGGATGGCCACAATGTTCATCGACGCGTATGCGTCGCCCATGCGTATGTGTGGGTGGAAAAATAGCAAACGGATGCGCACGCATCAGCCACGCGTACGCGTGGGTGCATTTGTGCCTCACGCACAAAACTGGCACAACTCTGGTATAACGCATGCGGGGGCATTCTGCTAAAAATTTTTCTAAGTTAAAAGCTGAAAAATTCACATATTAAACCCCCAATCTTTCAACGAACATAACTTCCCCGTTTTAAATCATTTTTCGCCCGTTCTTCGAACGGCATGGACACCCCGGATCCAATTTTATTTCTAAATAAGTTTGGCACAAAACGGGGATCCAGAATCCAAGTTATGTTCCGTCAAAGTATGTCCAAAAACCATATTTTTATACAAAACCACAAAGTGCCATTTTCAAAATAAGCCATTTTCAACCCTTTTCAAAATCAACCAAAGCATGTCAATTTTAACCGTTTTTGAAATCAATCAAAATATACCAAAATCAATATCAAGCCTCCTCAACTCATACATTAATACCTTACCACAATTCACAAAACCGCTATATAACCATTTTTACTCATTTCAAATAAATGGCTAAATTATAAACACAATAACATGTCATACATCCTTCCTCATTCCAATTTTCAACAATACTATTTCAAATCAACCATCATTATACATAATCAATATCATACTCACTATCACATGGTTTCACCCACAAATCAACCTTAATCATTCCTCAAGCATATATCACAACATACATATCTCTCATGCATCATCATACCATCAAGGCATCAATAATCATAATTACATATATGACCACATAATATATCTCAACCAAAACCAAACATACCTCATCTACATAATTTCACTCAAAATTACCAAATTCCATACTTTAACTCCTCAAACCTTATTATTCAATAACTAACCCAATCATTCATATATTCGTTATCTGAAATTCATCCAATCACTTGTGTCATCATACAATGCACACATCAACTTACCTTCCTTACCTCTTTCCGGTCTCCGGCCCAAAATTCATGGCCTCCGGCCCAATTTTACAATTTAAATGCATAAACCACAAATCAATACTCATTACCCAATACATCAAATTCTCAATACACCAAGAATACAAGGGCACACAATTCTCAACTCAATCATTAATTCACATTACATACCAACTATGCATATTAGCATCAACCATTTACACAATCCAAACTTAATCCTAGGGGCATCTAGCCTAGGAATTCTCACACACCACATGGTACTTAAATGAAACTTAAACCGTACCTCTTGTAGCCAAACTAATTGAGCCTCTTCTATGAAAGTCTCCACCAACCCTTAACTCCAAGCCTCACCAAAGCTCCACAAGCAACACCAACCTCCCAATTGTGCATCAAAATCACCAAATACACTAACATAACCAATTTTACATACATAATCAACCTAGGACTCATAAAATGATAAATCAGAAGGGTTTGAGTACTTCTTACCTCACCCCATATGAAGTAGGGATAGAACCCACTTAGAATCCATGTTGGAGTATCCCTAAACACCCAAAATCACAAGATTTCAATACTAACTACCCAAAAATATTTAACAGTGGAGAATTTCAAAAACTGGACAGAGATGAATGGAATACTCACCACAAAAGTTGGATAGAATTATAGAGAATGAGAAGAGCGACGCATGGCCGTAAACGGCCCGTCAATCAGAGCTCCGTAGCTCAAGTTATGGTGGTTTAAAGATCAAAGAGAGTTAGGTTTTCTCTCTTCTCTTCTCTCTTCTCAATTCAGCACCCCTCTTCTTATTTTAGGGAAAAATGAACTGAAATGCTCATAACTAATGTTTATATATGTTGGGTCTTAGGTCCACTTAGGCCCGATTCACTTATTTTTATCCGTTGGCCCAATTTTGGGCCAAAACCCTTTAAGATTAGCGCTCTAAATCGCACTTTAAATATCTCTACCTCCCTTAATTATAATTCCTCATTTCTTAATCTTATTTACTCATAATCAATTTTCTCAGCTGCAGTACCAAACAGATCTCAACCAGTACTGCCGATCAAAATTCCACAGCGCGCTTTTTACACAAAAAACTATGTTTTCTGACTCGGGAAAATTCACTAAATCCAAATATCATATTTAAATTATCAAATTTCTAATTGCCAAACCTTCCAACCATATTCGCTCCTATTTAACTTATTATTTAATTAATTTCGGTTAGACCGGGTATTACACCTAAACGGTTTCATGTTGAAGACATACACAACAAATTATTCAACCCCCTGAAAGAACTAAGGTTTTAACACTCTCCCCTCCGGTTGACCGTTGTTCCTATCATACATGCACAAACGATGACTTGAAATCATTTTGCAATAAACAAACTAAAATTTAGCCAACAACACAATTTATTAAATTTTTTAAAAATTTTGATAGAATTTTGTCTATAATTAAAATGCTCTACCAAATATAATTTTTATTTTTTCACAAACCAAATATGTCTTTAAACAATTTTAACAAAAATTCAATAGAATTTTTCCTTAATTTTGATACCTCTACCAAAAAATGTTATCAATTTTCATAGAGAAAATAGTTATAGACATAAATTAAAATAAATACACATTTAATAAAATATCAAATACTAGTCATTCTAGTGCACGTCCCTTTATTATTCCACAATTTTCAGCAAAAAAAGGGGTTCGAAAAGACACCACTAGGTAAGGGTGTTCATGGGTCGGTTTGGTTTGCATTTGAAGTGAACTTAGAATTGAACTAATTAAATTGTAATTAGTTCGATTTATTTGACTTTTTATTTTTTTTGTGTATCCAAACCAAACTAAATCGATCAAGAACAGATTAATTCAGTTTGAATAATTGAATAGCCAAACAAATAGAAATTTTAAAAAAATAGAAAAATGATAAATTTGAAAAAAAAAGATATATCTATAAATATGATAAACATGTAATATCATCTAAAAAATAAAAAATATTTTAACAATGACAAAATCCAAATAGCAAACACATGAAAATCCAAACATATTAAACCTCAAGCGCATCAAACTCCAAACATATTAAAAACTAAAAACAAAAATGTAACAGTAATAAGCCTTCAAAGTCTTCACTCTATAATCTTTTATTTCATCAACCAAGCATGTTCAATGACGTTAAATTTTTTCACTTTTCAAACTGCAAAAAAAAAACATAATAGAAACATCAGCTACTCAAAATTTTTACAATCTATACAGAACAACATAATTTGGTGATTTTTTTCAAGAACTCATAATTCGTCACTAACATGTATTTTAACAAGAACTCAAAACTTCAAATTTTAAAATAAACCAACTGAACAAAGTAAAAAGAACAACTTTAATTTCTCATAACAAACCAATTGAACTAAAAATTGAAGAGAGAGAGAGTATAAAAGAAATGAAGACTTAAAAGAAGTCTAACTCCAAAAATATCTCTACGATAAGAAAAGAGATTTTTACTGGAGTGTCCTCCATTAAATTTATTCAGGATTTGGACAAGTATCTTGGGGTCATGCTTAGCCATTCTAGGGTGATCTGTGTAACTTTTAATGATGTCATAGATAAGATTTGGGGTAGACTTGGGGTAGACTAGCAAGCTGAAAAGGGAATTTACTCAACTGAATAGGTAGACTCTGCTTGGTTAATTCTATTGTAGTTATTATTCTCACATATCAGATGTAGGTTTCTATTTTTTTAAAAGGATCATAGATAAAGTGGAGTTTATGATGAGAACTTTTTTTGAAAAGGACAGACTGATGAAAGAGGATTGAATCTTGTTAGTTAGAAGGTGTTGGTTATTCCAAAAAAAATATGAATATTTAGGGATTAGAGATCCTTATTGTGCGAATATTGCTCTTCTTGAAAAGCTAGTTTGAACTTTTTTCGATCATCCAAGTTATGGATTCAATTGTTGGATACCGAATACCGATCATCTCAAGATGACAGTTTTGGTTATACTAGGAATAAGGGCTCACATTTGGAAGAGTCTTTACAAGGCTTGAAAAGTGTTGAAGGATGAATTTGTTTGGTGTATTGAAAATTTGAATTAGAATTTTTGGTTTTTTAGCTAGAAGAGAGAAGGACAGTTATCTAATAAGATGGATTATATTCACATTTCTGATTCAAACCTCCAGATACAAAATATATGGTTAGTTGGTAGGTGGCATTTGGAGACTTTTTATTTCCTTCTATCTCAGAATCTGAAAGGTAACATTCTTTCTTATAATCCAGATGTGCAAACAGGTCCGAAAGTGGGTTGGTATTGGTTTGGAAGTCTACAAATTACACAATGGTTACTTGTAGTTGTGTAAGCAACTTTTTGGTTGGGAGAAACGGAGGAATTGGCTTTGACTTTGGCGCTAACTTGTTTCGAGAAAGCACAAGTTTTTTGTTTGGCTGTGTCTTAGGGAAGCTCTTCCTACTACAAGTTTTCGCTTTAGAAGAGGGAAGTCATCGTCGAATAGGTGCTCAAGATGCCTTTTTAGCAAGGAATCGGTTTTACATTGCATTCAGGATTTTTCAAAAGCTCAGCTTGTATAGCACATGTTGGATATTTTTTGTCATCCTTTGGATTTGAATAACTTGTTCTTGTATCATAGTAGAGAACATCTTTAGGATTTTGGTAGATATGGCGAATAAGGAATAATGACATCTTTAATTCTCATGAGACTTCGCCTCGGAAAAAATATTTTGTCTGGATTTAGCTTTAGAAAAAGAGTTTAGGAGTATTTTTGAATTACAATGTATGTCTCTTCCTTCTATTCTAAGTAATTCTTAGAATCATCCATTTATAGGTACTTTTAAGATTAATTGTAATGCTACTTATTCTGGTTCTGGTAATATTGTTGGTTTTGCTTGTGTTATTAAAATTGTAATGGGTGTTAGTAAAGAGGGTGTTTAGGAATGATTGAGAGTAATATTTTTCAAGAAAAATTGTTTGCTATTTGGAGATGTTACGTTATCTCTTAGCCTGTGTTGTGGGTCAACCGGATATTATTTGTGAGACGAATTGTGTTAATGCATTTAATCTTGTTATTAATCATCAAGATGATTTTGGGTTTATTGATCTATTAATGTTTAAAATAAAAGATATCATACGTTGAAATCGGTGTGCTGACTTTCGTTTGGTTATGAGATATGTAAATACGGTGACGAATACTATGACAAAGATGTCAGTAAGATTATAATTTTATCAAGTGAAACTTTTTTCTTTTTAAAAGAAGTTTAAAAATAGTTTTAAGTAGACTGTCTTTTATTTAAGTAGTTTTTTATTTTTTTGTTTAATTTATTTAAATAAAAAAAATTATCCTTAATGATACAATGTGTACATCAATAGTGTGTGCGGGTGGTGGAGAGGTTCTTATATCAGCATAACTTATTCTTCCGCTTACAATAATGAATGAATAATGATCTTGTTTAGAATAATCTTGTTTATGAATTATTATGTGTTTTTAATTATGAATTATTGTACTTGTTTCTATCTAAAGGTTTATCTTTTCATACCAAAGACGACAAACGTAATTGATCCCAAATACGTCAACGAATCACGCGCCCACTCCATAACATTATCTCAATGCAATAGTAATTTACATAAAGATAAACGTATTAAGTGATGGGAATGATCGATCTCAAGTAGGTATCTTTATATTCAAATATTATAATATGATCCAACAATAATGAATTTTTTTTACACGCAAAAATAAGATAAATAAAAAGAGAGGTAAATAAACAAAAGATATTGTGTTCTATACTTTTATTCCATATTAGTTTGATTTCTTATTAATAATTGTGTTAGAATAAAAATAGAAAACAATATAATGATTCATAATATAATAATACTTTATGAATAAAATAATAGTTTTTACTGAAAAAATAATTCTCCTTTCAATAAAATTTGTTAAAGAAATTATATGATAATTGATTTTGACACCATTTAAATTTGTATTTTACTCATATATAAATAGGTAAAAAAATTTGTGTATCATTCTTTAATTTGTTTATGTACTATTTTTTATTATAATAATTTGATAGTATAAGACCAAAGAAATATCAATCATTCTACTATTTCTTAATTTGTTAATAAATTATTGAGGAAAAAATTGAACTCATTATGTTTGTTCAAAATTTGTGTTTTATCGAGTTAGATGGTGGATGTGTATCTATATCTAATATAGAAATAGAAAACAATCAGTTAGGGGTGACAATCAGGTTAGTTCATCCCATTTTGTCATGTTTTATGCGGTTAAAAGTTTGTTATTAGGTGAATTGGCCTGTTTCATCCTATCTAGTGATGAGTCAATGTCGAATTCTATCTTGTCCCGCTTAACGGTAGATTAGCAAGTTGATGGGCTAAATCTGTTAATTTTTTTTGTTTTTTTTAATTAAATTTTTTATTTTTTATTAATAAATAATTAAATATTAAACAATATATATAATTTCGTAATTATTTTAATAAATTTATTATTTTTAAAGATATAAAAAATTTATAATTTTAAATTCACAAATATTAAAGTCTTTATAATTCTAAATATGTAATAAATATAATCATCAACCAAATTTTTTGAAATAAAATAATTAAATTAACATTGTAAAAAATAAAATAAACATTGTCCAAAACATATAATTAAACATCTTCAAATCTTCAATCAATCAAATATAGAACATAATCTAAATATAATTTAAAATATCTTCAATTACAAAAAAGAACGACAGATCCACCACAAAAATTTATCCCGCCAAAATTTGTGAGTTAGGAAAATTTTTAATTATAGCGATTTTAAATTTGTAACCCGACCCGCCTTTTTAACGAATTACGTAAAGCAACTCGCTGAATTTCGATCTATTTATCACCCCTAAATAGAAGTGAGCAATAAGATTAAATTTCTGTTTTATTTGACTCATTTTACACTAGTCCCTAATGCAGAAGATACCCATATTAAACCCGCCTGGATTCTAGAATAGAATACAAGTAATATTATCATATTTATAAAATAATATAATATTATAAGACTAGTAAAATTTATTATTTTTTATATTTAATTAATTATATTTTGAATTTTAAATGATAAATTTTAATAGTATAAAAATAAAATATTAATTTAAAATATATATTAATTAATATTAATAAAAATGATTAATTTTTTAGTATTTTTTAATAAAATATATTTGTAGTTTATTATTTGTGTAATTTTATTTTTTTTTAAAATGTGGTTTTATTCACTTTTTATTTTTTATATTAAATTTGATAAAAATATTTTTAATTATGAACTGTTAGAATGTTAACTTTAAATATGATATTATTTAATTTAAGATAAAAAATCAGATTTTGTTTACTTTAAAAGTATAAAAATTAAACTATCTGATTTTTGGAATAAAAAATATAAAATTTTAAAAATATAAAAAATTTTAATATTTAAATATATTACCCATTTTATTTTTATAGATGAACAAATTAATCGTTAAAAAAATACTTAATTTGAAACTATAAAAATATTTTTTATATAATAAAATTAATTATTATATATATAAATATAATTTCATTAATTTTTAATATATATTTTATATTAATAACTTATTTTAATGATTAAAAGAAGAGGACGCATGCATGATTATAGGTGCCTTTGATGTGCATTACTCCATTTGTCTCTCTTTATAATAAGCAGGCAATTGCCACCGCAAAGCTTGCATTGTATCACCGACCTCATCCGCAATTCACAGAACACACAAAAGCCAGCGATGGCTACGGACTTCAGTTCAATTCCCCTAATTGGTAAAACTTTCATACCAGTTCCATAGCCATCATTCTCGATATTTTCAACCAATCATATCTTTCGATTTCATAGCTTCATTTTGTGTATGTAGATAGAAATTAAACATAAATAATTATAATAATTTCGCTGATGGTTTTAGTTCAGTGTCCGTGAATCAAGAATTTTGAAAGTTCAATTTTCATTATAACAAGTTATTAATTATGTTACAGTTGATTCAGAATTATTTACTTCATATACTTATGAATTCAGAGGATAAATTTAATTTCTTTTTGTTCTATGTAGATGTTAGTGCCCTTTTAGCCAAGTGTGATGACCCAAAAATGGGAGAGGACCCTGGTGTTCTTGAAGTTGTTAGACAGTTGGATAAGGCTTGCACTGAGGCTGGGTTCTTCTATTTGGTATTTATCTTATATTTATTTATTTTTCTTCTTTTATTCTGTAGCTTGCTTTCTTGAAATATGAGATAAATTGGTAGGGTTCTCTACATCATAACGATTTCTGTGTTAGAATTGCTTATTTTACATTGACGGTAGGTTCAGTAGTCTTTGATGTGTAGATTCCAAATTTCTCTAGAATAAAGATTTTATTAATTGATCATTAATAATATTGCTTTGGAACTGAAATGAACAAAAAGAAAAAAACGTTTAAGCAATAGATCTCATATACTAAGTTAACCTAACCAACTTGGGTTGGTCAAGTTTTTAGTTCACTCGTCTACTTAAGCAAGTGTCAGAGAGTTAGAATCCCGCCTTGTGCATGAGCAACTCATTAGCTAGCAGCAAATCCTTAAATAAAGCTTTAATTTGCGACGGATTAGTATTTGGCCTATCAGGCTAAGTGATACCGTGGAAAACCAAAAAGGTTAATAATATAATCCCACAAGGATACATTCAAGGCAACTTCTAGTGAAGCTATTGTCATTTACAAGCATCTGAGTAAATAGAGTTCATATTAAATCAATAGAGGGATTAATTATTATTTGATTTTCTCTAAAAGTTTATTTTCTTGGCAATCCAAGGCAAGATTTTGCATTCCGGTTTTCTCCCTTGTCATCTTTAATCATTATTATTTTGGTTATTGTTTTGCTTAAATTCTATGGTCCTTGATTTACAGAAAGGTCATGGTGTTTCTGATGCTCTCCTTAAAGAAGTTAAAGACATAACTCGCAGATTCTTTGAACTACCTTGTGAAGAAAAGACAAAAATCAAAATGACTCCGGCTGCAGGGTTCAGGTTAGCCTGGATGCCGAGTTCACTTTATTTAGTTGTTAGATATAAGATCAATGTATTCGCCTTTGCCTAATAGCTTCTTCACCTTCTGGAAGTTAGTTCGTAACATGATATCAGATGTTTAGAACTTCGATGATTGATTGATCTCAAGATTGATCCTAGTTGTCATTTTCCAAAAATTGCACACAGAGTTTCAGCATATGGTTGGGTTGACCTATACCTTCTGTTCATCCGTATGGATCTTTCTTGAGGGGGCGCATCATTTTTAAAACCATCTATATGTATTTATCTAGCAGCATAAAGTTTGACATAGTTGATTTGTGACATTTTATTTATATGCATCACAGCACTTGCTATAAAAGCCTAACTTCTGATGCAGAGGTTACCAGAGGGTTGGAGAAAATATAACTAAAGGCACACCTGACATGCATGAAGCAATTGATGTAGGTATTACTAAGAATATAGGTCTATGTCAATGTTCTTTAGAGTCAATTTTGATCTTTTCTTTTCCCTAAATTAAATCTCCACTCTTTCATTTGATCATATTGTTTGAAGATAGATTCCCTCACTATACCATATCATTTTCTTTCTCTGATTGCTAAGCATAGTAGCTCTACTGATTGCTACATTTTTTCTTTGGCAGTGCTATAAGGAGGTGACAAGGGGCATGTATGGAGATCTTGGCAAAACTATGGAAGGATACAACCAGTGGTATGTGGAATCATGTTTATTTTTTATCTTTTTATTTTTAATAATGCCTGCTTCACTGCTTTAGACGAATATCATGCCCAATAGACATAATTTCATGTATGCTTTTGCTTCTAGTCGCATATATCTTATGGGAATTTCTTTGGTGAAGAATAAAGTTGGGTAAAGAGTAGAATTGGCAGTTGGGTGAAGAGCAAAGATTTTTCCTAAATTTATAGAGAATTTGTGAGAAGAAGACCGACAGAGTACCCAGTCAGGAGGGTGGATGAGATAGAAGATGGACAGGGGGTGAAAGGCAGAAGAAGACCTAGGAAGACCATCCATGAGGTGGTCAAACGAGATCTACATGTAAATGGTCTCTCTATAGACATGATACATGATAGAGTTCAATGACGTCGTTTGATCCATGTAGCCGACCCCACCTAGTGGGACAAGGCTTCGTTGTTGTTGTTATAGAGAACTTGTGCATTGCACATGATATATATTTTGTGACTTTTTCTATTATAAAGGAAGCAATCTTCACTCTCATTGAAAGGTACAATGCACCATAGCATTATCGATATCTTATTAGTCAAGATTCGAATATTGATCAAATTAGTTTCATTCTCTTAGGATTAACTTTGCATGAATGACATTTGATACATGTCTCTCATATCCAAGCAATAGAGTATTGCACTTGGGAGTACTAGCATTTAGTATAGAAGTCCTTATGTGATAATAACAGACAGTGAAGTACCAAAATTACCCATGAAAGAAAGATCATGTCACTGACAAAATCACTTATAGAAGAACACAAACTCAAAAGCTTAAAGAAAATTATGGATGAAAGATCATGTCATCAACAAAATGGTTCTCCTTTTTGGGATAGATTTGTTAAACAAATCAAGTCTATTGGATATATTGGCCACCAGATTTTTGTTCTTTTTTGGCTAACATTATCAGTAACATCTTTTGTGATAATTTTGGTACTTCGCTCATTAAAATATCACACTTATGTCTTCTTAAGCTAATATGCATTCCAAGTTCTAACCCTTGCAATTTTTTTGTCCATCATGCAGGCCTCAAAATCCTCCAAAGTTCAAAGTTATTATGGAGGAATATATTAGTATCTGCACAGGCATGCTTTCTCATCCTTTTATTTCTATTCCCATCATTTTGTTTCCTGGGTTAGAATTTTTCATTCTTATGATGATTCTTTTGGTAAGAGCAGAGCTTGCAAGGAAAATTATGCGAGGTATCGCTTTAGCACTAGGAGGATCGCCAGACGAATTTGAAGGACAGAGAGCTGGGGATCCATTTTGGGTAATGCGGCTTATTGGTTACCCGGGCTTAACCACTACAAATGGAACTCATGAAGCTATGAAAAATGACATTGGATGGTAATGTAATTATAAAATTCTAAACTGAGGTTGCGAACTACTTGCAAGTTACTAATTTAAGTTTTTCATTTCCATTACATTATTGATGTATTTTCTGTTGATGTTTACTTTTTTGTCTTTGTTTCTTTTATTTCATGAAATCCAGTGGAGCTCATACTGATTATGGTAGGATATATATTTATATATCTTAGCCTTCAATCATGATTTATTTAGATTATCTGTTAATGAGTAATTGTCAATTGTCAATTAATGATCTTAAGATGCTGTGCCTAATAGGTTTATTGACATTGTTAAACCAGGATGAAGATATAAATGCTCTCCAGGTATTCTTGTATATAATTCCTTCTTGATTTTAGATACTGATAATCTTCATTTGTTGCATACAATTCCTGATATTACTTCTGTTTCTCACTATGAGCACTCTTTTACTGAGTTATATAACCTTGAATTCAAATTTTATATGTAGTTTCTGTTTAAATGTATATGAATTTAGTTAGAGGTGATTGATTTCGTCGAAGTTTTAAGTTTCAATTTTCAACCTATGTTTACTGCTATAACCATTAATTAAATGGTTTAACTAACATGTATCCTGAAGACACATTTTAAGGTTATATATCGAGAAAGTTTTGTTATTGAAAATACAAAATATTGAAGTTTTTAATGCGTTTGTTGTGTATTTATTAAAAGAAAAATTTTTAAAACTTCTACTAATAGTAATCTTAACATGTGCCTTACTAAATCCTTAATTTAATTCTAGGTTCACTAAGGCTCTTAAATGGATTCAATTCCCTCCAAAATGAGAAAATGTGGGGTTAAGAAAACTTAAATCATGGTTGCTTTTTGTTTCCCATTGTTTATGCTATGATATTGTTGAAGGTGAGAAACCTCTCTGGTGAGTGGATATCAGCACCTCCAGTTCCTGGCACATTTGTGTGTAACATTGGTGACATGCTAAAGGTAAATTTTCACGCTTTTAATCTCTTAATCAAATCAATACTCCATGAGAATTGAGACATAGTTGAATAATATCTGATCAAGTATGGAAAAATTACGGCAGATATATTCCAATGGTTTATATGAGTCAACTTTGCATCGGGTGATAAACAACTCTCCAAAATATAGAGTCAGTGTAGTATACTTTTATGAGGTTAGCCCCTATTTTCTATACTTCGTTCATTTGAAAATATTTGTCACTTTTTAAGATGTTGGTATATTTATAACTTAAACTATAATTCAATGTATGTGTAAATATAGTATCTGGGTAATATAGGGAACAAATTTTAGTTAGCCAAAGTCAATATTAATTAAGTTTTCTTTTTCAATTCCAAAACTCATTTTTGTAGGAGCTTTAGTATTTAGAGTTTATAATTTAGGCCTTCAAGTTGAGGATTTATTGATATAGTGTCTAGACTTTTAAGATAAACAAAATAATTTTGAAAAGGTTGTTGATATTGACTAAAAAAAAGATTGGCTCCTTAGTATTACTCTTCTGAATATACCAAAAGTTAAAAGTGACCGATATTTTGAAAGAGATCTCTTTCACATGATTAATTTGCAACTGATCATAGTTTGGAATTGCTTTGTGAATAGACGAACTTTGATACTGCCGTAGAGCCTTTGGATACAATTAGAACAAGGAAAAATGGTACCAAGAAGTTTGAAAAAGCTATCTATGGAGAGCATCTAGTTAGCAAGGTCCTCACAAATTTCGTCGACGTCTAATTTTATTTCGTTGTGAATTCTTATAAGTCAGGCATCTAATTAGCTGGTTTAATTTGGACTGTACAACATCCATCTTGCTTGACTAGTTTGCAAGGAGTGACAATACTGTTTATCAGCTATGATTATGGGATCCAAATTCTCTGTATGGTGATTATATATCACGCTCACATTTTTCTATTGTTGTTGTAGGTAAGCCGTGTATGTATCAATATCTTCATCAACAAAATGTAAATTTATATTTCAATTAAGAGTTTGCAAATTGGAGTACAAAAATTGATTTTCATCCGGAGTTAATATTAACATTCCTATAAAAAATAGCATTCATAAATTTATAATTACGAAATACCAAACGAAAGTATTAAGTTTAAAATAATAGCATAAAATTGTCCTAAGAAAAAAAAGTGTGTGTATATATATATATAATCCTAACGTTGCATTTCTAAACAAAATTAATAGGAAAAATTGTATTGTAGTTATCTGCAAACTAGTATTTTAAACGTATTGTATATTGTCTAATTATTTTTTCATAAACACCGGTACATCGTTGGGTTGTGTTTAAAACTTTGAATATAAATTAGGTACACTATGATACAAAACGTAATAATAAGAATAACAACATTATTATTGTTGTTGTTGTTGTTAAAATCTTAGAAAATCCTAGAAATATTATTATAACGAGAAAAACACTTATGGTTTGTAGAAAAATCCTAAAAAAGTCTTTAAAAGGTTGAATTTTTTCTATTTTACAATGGATGAGATGTTTGAGAAATTAATAAGACCAAATAATATTTCAAATACAAGTTTGCGAGTACTTATACTACTTTTTCTATTAGTTCTGTCTGGAAATCCAACATTAGGGTTATAAATAATATGTGTAATTAATTTTGGTTTAAGAAATTTATTTAGGTAAAAAAAACTATTAATATTGTCTCGAATTATGAAAATATCAAACAAAAACCCAAAGTGTCGGATGTCTTCTAATGAGATAAAGTATCTCCATTTTTGGCGTGTTTATTTCTTACAACTGGTCCTAGATTAACATTCCTTTGTGGGCAAACGAACTTTGATACTGTCGTTGAACCTTTAAATTCAAGTAAAACAAGAACAAATGGTACCAAGAAGTTTAGGAAAGTTGTCTTTGGAGATCATCTAGTTAGCAAAGGTTCTCACGAATTTTGTTGACTAATTTTAGTTTGTTTAATACATTGTTATCTAATACATGTAGCCCTTGATCATTGAGCATTAGTATGATCTCCATTTTCTTCACACTAAAATTTGCATTATATATAACACGTAAAATCGCATAATCAATCGTGGGATCATTATTTAAAGATAGATACACATATATAGGCAAGGACAAGATCAGTCAACAGATTGAGTAAATTATCATTTTTCATCAAAAATAAATTGGATGCTGACAAATGACAATCCACAAAACTAACCACAACAAAAAACGAAGGTTATAAAAGATGAACTCATTTACAGATTATCTATCCACCTTGTTCGATGCTGTCCTCAGCATGGCACTCTCATACTTCCATTCCTTCCCTCCCTTTTCCACTCCCTATATGTCCTCCTCCCTCCTCCCTCCTCCCTTTCCCTCTTCAACCAATTCCCCTCCTCCTTCTGCCATCCACCATGCCTCTACTTGATCTGCCATTTCTGTGGATGTTGCCACCATCCTCATGGACGTTGCAGTCCAGATTGACTTCGATAAACAGCAGTTCAGCCTGCTCTTTTGATTGCTTTTTCTTCTTGTTTTTGTTTTAAAAGTAACTGTTTGTGTAATTAATAAAAAAAGAGTACAGAGTTTGACTTTTTAACAGAACCAGCAAAAGGTTAATGATTGAATATTTTTGTCAAAATGGTGATTTAATCTCAGTAGATTGGTACCTAGGCAATACCAGTGGCAATTAGCACTATCTGAATTTTAACACGTATACAACAATGTATTTTAGGCGTTCGCCACAAGAATGAAATCAAAATACAATATGGTAGGGATCTAAAAATTTGAACTATTCTCACTTGTAATCAACTATAAAAATTGTATCTAAATAATGTGGAGTCATCGTTTTGCTTGGCGACACCAACTCCACCTAAAATGTTTGATGTTTCATATTAAATTTGAACAGCAATCGTTGGTGCCCTGCTCTGTTCATCCGTTAAATCTGGACAAGTTTCCAACGGAGTGTCTTTGAGATATAGTGGAATTCTTGTACCTGTTCCTCTAAGCCGATCAACCATATCATAAAGAAACTCGAATGTCAATTTAGATTGTTTGTTTAGTTCTTCCCTAATATGAGGTTGAAGGCTGAACCAGTCTCCCAGCAATTTATGAACATGCGAGCGAATCATTCTCCATGGCACGGGGTATTTTTCGCAGAGCTTCAAATATTCCACCAGCAGATCTGCCTGGTCTAGATTTCCATCTACACCGACTCCTTCGCTTTTGGACACCCATTCAGCAGTTCGAAATCCAGCAAAGAGGGCCGGATTCTCAAGCAGTGTCTCGGCAGAAAGAACCCCTTCAACTCCTGTCTCCTCCAAGCATTCTTTCACGTCGTTCATGTGCCTTATGTTGCCATTTGCAAGGACTGGAATTCTGACCGCATCTTTCACGGCCCTGATGGCTTTCCAATCAGCTCGAAACTTCTTCCCATCTTTCTCATCCCTTGTCCTGCCATGGACAGCCAAAAGCGAACAACCAGCCTCTTCGAGCATCCTAGCATACTTCAGTGTGTCGTCCAATTTCGGGAAGAGTCTAATCTTGCATGAAACAGGAACTTTAAGGTTGAGAGACAATTTTTCCACTAGAGATTTTACAAGAGGAAGATTATCCATTAAGAAGGCTCCATAATATCCTCGCCTTGCAATGCGCTGAGGACACCTGCATAATCATAAAGAATATCAAACTCTAAATCCTATTGATAAAGTTCCTTATTATTTACTGAAAAAAAAAAAGCATTAAAGGCTTTGTATGCTGATATGCCAAATTCCTATTTATTATTATTAATTTTTTTTTTGTGGATGCATTGGATATAACCAAGGGGTGGGATTGGACGGCAGCGTGGTTATAAGGGTGTGTGTGGAATTTCATTTTAAAGGAATAGAATGACCACCAACGGAAGCAATACCGCTACAGGCCATCACAAATATGAAAATGCTTACTCCTAGACCCATGTTGAGGAGGGTCACAGTCTCCAGCATGATGCCTTTATAGTTCAAACCCTAGATCTTCAGTTTAAGATATTAACAACAATGAGCATTGAACCTAAGACCTCATGCATACTTAGCCGAACCCATAACCACCTATGAAGCACGGATACCAATATGGATACTCAACACAACATAGGATATGTCTATGTTTTCAAGATTTAAATGGTAGTTAGGCATTTACAAATGTTAAACCATCAATGCTTACTACTATAAATATTGGCATCCTTTAACACTATTGACACCAGATCCAATTTGTCTTTGAACTATTGCTAAATTAAGGAGAAAAAAAATGTTCAAATATGAAAGCACGTCAAAAATGTGTCAAGTGTGTCTACAAGTATCATTGACACGTGTGAGACACTCGACCACCAAGAGCATCATCAACCACTACTTTCCATCCTTATACGAACACTTGGATAGACTCTAAGCCCCGAACATTTGTAAACAATAAACACCACCAGTTAGCCTTTAAATGTCGAAATTACCAACTGCAAAAATTCTTATTAGATGAGTCCATTTTAAATGTTAAAACTAAAAATTGTAATAAAGCATTGATATCTTAAACATAGGCCACGAATCCTTGAAAATCATGTTAACAGGTTAAGTATCACAGAGGTATACACTATGTTCCCTCCCTGATAAAGCAGGAATAATTAATCACTCACTCCCATTTCTCTCTTATATATCAAAATTAAACCCTAAACTCAAACCAAAATAGAAATTGTATCTGAACCAGGTTGTCAACAAAACATTGAATATAATTACCCGAGATTAATATCAACATAATCACAATAAGGCTCCACCCTGCGTGCAGCTTCTAATAATACATCAGGATCATTGGCACAAAATTGGACAAACAATGGTCGATCCTCCTGCAATTACACCCAAAACTAAAGCAAAATAAATTAACAATGCACAACTGCAACATTGGAATCTAGGATTTTAAATTTACTGTTATTTTTACCTTGCAAGTGGTGAATTCTTCCTTTCTGTACTTCTCAGTCTCATTGAAGATTCGCGAGTGCAACATGGGCGTGTAGGCTGCAGACGCACCATACTTACGGCACAACAATCGAAATGGAAGCTCTGAGTTGTCCACCATGGGTGCCACTATGAATCTGGGCCGGCCCAACTTGGCCCAATAGGTCCAGGCATACTCTACCCGAGATTCTCCAGTTAGGGCCCGACCTGGATAATCCATGCATGACAGCAGTGAGTCATTCTGTTCTACTTCCTGTTGGTAGGAGCAAAGGTTGTTGTCAGGTTCCTCTGGTCGGTTCGAATCATTGGTTTGTTGGGCCATGAGGTGATAGGAGAGTGTAGTAGAATGAGGTTTGCGATGGATGTTGTGAAGAGAGAGGAGGAAGAAGGGGTTGGGTTTCATGAGCAAACGAGGGGTTTGGCAAAGAAACCCAAAGCTGCCATTTAAGTTCGTAAATTGTGGTTAGAGGTTTGTGGAGTGGGGTTAGTTCTTCTCCTCCAACTTCTTCATGGTCCCAAACCTCTTCTTTCCGTCACAAAGTCCCTAACATTACAAAATAAGAATGGTCCTTTTGTTAGGTGGCATTAAATTGACATCTTACAAAATAGCCCTAATGTGTTTTATTAAAAACATTATCCTTGAATAAAGTTATCAGAAGACTTCCTTTGCATCATTTGATCATTTCAAGATATCAAGTTGAACATTTTAAAATTTAAGAAAATAAATTGCATATGATGCAAATGTAGGGGGTAAATCATTTAATTTTCATAAAAATAAAATATTTATATCTAAACCATGTATCCATAGTGATTGACAACAAATGGCTTGAAAAGAAGAGTTGAAAATGTGTCATGCACAAAAAGGAATTTGAGCAGGTGCATTGCAGTGTTTCTCCATCTCCCATTTTTGGCAAGGTATGTAAAATTTTCTTAACGAAAACTGAGATCGGTACCAGGTTGTAATGGACAGCCCAGTGCAAAGAATCCCGAATTAAGCTGGATTTAGGGAATGGCTTCACCCAAGGGTCTAATGAAAAAAAAAAAAATTGGTGCGGATTTTAGATTTTTTTTTTAACAAGCTAAATTGTGGAAGACAAACATATGGAATACTATGCCGTGAACTCTTTACCAGTAGGCTGAGATAAAGCAACTCCAGGATTTTGTAATCTATTTCCAAGCAAACATGCATAGGTAGAAAATTCATTTCATACCTCTATCATTGCCTACTTATGATACAACAAGAAAAAATGGAGAACTCACTCCAAAAAAAAAGAGAGACAATGTAGTCAATGTACTTGTGTCTTCTGAAACCGAGAGAACATATTTTTTTGGTGTACTGAGAGAACCATATTATAGCAAATAGAACTTTTGAATACTAAAAAGCTCAAATTATAAATCTTATCCTGAGAAGTTATTAGAACATCATCCCTACCAGAGATTAATGCTTTAGTTTTCTACATCCATAAAATATACAAAAAAAACCCTGAAAATTCAATTTCGCTGTATTTATTTTCTATTCTTAAACTAAAGCATAGGTATTCTTCAAAATTTTAACACTTACTCAAGTTGGTTGTGAGGTGCAAAACATGTCACTGTTGTTCTTGTTGCATCAGAATACTGGAAAAAATAAAAAGATAAAAAAAACATGCATATTAGTATTCAAGAAAAAGTGAAAACTAAAACCCCATTAGCAAAGAAATCGATCCATTACTTGAGCATCAGGATACACAATAAAGGATAAGATACAATGAAATTTTCAATTGTAAGCATCAAATTTTAAAGAATGCTTCAGAATGCAAATAAACAACATAATGGATGTTGATTAATATGGTTGCCTAAAAGTCAAGAATGCATACTTGTGCATGGTCACAAATAAACAGATACAGCTGATGCAACTCCACAATCTTTAATCCGATGTGACCAGCATAGACTCAAACAAAAAGAACTCAAACGGAAAATGATATACATATCACAGAAGTTGAAATACATGAACTTGAGTATAGCGAAGACAAGATCACAATAACTTAAAGTGGTATACATATTACAGCGGAATTCGTTCTTTTCTTAACATGCCAAACACATGGACATGGCCTTATTACTTTTCAAGAAGTGTCTCTTTTAATTTAAACATGTGACAATAATCGAAAGTGAATAAAAATAAATAACAAAGGCAGTTCTCATTTAAAATAAAAGGATTATAATCGCTCTTAGTTTCAATGCTTAGTCAGAGTCAACTTCTAGGTCACATTTCCCCAGAACATTAGCAGTAGCATATTAAAGATGATAATAAATTTACTCCTTTGTCATGTCAAATAAGTAAGATATACAATAAAAACACTTGGGAAATCCGAAAATGGACTCGTGTAATTTAATCAACGGGCTTCAATAGCAATAGATTCAAATTACAGAAACTCAACAACATAGCAACTGATTCAACAACACAGCAGCAGCAGCAACAAAAATACACTACATTATAAAAACAACTGAGGCAATAACAATTCAACTAACAACTCAACAACACAGCAAACAGCAACAGCAACAAGAAAACAAGTCGAAGACAGCAAATTACAAGTTAACAGTTCCAGAAAAAAAATAAAGCAAAGAAACCGAACCAGAGAACAAGATAAGAGGACAGAGGAGCTACCGGAACTGAGGTAGAGACGGAGAGAAGACAGCCGACGCAGCGGACACGACGGCGTGATGGGAGATGCAAGGGAGACGGCGGAACGAAGGGAGGCGTGGGCAGAGTGAAAAGCAGCGGATGAGTGGATCAGAGAAACAGAGAAGAGAAGCCCTTTGCGAGGGAGTACGGAGAATGGGTTGGGGACGGGGGCCTGGGACTTGGCGTTAGAGACTTAGAGGATTCGACACTTCGACTTAGGGTTCGGTGCTTTTTTTTTTTTTTTCAATTACTATTTTTATGCAGCTGAGCCCGAATTAAAATTCAAAATGACTCTGAAATTTGAGGTCAGCTTTAAATTAGTCTCCAAATTTCAATTAACTCAGATTAATCGTCTAAATTTAAAAAATTAATTCACATCTAAGGGTGAACGAGAATTGAATTAAATTAGATATAGTCAAAATTTTGATCAGATTTAATATATCTATAAAATATAAAAATATTTTTAAAGGTTTATTTTTATTAAAAAAAATAATAAATTTTTTTTTCTATTTTTAATTTACTCTTAAAATTATAGTTATTAGAATCAGATTGGACCTATCAGTTCGACTGAAAAATCGATAAATCGGTGGTCTGACAGGTTCGATTTTTACTTAGGGCCAGACTTGCAGTTGATTCGGTCAACGGTGGTCAAATTCATTGAAAATCGATCAATTCGTACTTAGGACTGCTGTTGATCCGCACGGATCCACCATACACCCACGTGCCGCCGCACCATCGAAGGATCTCCACATATCCACTTCAAGCCTTTAACACTAGCAAAAATTAACATACTTTTCTGTTACTGTTGAAGCCTTCAACGACCTTCAAGCCTCCACATATTCTGATAACTATGTTTAAAATAATATTAGACATACTTTTTTTAAATAATAAAATTAAAATAATGTAACATATATAATAATTAGTTGAAATAAAACATAAAAATAATATTTACTTATTTATTTATTTATTTTTGTAGATTCGCAAATATGCGAATACCTACATAAAATCTAAAATCCGCAATATGATTTTATTAGTGTGTGGATCGAATCTATATCCATAATTTTTCAAATCAGATTTGGATAAACACTGCGAATATGCAGGCCGAATCCAATCTCTGAACACCCCTATTCATATTAGTCATTTTGTTTATCTCCATTAATATAGTGCTTAATTAGAATTGAGATTGTTCAATTCATCTGACTAAAAAATTATTATTTATATAAAATTAAGAGTAAATTACATTATATATATTGGCTAAAAAATTTTAATATGCAAATAATATTACACATGTGCACTAAGATGGGACTGTGAGGTATTATTCTCGGATGTGATGGGTCTTCTATTTCTCGCATTATATGAAAAGGGTTTAAATTTTTTTAAAAAAATTATTTCTTTCACATCTCACACTATGCGAGAAAGTTATGGAGAAAAGGGCTTGTCAGCCCATCTCGCACTATGCGAGAATTTTTTAATAATAAATTAATTCGTTCACAACGAGAAATATTTTGATATGATATTTTCGTCAGTTCGTTAAGTGTGAAAAGATTACTTTATCATATGAAATATTAATATTTTAATATTATGTTCAAAAAAATTAATTATTTTATTAAATTAACAATTAAAAAAATTAATATCTACTCTCCTCTATAAAAGAATTAACTGGATTTGTAAATGAGTTCACTTTTATTCTTCTCTTCATATTCAGACTCACTTTTCACTCTTCTCTTAACAAAATTTTCATTTCTACCCCTTTCTTCAAAATGTTTGCAGTGTGACAATTCCTTTTAGTTTTTGTTGTAAGAGTAATGAAAACTAATGTGAGTTTACTGGTATATTTTGATGGTGAAGTTATACCATATACAACTGAGGGTATAAAATTTATTTGTAAAAATCCAATTTCTTTTACTATTTCTCGCATGTTGTCATGTGAAGAGTGGAAAAATAGATTATGCCAACACATACATAGAAATATTTCAAAAAGAATTAGTAATATTTTATACAGGCAACCGGTGTTATTTTTCAGTGGTGTGATACGATTTGAATCGATGAATGTGATTGATGAAGCCATTATGCTAGAAATGTTAATGGTTTATAGACAAAATGAAGCTCATGTGCCGATCCTAGAGTTGTATGTTGAGTTCGAATAATTGGGTAATACTCACGAAGCAGATGAATCGTTGCTAAGTGAAGGAGACAACATAGACCGGGAAGAAAACAACAGTAATAGTGAAGAAGAGTTCTTAGCCAACAATGACATATTGAGAGGAAGTAACGAGGGAACGAGAGTCGTCCTGAAAGGAAAGTTCATGGTTCAATAAACACGATCGCAAGCCGATATTCATTCGATGTGCATCTTTCATGCATGCTCTGGACCTAGATGCTATGCATGCACCAGAATTTACTGAGTTTGCAAATCCAAGTATATTGCTTTATCATTTTGTAAATAATGTTAGTAAAATTTTAATTTTGTTTTTAAATAATGTTGATTATTTCAAGATTTTGCATGTTGTTACAGTAGTCGATATTAAGATTCTTTTGCACCGAAAAAAAAACAAATAAGCTTCATTATTTTGTTTGATATTGTAACTGCATGATATGAGATATAGTTTTATAGAACTTTAAAATTGTTCTTCCTTATTTGTAGGTGTTTTCTTTGTGCAAGATAGTGAATTTGCTACTGGAATGGAATTTGGTTCTCGGGAGGTTGTGGTCATGGCAATTAGGAGTTATACTCTCGCAACCTTTATTTTTCTATTTAATTGCCTCACTACCTCATAATGAATATTTCAATAATATTCATAGATTGAGAATTTTGAGCAAAATATATAATTAACAATACCGAGAGAAGTCGTCAATAAAAATGATAAAATACTTTTTGCCACCCCAAGATGGATTATCAAAAGGACCACAAATATCAGTTTGTATCAACTCAAATAGTTGACTGCTTCTTGTGGCTAGATTCTTTAAAATGATTTTGGTTTGTTTTCCTTTAATGCAGTCCACACACACATCCCAATCAGAAAAATCCAATTTACGTCAAATCTCATTTTTTATTAACCTCAACATTGTTTCTTTAGATACATGGCCCAATCTTTTATGCCACAAGAAAGCAGAAATTTCAATAAGTGCATCACATTTACTACTATTATTGTGCTCAAGATTAAATAGGGATTTAGCAAAGGTAACATCAAGATTAAAATGATATAAACCATCTACTAAAGTACCAGAACCATAATAGTAAGCAAGTTTATACAATAAAAAAGTACCATGTCCAATCTTAAAGTTAAAACCTACGTTGTCTAAATTCAAAATAGAAACTAAATTCACAACACATTCAGGAACATAAAGACACTTTTCTAGATCAAAACAACAATCACTCTCCAGGATTAATCTGTTCTCCATATATAAGAACCTTTCAGTTTCTTATGGGTTGGATTGAAAGGAATACCTGCATGATATGTGACACAAGAGTAGTGCACCAGAATCTAACGACTATGTATTATTAGACACTTCAACAAGATTTGATTCGAAACTTACTGAAACATAATAAATACCTTTCTTTTCAAACTATTTCTTTCTTTTTGAACAATCTTTTTTACACGTGTCTAGTTTTGTTAAAGAAAAAATATCGAGCGCCTTCTTCTCTTGGACATTGCCGTCACGAACCTTTAATGAAGCATTGTCTTTCTTATCCTTTTTACCCGGCATATCCTTACTCCTATTAGATTCAGCTTGAATTGTGAGATGGAGAGATTGATCTTTCATTTTCTTTTATCCCCCTCTTGAATCAGCATGGTTTTAATTTTTTAAAAATTTGATTTCTCTTTAAGAGTATTATAATTCACTTGAAATTTGCCAAATTCAGGAGGGAGCGAGTTTATGATAAAGTAAACCAAAAAAGACCCACTCACATCTATTCCCGTGGATTTCAATTTTGCTGTCAGATTAGGCATTCCAGTCACAAGATCATGAATGGGTTGTGACCAATCAAATTTTTTAGTTGTTAGTTCTATCATATGGTTGCTGATAATGAACTTATCAGTTATGTCTAATTGAGAATATTTTTTAACTTTAGCCATGAAATTCTTGGCATTATCTATCTTAGGAATAAATGGCTTAACATTTTTAGCTATTCATGTCATTCTCATCAAGTTCAAATTCAACTTATTTGACCATTCTCAAGCCTCATAAAGAGATTTGTGCTCTTTATAACTAGCCAAAGCAATCTCAATAAGTTTTTTTATATATAACTAATGCGAGGTAACACCCAATTGAAATTGAATTTTCTCAAACTAATCAACATGATTAGGTCCATTAAACTTGATAATTTCATTGCCTGAGCTAAATAAATTCATGAAAGTTGTAAATATAATGTAAATTCGTGAATTAACGATTTGAATGATCAAATAATATATCATTTAGATTTAGATAAAATATTTAAAATATATCAATATTCTCTTTTGGGTGATACATTAACATACAATAACATAATAATGCTAATTAATTTAATTTAATTTTCTTATTATACATGAGGTGGCAAACGAGATCTACATGTAAACGGTCTCTCTGTAGACATAATACATGATATAGCTCAATGACGTATTTGATCCATGTAGCCAACCCCACCTAGTGGGACAAGGCTTCATTGTCATTACTATATATACAGTGATTGAAAATATTAAATATCTTTGGATATTTAAATATTTTTAATACTGTACATACAAACCAACAATCATGCCAATTTGATGTAAGAACAACTAATCAACTTTTGAATATGATCCTTAAATATTTTATAGCAATAAACACAAAATATATTTTTACATTATCAGATTTAACCACTTTGGTGGTCAACAAATTCACTTCAGATACAAAAAAAAAAGAATTGCACTACTAGAACATTCAGACAATATTTATTTGATTTATTTTAAACATTAATTTATGAATAATCATACATTTCATAATCTTACTTTAACACCACATGTTAGTTTTTGTTTCTACCATTAATTCAGAAACTATTTCTAACAGTAATAAAAGATCTTGAAATTTATGATTATTACGTCCTAAGAGCATAACTCAAAATATACTCGGATTTATGTCCGAGTTTTTAAATGTTGTTGTTGGCTTATGGTTGTTCTTTGATGTTAAAGCCTGATTCTTATTCAAGGACCTATAGGTTATGGACACACCATGCTTCCACTACTTCTAGTGACCTGCACACCACGCTTTAACCAATTAAGCTATTTTGCAATTTTCTAATAAATTTTTAGTCTTGGATTTTTTTCTTTTTTTTTCTACTTTTTCGCTTCTTCATTGATGGCACAGAGAAAATAACTATTGTTAAGCACAAACGTTTTTCTTCTCTTATCACGTATTCTTTTTTTGAAAAAATGTAACCTCTATTTTTTTGTTATTGTTAGAAACAAGAGACTGAGAGAATAATCTGAAAAGTGTATTATTCAGTTGTGTCCAAGGTACAGTGTACAAGAGGTATTTATAGGTGCTAAATGAATCAGAGTAATAAAGGCATAGAATCCTATAATTAATATACAGATATACTGCATAAATACAAACGATACTAATTGATCCTAATTGATGCTAATTGATTCTCTAACATCCCCCCTCAAACTCAAGTGGGAGCTAAGGATACCAACTTGAGTTTGGATAACAAAGTCCGGAAACGAGTCGGGTGATGAGCTTTCGTGAAAATATCAGCAGTCTGATCTAGTGTTCCAACAGCAATGAGACAAATAGCTCAAGGTCCAATATTGAAATAATTTCAGAGGTTTTCCTTGACTTTGTCCGTGTCAACAAAAAATTCGAAATGCCTCGACTTTTTTAGAATAGGTCCGAGTCAAATCGAAAGAATTCGTGGGGAGGGGTCATTTCAGTTCATTTTTCGATCTATAACAAATAGCTTCAAGAGATGATAGAATTAAGAATACCCACTAAAAAAACTAATACAGTGTCCGGTAACCATGTATGGAAGGGTATAATCGGCAATTTTACAGCAAAAGTAAAAAGAAATCCCATATAAAATATTATTTCGAGCACCCCAGGATACGATTGATTAGTTAATGTTTTCTTGATACTTTCAATTTTTTTTAGTAGTTCGATAGAGAGTCCATTAAACTTAAGTTGATCTAGGCCATAAGCAGACCTACGTCAGGATAAGGGCTATAGCTTGTTTCCAATATTCAGCGGCTTGATCAAACCAAGCCTCAGCTCTCCTTTTCCAAAGAGTTTTTCGGATTTTTTTTTTGGATCTCGAGGTGCGTTTCTTTGGAACTGCCATGCAACTGATATATTGCTTAGTCTAGCGTTTATGGAAGCGTTAACAATTTATGGGCTGGTTGTAGCATTAGATCAATAAGGATACATTGCCGAACAAAGTGACAATCAAGTTCAATGTGTTTGGTGCGTTCATGAAAGACATCATTATGGGCGATCTGAATAGCACTGCGGTTATCACAAAAAACATCAGTAGGGGACGACTGAGGAGCTCCCAAATCTTCGAGAAGCCAACGAACCGAGACAACTTCAGCAGTGGTGTCAGCGAGGACACGGTACTCAGCTTCTGTGCTTGAGCGAGCAGTGAACGTTTGCTTCTTAGCACGCCAAGAAATGAGAGCGTCGCCAAGAAACAAACAGTAACCAGTAGTAGAACGACGATCAGTGGGATCACCAGCCCAATCAGCATCGGAGTAAGCCTGAAGAGACAAAGAGGAATGGGCAGAAAAATAAAGACCATGAAAGAGAGTGCCTTTGATGTAGCGAAGAATGCGTAGAACTGCTGCATAGTGAGTAGTACGAGGAGCTGACAAGAACTGGCTAAGTACATGAACCGGATAGGCGATGTCTGGTCGGGTGACAGTCAAGTAGACCAGACCGCCAACTAACTGTCGATAGAGAGTCGGATTATCCAAAATAGTGCCATCCATAGGGGTAAATCGAACATTAGGCTCAAGAGGAGTAGACTCAGTGCGACTATCTGTAATCCCAGCACGAGCAAGAAGATCTGAAGCATACTTAGCCTGAGAGAGATAGATGCCATCATCGGTGGAGATGACCTCGAGACCAAGAAAATAGCTGAGAGAACCAAGATCTTTCATCTCAAAGGTATGGTGAAGTGAGGCCTTGAGAGCAGAGATGCCATCAACATCATCCCCAGTGATTATCATGTCATCAACATACAAAAGTAGAAGAACAACTCCACGTTCACTTTTACGAATGAAGAGCGCATTCTCATGAGGGCTAGAAGTAAAACCAAGACTGCATATGGTAGTGCTGAACTTGTCAAACCATTCACGAGGAGCTTGCTTAAGTCCATAAAGTGCCTTGCGAAGGAGACAAACCTTATCAGAAGGACAAGGATATCCCAGAGGTGGTTTCATATAGACTGTCTTCTTCAAATCCCCATTAAGAAATGCATTCTTCACATCCATCTGACTGAGAGACCATTTTTTAACCGCGGCAATGGCAAGAAGAGCTCAAACAGACGTAAGGCGAGCGACAGGGGCAAAAGTCTCTTCATAATCAATATCATACTCTTGCGTACAACCTTGAGCAACCAAGTGGGCCTTATAATGGTCAATAGAGCCATCAGAGAGAGTTTTGATCTTGTATACCCATCTACTGCCCACAACTTCCTGATCAGAAAGAGGATCAACCAAATCCCAAGTGTGTGCTTTTTTAAGTGCCTGTAATTCTTCTTGCATTGCTTGTTGCCAATTTGGGTTTGAGGAGGCTTCTCTGAATGTCTTAGGTTCATGTTGATGAAGAAGAGTAGAAAAGCAATGATAATCAAGAAGATGAGGAGGTGGATTCCTTACCCTAGAAGAACGAGCGGGAGGAGGAGGCATGACGGTAGGAGCAGGATTATCGTCCGGTCTGGAATCATCAGGAGATGGAGAAGGCGGAGGAACAGGAGGCTGTGGAGGGTCACTCGAGAGAGAACCTGTAGAATCATCACTAGGAAAAAGATCAACATTGGGGTTAGTAAACAAAGGTGACTGAGTAGTAGGAATCGACTCAAAGGATGAGAATCGAGAAAACATGTGGTGCTCCCAAAAGACAACATGACGAGATATACGAATACGTTTAGAAAGAGGATCCCAACAACGATAACCCTTGTGTTCAGTGCCATAACCAAGAAAACAACACATACGAGCCCGAGGTTCAAGTTTACTATGTTCATGAGGCTGAAGAAGAACAAAACATACACAACCGAAAACTCGAAGAGAACTATAATCTGGGGGGGTATGATAAAGACGCTCAAAGGGAGTAACATTACCAAGAACAGAAGAAGGGAGTCTATTGATAACATGAACAGCAGTAAGAACAGCTTCACCCCAAGTACGCTCAGGACACGAAGAAGAAAGAAGCATTGCACGGACGGAATCAAGAATGTGACGGTGTTTGCGTTCAGCTCTACCATTTTGTTGAGACGTACCAGGACAAGAAAACTCAGACAGAGTACCCTGTTCTGCAAGAAAGGCTAAGAGTTTGGAATCACGGTATTCCATAGCATTATCACGTCGGAAAACCTTAATAGCTTTAGAAAACTGAGTTTTAATCATAGTAGCAAAGTTGATATAGATCTGAGGTAACTCATGGCGATTAGTCATCAGATAAACCCAAGTAAAACGGGAATAATCATCAATGAAAACGACAAAGTATCGAGCTCCGTCCATAGAGGCAGTGGGAGCGGGGCCCCAAACATCAGAGTGAATGAGATCAAAAGGAGAGCAAGCAAGAGATGAATTATTGTGAAAAGATA
The DNA here is from genome assembly GCF_003086295.3 of Arachis hypogaea. Classification (NCBI taxonomy): domain Eukaryota; kingdom Viridiplantae; phylum Streptophyta; class Magnoliopsida; order Fabales; family Fabaceae; genus Arachis; species Arachis hypogaea. The sequence goes on from NC_092036.1 coordinate 16,699,216, forward strand.
AAGCAGGTTGTTTGGCAGTTTGGCAAGAAATGCAGTCAAAAGATTCATTCGGAACCTGACCTAAAACACCCTGAGATACAAGAGGACGCAGTTTTCCTAAGGAGGTGTGGGCAAGACGTTGATGCCATAAGTGAAGGGTAGAGGGAGAAGAAGCAGCACAGAGATTTGGTACAGGAGGAATATGAAGACTTTCGAGTTCAAACAACCTTCCGACCTTACGTCCAGTCCCGATGATCTGTCCCGTCCGAAGATCCTGTACACGGCAACCAAAAACAGAAAAGGTGACGTCAAAACCCAGATCAACAAGTTGACCAACAGAAATAAGATTGAAGTTTAATTTGGGAATGTAGTAAGTATCAGGAAGATTAAGAGATGACTGAGATATAGAACCCTTGTGTGTTGCATGCAAGAGGGAGCCATTTGCAGTATTGACAGAAGGTCCATTTGTAGTTGCAGACATGGACGAGAAAATATTTCGCAACGGAGACATGTGATTAAAACAACCCGAGTCAAAGTACCATTTAGAAGTACCTGGAGGAGTCGATAAAGCAGTAGGGGTATTACCAGAAACAGAGAGAAGACGCTGTAGAAGAGATGCAATATCAGATAGAGAGACAGTGGTAGGTTCAGTAGTGGCAGCAACAGCAAAAGCAGACGCAGGACGTGGTGGACGAGTAGGACAGGTAGTAATCAAATGTCCCGAGAGCTTGCAATAACGGCAGAACAACTGTGAACAATGGTAGCTAATATGCCCTTTCTGGTGGCATGTGCGACATTCAACAGAGGGGCATACGGAGAAAAGGTGCCCAAAATGGTTGCAGTTTCGACAGAATGTATCCTTTCTGTCTGTGGCAACAAAAACATCCGACTTTTCCATAACAGTAGTCACACAAATCAAAGAGAGGAGAGAAACTGCAATTTCGAAGCAGAGAATGAGAAATCGGAGTGCAAAATCGGAAAGAACTCACCAAAAAACCTTAGGGAGGGTCCCACTTGTCCGCCACGTCAGCGAAGAACGACACGTGGCGGCACCGGAGAGGACCAGGAGAGACACGCTGGCAGGAGCTGGACGCGGGCCAAACTCGGATCGGGCCGGGGCGCGCGCGGGTCGGTCTGGGACGCGCGGGTCAAACAAGAAGCTTTGGGCGACACGTGGCAGTGGGAGGAGCGTCCGATCAGCGCCAAGATCCAACGGCTGCTGAAGCTTCTGGATGAGAAAAGAATGGTGGTGGACAACAACGTTTCGGCGGCGCGTGGCAGCGCGTCCGGAGGCCTCTGGCGGCGATCTTGGCGGCTTTGGAAATCTGACGGAGAGAAGAACACGATGATGCCGGAGGTGATGAACCAAAGCGTCGTTAACAGATCGAAAAACGAGAGCAAAGAGGCACGAGTGGAATCTGGAAGGAAGATCAACTTGGTCGTGGCAGCGTCTTTCGGCGGCGCGTGGGGGCGGGTCTGGCGGCGGATGGCGGCGGATCTGGTTGCGTTGGAATCACGGAGACAAGAGGAACAAGGTGGTTTTGGGGGTGACGAACCAAAGCGTCGAAACGGGAGCGGAAAAGGAGGCCAAAGAACACTGCCGGAAAAGAAAAAAACAATGGGGCTATGAACTAATATTCATGGAAAAAAAAGACAGATATACTAATTATGTAGTAATTAGGATCAATTAGTATCAATTAGGATCAATTAGTATCGTTTAGGATCAATTAGGATCAATTGTTAGAGAATCAATTAGCATCAATTAGGATCAATTAGTATCGTTTGTATTTATGTAGTATATCTGTATATTAATTATAGGATTCTATGCCTTTATTGCTCTGATACCATGTTAGAAACAAGAGACTGAGAGAATAATCTGAAAAGTGTATTATTCAGTTGTGTCCAAGGTACAGTGTACAAGAGGTATTTATAGGTGCTAAATGAATCAGAGTAATAAAGGCATAGAATCCTATAATTAATATACAGATATACTACATAAATACAAACGATACTAATTGATCCTAATTGATGCTAATTGATTCTCTAACAGTTATAAAGAAAGAGGAGAGGGATATTTTTTATTTTATTATTTAAAATCTCACTAATTTTATTCTTTTATTGAGTAACATCTAATAAGTAACAACCATCATATTTAACTCACTATAATTAGAATTAGTTTTATTAATTATATGGGTCATATTATTATTTTAATAAAATAACTTACACATACATCTACACTAACCCGAGAAAAAAAATTTTATATTACTGTAGGTTTTCAACATCTAATTTCACATCGGTAAAAAAATAATAAAAAGAATTGCTACACTAATCAATTCAAATTCCAGGATTAACAATGACAACATTCGATTCAATGTTAATAATTGAATTAACTTAATTTTTCTTAATGATCTAACTATAGATGATTCTGATACCACTTGTTGTTGGAATTTTTTGAATTCGTTAATCCCAATACCATCAATGTTAAATCATTAAAAAGATATCTAAAAGCGAAAGTGTACTTAAATTCGTGAGAATAATCGAGAGAATTTAATTCTTGTGGTTCTTTGATCTTTTTCAACCAAAATCTATCGAATTATTATTTTAGGCAAAATAGCAACCTTCTGATGGGAGAAGGGTTGCAAAGTGATTTTTGATATATTAGGGACCAAAATTCTTGAGCTCTATTTGTATTTGACTATTAGTTCCTATTAAACCCTTAGGTTGCGTTTGTTTTTAAAGACAGTACATAGAGACATGGACAGTGAATGTTTAAGAAGAGACATAGACACTGAACACATTGTCTCCAGAAAAGTTTTCATCACTTTTGTGTCCACTCTTTTATGAAGGACAATGATGGCCACGTAATTTAACAAAGTGGACACAAATTTTTTAATAAATTTTTTTCCTATTTATCCATAGATATTTTTATTATTCCATTGTTACCCTTTTTTAAATCATATCAAAAACCCTAATTTGATGTGTCCTCTGTTTCGGCGTTCTCCTCCGAGGTATCTTCTCCACGCTCTTTGTCACATCTCTTTTTCTTCCTTCTCTTGATTCTTTTTTCGTTTCACTTCCTAGATTCTTCTTCTCTGCTGTGTCTCCTTTTCATTTTTTGTTTAACTAGTTTAACTACAACATTTTAGCAGCAAATTATTTATTTGAGCTTGTCACAACTTTTGGAATTCACGTGTTCTTCTCTTTCTCACTCACACAGATATAACTCTGTCCTTCCTCTCCATGCTTCTTATTTTCGTTTGTACTTTTTTACTTTAAATTATTGTGTTCTTCTTTATCTTCTTTTATTTTTATTTGTTTATATTGTTTGTAATTTGAAAAATTGAATATGAATAGAAAAATTGTCTTTCTGATGTCAAAATTTTTAATTTATACAATGATGTTGTGAATGAATGATTGAACATATTTTGTTCTGAATAGAAGAATGAATGAAAAAAATTATGTTGAACTTTTCTTATTTGTTTGAATGCAAAAATAAAATAATTAGTTGGTTATGTTGTTACTTTTATTACTGTTGATTATTTTTAGTATTTGTGTTAATTTATAATAAATTATGATTTATATTTTTGATTTGTTGTTAGGGAAGAATGGAATCATTGGACCACTCTGATCAATTTACACGATTTCTTATTTTTTATTGTATGATTCAGACTGTGCTTGAGACAATTACAATATTAGTTATGATGTTTGCATTTTTTTTATTTGTGAAATAGGAGAAAAAGAGATTTGTCAATTAGAAATAGAGAAATTAATACTAATACCTTAAAATGGAATGTGTTAAACCACATAATAGCAGAAGGCGATAGGAATTATATTTGGAAATTCAAGATGAGTGTGGATGAATTAGGAAGACTATGCGAGGTACTTAAAGTTCAGGGTAGATTAAGAGATGAATGTCATGTAAATAAACCTGAGCAAGTGACTACATTTTTAATAATATTAGTTCATCATAAAAAGAATCGCATACTTCAAGTTAGATTTTATAGGTAAGGAGAAACAATAAGTAGGTATTTTAATAAAGTATTGTACTCAGTGATACGTTCCTATAGCATGTTGTTTGCAAAGGTTGTTCCTGTTTCAGATGATTGTATAGATCTCCGATGGAAATGGTTCAAGGTAAGTCTAGTGAAAAAATGCAGTTGTGGTTTTGTATTATATATGATTGTGTACAGAGTTAGTTTTGATACTTCAATTTCTTTGGTTTAGGATTGTCTAGGAACATTAGATGGAATATATATAGATGTGACCGTCCCTGAAGAAAATAATCACTTTACCGAACAAGAAAGGTAAAATATCAACCAACGTTCTAGGCGTATGCAATTAAGATATGAATTTTGTGTACGTACTTAGTGGATAGGAAGGATCTACATCGGATTCAAGAATCGTTAGAGATGCTATTTTACGTCATAATAACCTCAAGATACCAATTGGTATGTAATAGTTAAATTTTAGGTAAGAAAAATACTTCAAAACTTTTAGTTTATACAAATTTCTTAATCCTTATAATGTATCTCTTTTAATTCATAGGGAATTATTATTTAGTGGATACAGATTATACTAATTGCAAGAGATTTCTAGCACCATATAGGCATACTCGATACCACGTACAAGAATGGGCCTATGGTAGAAATACTCCTAGAAACTTTTGAGAATATTTTAATAATAAGCACTCTTCAACTAGGAACATTATTGAGCGTTGTTTTGGTTTACTAATGAAGAGATGGACAATTTTGAGGTGTCCTTGTTTCTACCAAATTAAGACATAAAATAGAATAATTATTACTTGTTCCTATTGTAAAACTTTATTCGGCTTAATATGGACTCCGATCCTGAGGAGAACATATTACTTGAGAATGAGCAAGTACTTATTGGAGAGGATCATGGTGATAACCAAGATGGCGACAATGAAATGATTGACAGTGTAGAGGGCAACAATGAATGGACTGCTTGCCGAGACAACTTAGCACATTAAATGTACAATGAGTGGATGCATAGCCAAATCAATTAATTGGTTTATTTATTGTATGTGTATTTTATTTGAATTATTATGATAATTTGTTGTGTTGAATTTTGTATTGTAAGACCTAATGGTGAAACTGTAATCGTTATTAATGTTGTGTTTTGACTATATGTACCCTTTTTTTTAAATATATCGTATTGATAAATTATAACAATGATGTCATCATGTGCTTAGGATGTTCACTTGAATTTTGATTGAGTTAATCGAGATAGTAGGGACAAATGGACAAACATGTCTGGACTGATGAAGAGACAGAAGTATTTGTTAGTTTTATGGAGGAGTTTGTCATTGAAGGAAGAAGCGCTGATACAGGTCAATTTAGGCTTGGATCTTTTGAGAAACTTGCTATAAAAATGAATGAGAGGTTTTCAGGAGGTGGTTTTTAAATAAGTCATTGCAAAAATAAGGTTAAGAGGCTGAAAGAGAATATCAATTTGCTACTAACATGGCAACCTGTAGCGGTTTTGGATGAGATGATCTAAAGCAATGTGTGGTTGTGGACAATAAAGAGATCCTAGCTGCTTATATGAAGGGTGGTTTACAAGTTTGATTTTGTTGAATTAATTTTATTCTACTTGACAATCTGTCTTTCTTTGTTGATTTTTTATTCTTTTTTTCTAGAAACAAGGAATAAGTTTGTATACTGTAAGAAAGTCTTTTCCCTTTTATACGCGCTTGGAAAAAATATTTTGTAAGGAAAGAGCAAAAGGAGATGCTGTTGTATGCGGTAATGACACTGAAGAAGAAGTGCAAAAGAATGGGGATGAAGAAATGGATGAAGAAGATATGGATATGTTTAACTCAAACCATGATTTTAATGAATCTCTACTCCGACAATCAAATTTTGTGGCTTCATCTTCTGAGAAGAAACAAGGATAGAAGTCTTACTCATCTAAAGCGGCAAAAAATACCAAGTTGATGAAAGAGTTAATTGACACGCTAAAATATGTGTTTGATCAACAGAAAAGCATTTGGATGCTTTTGCTCAAGCTATGGTAAACACTCGTGAGGAAAAAAAGGCTAGTGATATACATAGCAAACTTGGCTTTATCAATGATGAAGTTATTTTTATTGCACTTAAGTTCTCCACAAATTCTCAGCTGAAAAAAATATTTTGCTCACTGGAAAATAGTCAAAAAGCCATATTTATTAGAGCTATATTGCATACTTAGAATTAGAGTTCATCTCTTTTAGGGTTATCATTTTGCCACATGTTAATGCAAATTAGTATTGTATGCAGAATTTGGTATTTCAAACTTATAACATTTTGGTATTTTGGTTTAACATTAGTGCAAATAATTGTCAATTAGTTTAAGATTTTGTTTCAATTGTGTATAAATTTCTTTTATTTGTTTGAATGCATAATTTTGTTGATGTTAGTGCATAATTAGTTTTAAGTATTGGTTTCAATTATGTTAATGCAGAAACTTGTTCAAAATTACTGCATAATTAATTTTAATTTTTTGTTCAATTTGCAAATGTTTCTTTTGTTTATGTTGAATCAGAAATTTTAGTTAATTGTGCATAATATAATTTTATTTATGTTAAGTATGTGCAAAAGTACTTGCTACAAATGACAATAATAAAATCACATGATATAAAGCACACACAATATCTAGCTCTCTCATATACACGCTCAAATCTAAGGTTTCATTCTAAATTTATAGTTGCTAGCTTTGATGACCATCAGCCTATGAGATTATTAGATGACAAGCTATCCGCCAGCAACTAGCATTCCCCCAAGACCTTCACCTTCCTCAGCTTCAGCATCCCGAGCTTGAATGCTATAGGTGCCTTCACCTTAAACTACCGGCACCTTCACTTTGATAGAATTCTAGCAGTGAGCCTTGGTAGAATTCAGTATTTGTATACCATATAATCATTCTTCCAACCTTTCCATAGTATATACTAATCTTCTTGTTTGGATTTGTTGCCGTGATTTTCACTTCGAACTTGGCATATAAACTCATGTCGAAGTTGAGCCTATGGTGTCAACTGAGTAATCTAGAATAATAATATAAATCAGTTATATCCAATTGCAAAACCATCTTATGTAAAGAAAAAAATCATTTGGAAGCTGTAAACTACTTAGCAACAGTGATAAGCATACCAATAACATGCTTTTAGGAGAGAGAGCTCATAGCAAGGTATTGGCACTTTTATGAGCACAAGGGTTAAGGTTCAATCCTTGTTTCTCCACATTGTTAATATAAAATGTTTCAACACAAATTAAAATGGGCCTATATATTATTCATGTATCAACCCATAAAAGGCTGTTGAGGAGGTCTGTCACATATGAAGTCATTCATATTCCTCTACACAATAGTTTATGCTTTTGAAAGATGATTCATAATACTACGTCTTTTATTTCTCAATAACGAATTTCTTCTTCTATTGACAACACAAAAAATGTAGTGTTCCAACATGGAAGTGCTCATAAAACTCTAATCATGAAAGGCATAAAATTGGTTCAGAAATGAAAAAAAATGAATGATAGTTTAAGAAAAGCATGAATTTGTTGGAGAAGCAGCTTCTTAATCTTTTCTTTGGTGGTAAGGCATGTGAATATAACAAAAGATGAGAAGAACCGATGCCTCTGAACAACAATGTTAAAACTAACATAAAATGAGATACTAAATATACTAGTTAAGAATAAATGACCTCTTTCATTTACAAAAAACTCAAATGCAATAAGAAAGAAAATAACAAGAAAAAGTCAACTTAGGAGCTAGTAGATCTCCTTATCATAATTCATTGGATTCAGATAATAGGTATAAATCCATAATGAATTTGCCACATGCTTGATTGCTGCATATTATGTTTACCATCAATCTTGATTATGTTATATCTTAAACTCATTTTAGACTTAAGTGGCCTCTAATAGTTAACAAGACATCAAATAATCATATATAAAATTAATGATATTATAAAAATTATTTGATGTAAAAATATTTCAATAAATTGACTCAACAAAATTGCAGAAAAGATAAACTTCATCCTTGGTAATTAATTGACTAAATTAAACAATTGCTTGACTAACCTGTTATATATTATTACAGTGCCTCCTTTTATCCTTTTTATTTACAAGCCACCGAAACAAAAGCATGGAAATTAATTAACTTCACACATAGTTTTTTTATCAAACAGAAAATATATGTTAGCTTAGTTTCTTGTTTTCATTTTTATTTTTTCTTTGTTAGAGGTAGTTTCATACAAAATGTAAAAGTTAGCAAAATCAAATTAAATTGAACACCCATCATAGAAAATCAGCCCAGCATCAATCTCATTGTGTTATTCACTTCTTCTTAAATTGATTTTAGTTTTAACCGATTTGACAAATTGAAGAACCAAATCGAAGTTCAAAACAAATAAATAAAAAAATTGCACAGCAACACAGCAAAACCAGAAGCATACCAAACTAAAATAGAAAATGAAAGAGAAAAGAAAAAAATTGAAAAGAAAATAGGAGTGTAAGTGAGAAAAGAGTAACAAACCAAAAGCTACAGCGAAGAGAATTGAAATTTTAATATTGATAAAAGAAAAAGTATTCCTCTAATCCCTTCGCGATTTTTAGAAGAGGAGTTTAGCTAGGGGTGGATTTTAGATTTTTAGATTTTAGAAGAGAAGAAAGAAGTGAGACTGAGTTCATGTTTAACGAAGGGTTAGGGAGGGTGCGAGACACAGGGAGGCACTACTAGAAAACAGCAAATTACAGACAGATTTTTCCGACGGAATTTTTCTGTCGAATATACCGACGGATTTTCAACAGATTTTCTGTCGATAAAAAAACAAAAAAAAATTTCACAAAATTTACCGACAGATACTAATATCCCTCGGTAATTTTGTCGATAAAATTAAAATTAAAATTTGAAACCATCGATGACAAAAAAATCCCTCTGTAATCTAAATCTTCTAATAAATTCCTCGAAAATTTTAATTAGGTCCAGTCCTGATGAAACACACCATATTCAATGATGAAACTTCATTCAACGCAAAATCATCATTCATCTTCTCCGATCCTTCGTTTAAACTTTCTCTCCTCTTCTCTCTCTCTCTCTCTCTCTCTCTCTCTGATTCGAGTTGAAAATAGGGCAAAATTGTGACTTTTCGGTCGCTTCTGCTTTGTCGTCACTAGCGTCGCACGAGCTCCCTCCGTCACTACTCGCTTGCATGAGCTCCTTCCACCGCCGCTCGCTCGCATGAGCTCCCTCCTCTGCTGCTCGCGTTGCACGAGCTTCCTCTACCGCCTATCAGCTTATGTCTCCCTCTGCCGTTCACATCCTCATCGAGTCATCGTGTCACCAGATCTGAAACCTACATGTACGTCTTTATCTATTTTAGATTCTGGAATTGCTATTGATCTATATTTTTTGTTGAATTCAAATGTTCATACGTTATTGTTGCATCTAAAACTCGATCTCTTCCACTTTCATTTTGTTCATACGTTGTTTGAATTTTGCATTTGAAGGAACTATAAATACCAATTCATGAAATGTAATGTGCTAATTACATAGATTGAAATTACTCTGTGACTGATTAGAATGAGATTATCAACAATAATTTTGTGCCCTATCAATATTGTAAACCATCTCATAAATCTAAATACTTTGACAAATATCAGTTGATGTTAATAAACTGTGTTTTTTGTTTCAGCTTGCTCTAGGTGCTATAAATTCAGAGGTTCTTCTTGGAAGGTATGAGCTTTAAATTATTTACATGATTTTCATATGCAGTATTGAAGGAATAAGCAAAATTTTCTGCATCTATTTGTTTGTTATCTATAGATTTATTAAAGAACGAAAAGAAAAGGATCCAGATGTTGAGATTGCAGTTGCTTATTGAGTTCTACTTTCTATTAACCTTTTAGTCTACATTCATATGTATGGTTGTATTGCAACTTATCAAATGCCTTTTCTAGTTATCATTCCCCTGACAAATGCATTGTTTGTGTACAAAGTCCCCATAAGATCCAAGGAATTGGTCCTAGCTTCATCCCTGGTGTTTTGGATGTCAATTTACTTGATGAAGTTATCCAAGTAAGGCATCTATTTTTTAATTTAAATTTAAATAATGTGTGTTTAGTTTGTGTGTGTGTGTTTGTGTTTTTATGTGTAATAATCTAATGCAACTTTTCCTTGGGAAGACTAGAAGGACCTTAAATCATTACATAGACAAGGCTAGGAGTTCTGATAATTTGACCTAGCAATGTGATGTGACAGTCTTGTGTACTTTTTTTTCACTCAGGGATTGATGGTGACACATAATATTATTTGTTTTTGTAAATTTCTAGTGAAGAAGTTATTGAAACTGCGAAACTTCTAGCATTGAAAGAGGGTCTGTTGGTAAGTTCCCCTGAAAGATATTTCAAAGGGGATCCCCCTCCAAATTTGTTTAGATGCTAGCCTTTTCTACTTGCATGATTTAAAGAGAATATTTTTTAATGTTATTCTATGTTTTTTATGAACATGAATTGCAGGTGGGGATATCATATGGTGCTACTGCAGCTGCTGCAATTAGGATTGCATAGAGGCCTAAAAATGCTGGAAAACTCATTGTTGTAAGTTTGCACTCGTTCTGTTCATCTTGTATTAAAATGCAGTTATTGTAGCTGTCTTCTTAATTGGTTTTCTTGAATCAACCTCCTAGTTTCCTCATTTTATTGAATAAGGATTATTAAGAATTGACGCTTCCTGGGAGGATAGTGCTGAAATTCCTGAAGAATTGAAGCTTAGACTGGCATACAAATAATCAAGGAATAGTTTTTTATGGTAAATCTATTAGTTTCAAGAAAAATCACGCCAATCTACTTGAACTTGAAGATCGTCTCAAGAGCAGCTACGACTACGTTTAAGGTGCTTCTTACTTCCTCTTCTCGCTCCTCTTTCCATTTATTTCCCCATTTCCTTTTCAATTTTCTCTCTATAGTTTGCCTACTCTAATATTCAGCTACATAGGGAGTTATATACTAAGAGAGAAAAACAAAAGAGAATAAGAAATGCGTGTGAGATAAGGAGAGAGAGTTTTTTGAAGAAAAAGGGTGTCTTTTTTATTATTTTTTTAAATTATATTTTATCCTAGTACAAATTTGCTTAGGTATTTATTTAGGTTCACATTTGCATGGAACGTGTTCAAACAATAGATGCAATAAACACTATCATAGGGTCATAAGGTTTATTTCAGAGAAAAAAAGGTGCTTGACTTAGTCTTTGTTTGAGTTTGTGTTCAACCATTGTTCATTCCCCTTATTAATAATTACTAGTGTGGTGTAACTCTTCATTCTATTATAAACATGAACTGATCTTAGTAACATGTTTTATATTTTGGATGATTTAGAGGAATGACAGTGGAGGATTCATCTTCTCCTTATGGAATTCGTCTTGTAATAGAAGACTACCCTTATGCTGTTGATGGACTAGAGATATGGTTTGCCATTAAGGAATGGGTTCAAGATTCTGTCTCATTGTACTATCCAACAGACAATGATCTCAAAAAAGACCCTGAACTCCAAAATTTGTGGAAAAAAGCTGTTGAGGTAGGTCATGGTGATCTGAAAGATAAGCCATGGTGGCCAAAGATGCAGACAGTTGAAGAGTTAGTTGAATCATGCACAACCATAATATGGACGGCGTTGGCACTCCATGCAGTCGTTAATTTTGGACAGTATCCATATAGAGGGCTTATACTGAACCGTCCAACACTTAGCAGAAGATTGCTTCCTAAACAAGGCACTGTAGAGTATGAAGAGATGGTGAAGAGTCACCAAAAGGCTTATCTGAGAATAATTACACCGAAATTAGAGACTCTCATTGACCTTACAACCATAGAAATCTTATAAAAGCATACTTCTGATGAGGTGTATCTTGGAGAGAGGGATAATCCACATTGGACATTTGATTCAAGAGCATTACAAGCATTTCAGATATTTGGGAACAAACTGAGTGAGATTGTGGAGAAGCTAACACAGAAGAACAAAGATGGGAGACTGAGTAATAGAATTGGGCCAGTTGAATTACCATACACTCTGCTTCATCCTATTAGCAATGAAGGATTGACCTTTAGAGGAGTTCCAAACAGCATCTCTATCTAAATGCATGGAATAATATAATGAATAATAATGTGTGATGTGTTTGTAACGTGCTCGATTATATTTGAATAATCTGTTTCGGGTTTCCAATAATTGTATTAAAACAGTTGCTTATTTATAGTACTTTTGTTTCAGTTTGATAATACGATGAATTTGTTTATTTTTTGAAATATTATAAATATTCAAATACAAATTTGATAAAAAATTGTATTTATTAAATTTAAATTTATTTTGTATGAAAATAGGTTTATTTTGTAGTTAAAAAATCTAAAAAGAATTCTATTTTATCTTACAGACAGATTTACAGACGGATGTTCTGTCTGTATTTAGAGTTTGGAGTGGTTTTCCAAGGCTCTAATTACCGACAAAAAATTTGTTGGAAAATTTGTCTGTAATTATAGACAAAAAATCTGTCAGAAAATCTGTCTGTAATTTCAGACAGAAAATCTATCGAAAATCTGTTTGTAATTACAGAAAAAAAATCTGTCGGAAAATCTGTCTGTAATTACCGACGGAAAATCCGTCGGAAAGTTTGACGCCTAAGGGAAATGGATGGAGAATTTATAGAGGGAAAATCCGTCGGTAACTGGTAAAAATCCGTCGGTAATTTTTCGACAAAAAAAATCCGTTGGTAAATAATTTCTGACGAGGCTTTTACAGAGGGACAAAATCCGTTGGTAATTTTGTCGGTAACCAAAAATCCGTCTGTAATATAGACCGAATCTATATGTAAATCTATCTTGTATTAAGCAATTTTCTAGTTGTGAGGGAGGGAGAGGAAGGTATGTCTATTTTAGTCATTTCATATAATATTTTTGTCTTGTCTATGTGTATCCAAATATAATATTGGACATTACATTAGTATTTTATACATCGTATCCAAACATGATACACAAAGGATGCTTTTTAGTGTCTCTGTTATATTGTCTCTGTCTCAATGTCATGTTCTGTCATATCTCCAAAAACAAACGCAACCTTAATGCGCAAATAAAATAGACAAATGTTGGTTTTATTCTCATGAGGCCTTGATAAATCCATAATTTATGATAATTTTTATTGAAAATAGTAGAATTATCAACTTAACTTACACTTATTCTTTAAAAATACATATTTTTATGAATTTTCTCTCAATTGTACTTAATTAATTGAAACATGTTTTTTAAGCCTTTAGAATTATCAAATTAACTTCACTTTTTTCCCATTCAATATATTGATTTGTTTGTTTATGTTGTTTAAGGTTTAGGAGGTTGGAAAGATAGAGAAAAGCATGCAAAAGTGAAGATTTCATAAAGAAATGAAGAATTGGCGAAGCTGCAGAGATGCTTACACGCCATGCATGCCCACGCTTGACGTATGAACGCACCATGCATGCGTACTCATTAAATCCCGCGCGTGCCTCATTTAAAATAACACGTGACTCGCAATTTGGGGGACAGTTTGGCCCATTTTAGACAACTTTTGAGTCATATTAGAAGCAAGCTTTGAGAAGGATCAAAGACACATACACGTATACTCATTTTTCATATTTTCTAGGGTTTAGTTCATAGTTTTCTAGTGAGAAAGGCTCTCCAACTTCTCTTTAGGTTTTCTAGGATTTACTTCAATTTTGCTTCTAGTTTTGGATGTTAATCTTGTTTAATTGTAGTTTTGCTCTTATTTTCTTATTTTTCTACACTACTTTGCTTAGAATCTCTTGTTACTTTACTTTTTTTTGCCTTCTTATGAATTATGTGAATTATTTTGGTTTCTTATGAATGAATTTTATATTTTATGTTTTATTTATGTTTATTTTTGTTAGTGTTAAATTCTTACATTGATTAGTTGTCACTACAAGAGGAACGGAGGATGGCGGCAATTTTTTGCCAATTTGCGGCGGTTTAAAACCACTGCAAAACAGAACGCCAGCAGGCAGCAGATCAAGAACCACCTTCCTTAAGGGCGCGAGGATGGTATTTTGTGGCAGTTTCCATCAACCGCTGGCATAACCGCCGCAATTCATATATTTTGCGTCGGTTGTATTATCGGCGGTTTCGAACTGTCGCTATGTGATGAAAGGTGATTTCATGCAATTTTTTAAATTTATTTGCGGCGGTTTTTTATCCGCCACAATTTGATAAAACTAAAATATAAATTCCTCGTGGTTTAGAACCGCCGCAATTTAGCACACAGATTAAAAAAATAGGAGTTTTAAACCGCCGTAATCTACCGTGAAATTAGAAAATTGGTAAAATTACATGCTTTTGACCCTTTTTCTTGTCATACTCCTATTTCTTTTTACATAATAATTGATCAAATTTAAGATATTTACATTAGAAAAATACACTTAATATTATTAGAGTGAATACCCAACTCGGTCCCTGACAATTATCTTGAAAGGACAACGAGACCCCAAAAAAAAACACCTAACCCGGTCCTTGATATTTTTTTAGGACTGATTAGCCCTTGTGCCAAAAAAACAACATTGACTTTTTTTGGCACAGGGGCTAATCCGTCCCATAAAAGTAAAGCTCAAGGGCCGGGTTAGTTTTTTTTTTTTTTGTCAAAGACCTCGTTGTCTTTTGAGGTAATTGTTAGGGACTGTTTTGGGTTTTTCTCATATTATTAATATACATGCGATGAACTTAACAAATATAAGAAGATAAACATAATAATCAATAACTGATCATAAAATCTAATTACAATGTTTGAATACAAAATGAATCCATTTGAGGTCATAGTAATATTCACCTTTAAACTAATAATAAAATAATCTTGCATTGATATATTAATCACTTCGGCAAATCAATAAATAAGCTCCTTCTTCATATGCTCTAAACCAACACACTGCAATGAAAAGTACCTCATATTAGTCAATATATATAATGACAAGATACATTGCATAATGCACAAAGATAGCTCAATGCAAAGCACAAATTAATAACACAATAACAAGATTTTCATTATGATAAGCCTTGATCCAACTCCTATCCTCTATTTTATGTTATCATTTTTCTCATCTTAATGAAAATTTTCTTTTATTAAATAATAATATAATAATTCAAATTGTTTAGGTTCATGAGGAATATGAGAGTATAAGACTAATGCTAGAAGTTAAACCATGTAACAAGGAGATAGAGGTGTGTCATCCTTAAAAGAAAAAAATAAACAAATAAATATTTCTAAATTTGCTCTAACAACCACCTAGTAATGCTCTTACCACGTCAAGGACAAAGTATTTCCTTTTTTATATTTTTGGTTTTGAGAATAAAGTTTTCTAACTAAACTCATAATCTTATATGCATAATTATTTAGACTTCAGCCAGCATATGTGGATTGCTGAATCGACAATAGTGAAATTAGAATAAGAAGGATAAAGATAGAACAAGAAGATTACCTGATGATGCGTCCTAAGTAACACTTTGCGGTTGGCGTGAATTCTTGGACATGAGAAAGGGCCTTGAAAAAAGTTCTCATTCAGCTATTCATCTCTAATTACATTTATCTGTGGATAATAATAAGTATTGATAAGCAAGACCATTGTATGATTATCTTGAAATTCATTCACGAAGCCACAGTCCAACAATAGAAAAGAGATAAGTCAGTAACTTAAAACCTCTTCAAGGGAGAGCTAATAATAAAGAAAGACATTAGTGTTAAAATTTTGTAACTTATTAATGTAATCAATTAAGTTTCAGATTTTCCATCCAAAACCCTTCAGGAAATGAAAAATTAACAACATATTGCAGATAAAGTCATAATCTTGAACTTAACCGTTCTCCATCTGTTATATGAGCATGCAAGTGATGCAACATCACCAAAGATGGTTAACCAACTACATGGACAAACTGATACTTTTAACAAGTGCAATGCACATTCAAAAAGTTACATTAAAACATGCCAGTAGCTAGCTTGAATAATCATCTAATAGAAAATAGTCATATTTGAGACTGGTTGGCAGGTGACATTAGACCAGGACCTGGACTTATTTCTGCTAGTATAAGGGAAGACTATTGAAACCATGAAGATCAGTAGAGCTGTCTGGATTCTTAAGTTAAGAGCAATATCTTAAGCCACCACCTTTCATAATCATGGTATTCTAAATTCAAAACCTAGTATTCACATGTTACTTTCATTACATGGTTCATAATTTCATATTAAGCCATGTTATTAGTACTTGGTTGGTTAAAAAATTTTCTTATGATTTCACATAACTTCATGAATACACACCTGTACCATAGAAAGAGAATTGCTGCATTTGCAGGAGCAATAGAAAGGCCCATCATTCCTCCACGCAATTCATTAGGCACATACCTACAAACAAGATTATTAGAACTATTAGATCTACGATTAAGCAGATTTATAATACAAGCCTTGTTGATGAGTTTACGTGGTCCTCAATCTAGCAAGTGATGGTAAAATAAACCCGACACAAGCGTGAAACATGCTAAATATTGTCACCAGAAATCCAATTTCCTGCACATGATAAAGTATGAGAGTCAGAATCCAGACTTCCAACCCAAAAATTCTAACAAAATCATATGTCATATAATAAAGATAAAAGTACTGTACCTGATAGTCATAAGCCACAATAGATAAGAGAAAAGCCAATACAACGTATGCATAGACTAGGCAGTCCTCAGTTCTAAGTGACGATGGACCACTTGTAAGACAAAGAAATATGGTGCTTCCTAGCATCCTTGAAGCCAAAAAAGAAGAATATATCAATCCTAATTGCACCTCTCGCCCATTAGTAGAAGTGGCTAGTTGCAAGCTCGACAACACAAAAGCATGTCTAACTTCACAAATAAACTTTAGTTATACATTGTCAATTACCACAAGTTATTTGGTAACTTTTGCGTTTCACCATATAATAATTGTGTAGTGGGAAGACTTAGTGTAACTGCATTTGTTACAAGAAATTTCAAACAAATTATTAATTAGCAGGTTAATGATCAAAGAAACACCAGAACTCAAAGTAGCAATTAGACATTAACTCCAAAAAAAAAAAATTCTCGGTACACTACATATATACTTCACGTGAAAAATACAGAGCTTTAAAAAATGTGTTCCACTACATAACTCATATCATTATAAGAACAAAACAGAATTCCACAAAAAATAACAATAACAACAAAACAAAATTCTTAAAATCCTAGATTGCAATGAGAGCTTTTTTAGGGTCCTAGAATATACTGAGGATCCAAAGCTCATGTGTTTCCTAGCTACATTAGGCAGTGGATGAGAACAATTAGAAATCAAAAACAAAGATTTCAGATAAATTTATTTGCTTTTACTTAACATTCTTTTAATGTCTTCTCTTAACCCAGTTAAACATTAGGTATAATCTGAATCAATATTAATCAAATATATAGATAAAATTTGAGTCAAAATCTTTAACTCTAAACAGCCACAATTAAACTGAATTAATCAAATATATAGACAAAATCTAAATGAAAATAACCTGAAAGCATAATCTGAACCAAGAACATATTTACAAATATTGAGGAAAATAGGATTCGAATTTTGTAAGTGATCAAGAATGAAAACAAGAAAGAAAGAGCAATGTGGAAGTACGAACCAGTGACAGGGGAGAGGGCACAATAATTCAGATTCGTGCATGGTGGAAGAGAAGGGAACGGTTGCCGACGGTGAGAGGAGGACATCTGGCAGTCACGTGACTCAGAGGCGGCACAAACTCGCACGATGGATGCGAGAACAGGGGTGGGTTACGCACATCAAGGATGAGGGATTACAGGTTTCACACACTGTAGAGTAGAGGGGAACAGTCGATGATGGTGAAAGGAGGTTGGGTCGGCAGCCACCAACTATACGGTAACACAGCGGCGCACGATGTATTTGAGTACAGGGGTTCGCACGCTTCCACTCTCCTTTCGCAGGTTCCTCTTCTTTCTGATTTTGGGTAATCTGAACTGATTTAGGGTGAAATCATTATATTGGGTCGGGGTTAGCGCAGGACTTCATAGAATCGACGCTAATCCAAGTTGATTCTACGTCACAATGAAAAGATTGGATGTTAATCGCAGCTATCATGAAAAATTATGGAGAAACAGTTGGCAATCTACCGCCGCTATTCTCCGTCTCTCTTGTAGTGTATAGTTTTTATTAATTCTTGCAATTTATGATGCTTTACTTTTATGCACACTAAGTGTTTGATAAAATGTTTACATTAGTTATAGAGTAGATTTTTTTTTCTTAGCTTGGGGTTGAAAAATTAGGTGACATTGAGTCATTAATGTCCAATTTTTATTGGTAATTTAGAGTTATTGATTGATTTTATTTTCACTAACGCTAATATTTTACTAAATTTAATTAGTAAGTTGGTTAAAACTTGTGAATTAAGACCAATTATGTTTACTTGATTTTTTTTCAATATGTAGAGAGTGATAAAGTGAAATTAACTCTTAACAATTGTCATGTTTATAATTAATAACAAGAATAGTGATCTTTTTAAGTAAAATCTTTTAGCACTTGAATTTTTTCTTTTATTAATTTATTGCCATAATCATTTCTAGTTTGATTCAATTGCCTTTTAGTATAGCTATCATTTCAATTGTGCTCATTTATTCTCATGTTTACTTAGTCATTTGCTTGCTCTTTGATTTTACTTACTTGCAACTTAGTTATTAATCGCTCCTTTAATTTTTAGCCAATTTACATTACAGTAATTTATACTCAACCTTTTTCCGCATTTTCATAATCAATGATTGCACACCCTATTGCAAGTACAGGGAAAACGATCCGAGTCTAAACTTCCAATTATTATTTTAAATTTTGTGATAAATTTTAAAGAATATTAAATTTCGGTTTTGAGGTATAACAAATTTTAAATTTATGATTTTTTTTAAACCAGTTTTTAATACTCGGCCGCGCCTAATCCAGTAATTAATCTTGATTTATTCTTTTTATTGTTTAAATCAATAATAAAACCACTTTATATAAGTCATAATATAAATAACTAATACGATTATATTTATATATAAATAGACTAATAAAAAAATAAAATTTTCTAACATGATGAGTATCCAATTTAAATCATTGTTTAATTTAAAAAGATTTAAAAAAAGAATATTTAATATTTTTAGGTTGGCATCAATCTCGGTAATTTATTGGTGAGAAGGCTATTTTCTTAGGCGAGTTCTATGGTATGGATAGCGAGGGACATCCAGAGGTCTGGATCTCATGTGGACGAGCTGCTATTGGGACACGTGTGAGAGAGCAGGTTCAGCCAATAGTGGGACCTATGTCAAAAGGCTGTTAAAGTCAGGTGGGTTCAAGTAGTATGTTTCTTGTGTCAGATGATTAAAAATCTAATGAAGGATAGCTAATGCTTAATGGCACGAACTTTCTTTTTTGACTAATGAGCCTGGGAGGATGCTGTTTTTTTATTTTATATATACAGACTAAATTTTTTGGGCTGGCCAAAATATGAAGTTGTCCATGCCCCTAATAGTTATATGAGTCATGAGTGTTCAAAGTGGTATATCCAAAAAATCAAGTTGCTACCAAAAAAGATTAAAAGTTTTCTAACACAAAAAAAAAATGTTAAAAGTTTGAGACTTTAGGAGTGTGTCGAAATAATCTATTAACGTAAGTTACACAAAAAGTTACTAACAGTGACTAATTAAATAAATTATTGTTTCCTTTAATAAAAAATAACTACAATAAAATATATCATACTGTATAAAAATTAGTAATAATAATATCCAAAACATGCTAACATTAATAAGATAAAATCCTTAAGATTAAATTTACTCTAGTAAACTTCATAATTACATTTAGCATATTTCACACTAATCATAACAATCATAAAAAACTTTAAATAAAAAATTACTAAAGTAGATATCAACTTAAATAATTTTTTTATATTATCCTATTGTTTTAATTTAGATATTTGAATCATCTTATAAATTAATTTTATAATAAAACTAATATTTATTTATTAAAATAAAAATAACATATAAAAATTAACAAAATATATTTTATATTAAAAATAAGAAATATAAATGATATATATAAGAGTATTTAATTAAATATGTTACATTTTTTTAAAAATTTTAACTATTAACGTAAAAATGTTAATTTTGGATTTTTTTTACATCGTATTTTTGTTTCGTCCGACTTATGCGTATGAAGGAATGGGGATGGTACCTACAAAGACACTCCAATGCCTAAGTCAGCAAGGGGGTATAAACAGGTTTTGAGAGAGTATTGGAACTTAGAGATACCTGGGGGGTATCAGTGTATTTATAGTGGTGAACTAATAATCACCATTAGAGTAGTTCCACCTTTTAAGGAGAATAACCGTCCTTTTATCTTAGAGAAGTTGAGATATGGCCCCTGGAAGTGGGTTGAGAGATTTTAGGGGCAGTTACTTATTTGAACAAGTGTTTATCTGCTAGCTAACCTTTAATCCTAACTTCCTTGAGGTGAGGCCTGTGTCGAATCTGACCTCTTCCGAGGAGGTCGGTTGTGTGGGGAGGCCAACCTATGGGTTAAGCTTTTTTATCTGATTTGGACCTGTGCCTTAGTGTTGGGTCGGGGTATGAACACCAACGTTTATGATTTTATTAATACCTATGATTAATTTTTTATTTAATTTGTCTTTTTTTTAATGGGATCATAACCGATGTAATCCAATTCAAACCGCACAATGTGCTATAACATTATTATTTTATTATTATATTTACAATTATATTTATAACTTGTTCAGTTTTTATATATTTTTATATTATTCATGTATTATTATTATTTAATAAATATTTTATGTTCAAAATATTATTTATTTATTTTAACTAACCTATAATTTTATTTATGTTGTTATGTTATTGTTGACTTTTTAAGATATTATTGAGACTTTTTATGTCATTGTTGATTATTTAAAATTTGATGTTGAGACTTGTTATATGTATTTAATTTTTTTAATTTATAAAACTGCAAATCCAATCCAATCCAAACTGCTTGAAATTGAATCGGATCAGGTCAATTTTTTTTTTAAAAAAAGTATCCAATTCAAACTGCACCGCAAGTAAAATTAGTATTCGGATCGGATGAATTTTTTACTCAAAACCAATCTAAACTGCACCGCGAATACCCCTAAAGACAATACTTCCCTTTCTTCGCATTAACACACCCTTTTTTTTTAGAGACCTTGACCGAAAACCTTTTTCCACCAAAGCCCATAGCCAAAATGGCCCACCTACCCATCCAACCTTCTTTCAATCTCACTAATTACCGGCTAGGCTCACCACATCAAAGCCTTCTAAGCCTCCTCCAAATCTCAACCCCCCACAACCTGCTCCGTTACAGAAACCAAACTCCCACGTGTCCCGCTTCTAAGCACAAGAGACAAATTCTCTTTACATCTTTACCAACTTTCATCTTTACATTAAAGCATCCCTTAAAACTTTATTAGTAAGTTTAGTTCAATTTTTTTTATCTAGGTTTTTCTGAAGAGGAAAACTATAAATCAATTAGGCTCCGAGACTGGACGGGATGAGGTGGGACATGTATATATCCACAGATTTAGGTAGTCGTGGATAATAAGGGCGGAAAATACTTCTTATACAAATGCTCCGTGATAAAATAGTTTAAAACTGTGTCTTCGAAAAACTCAAGTCGTTATAGTACAATGAACATGATCAGGGACGGACCCACGATGAAATCTAAAGGGGCATTTGCCCCATTAAAATTTTGCAAAGCAAATGATTATATATGAATGTAAATGTTTGCCTCTATTTTTTAATTGTTTTTACCCCATAATAAATTATAATATTCTTTTGCTCCATAAATCTCCATTGTACACATTGTATAAATATTTCATTGTCTTCTCATACTTTCCCTAATAATATATACACCTCATATTATTATTATTTTTACTGTTATAATAATAATATTAGTAGCATCGAATATTTTTTATTAATATCTTAAATTTTTAGTTATTATTTATATTTTTTACTAATCATATAATATATGCTAAATAAAAAATTACATATTTTTGTACCGTGTTAATTATTATTTCTTTTTTTAGAATAATAAAATAACTGTCACCGATTAAAAAATAAAGAATATTATTACAATATAGATTAGTGAAACATTTTAACACGGTACAAAAAATATGTAATTTTTTATTTAGCATATATTATATGATTAGTAAAAAATATAAATAATAACTAAAATTTAAGATATTAATAAAAAATATTCGATGCTACTAATATTATTATTATAACAGTAAAAATAATAATAATATGAGGTGTATATATTATTAGGGAAAGTATGAGAAGACAATGAAATATTTATACAATGTGTACAATGGAGATTTATGGAGCAAAAGAATATTATAATTTATTATGGGACAAAAACAATTAAAAAATAGAGGCAAACATTTACATTCATATATAATCATTTGCTTTGCAAAATTTTAATGGGGCAAATGCCCCTTTAGATTTCATCGTGGGTCCGTCCCTGATCATGTTCATTGCACTATAACGACTTGAGTTTTTCGAAGACACAGTTTTAAACTATTTTATCACGGAGCATTTGTATAAGAAGTATTTTCCGCCCTTATTATCCACGACTACCTAAATCTGTGGATATATACATGTCCCACCTCATCCCGTCCAGTCTCGGAGCCTAATTGATTTATAGTTTTCCTCTTCAGAAAAATCTAGATAAAAAAAACTGAACTAAACTTACTAATAAAGTTTTAAGGGATGCTTTAATGTAAAGATGAAAGTTGGTAAAGATGTAAAGAGAATTTGTCTCTTGTGCTTAGAAGCGGGACACGTGGGAGTTTGGTTTCTGTAACGGAGCAGGTTGTGGGGGATTGAGATTTGGAGGAGGCTTAGAAGGCTTTGATGTGGTGAGCCTAGCCGGTAATTAGTGAGATTGAAAGAAGGTTGGATGGGTAGGTGGGCCATTTTGGCTATGGGCTTTGGTGGAAAAAGGTTTTCGGTCAAGGTCTCTAAAAAAAAAGGGTGTGTTAATGCGAAGAAAGGGAAGTATTGTCTTTAGGGGTATTCGCGGTGCAGTTTGGATTGGTTTTGAGTAAAAAATTCATCCGATCCGAATACTAATTTTACTTGCGGTGCAGTTTGAATTGGATACTTTTTTTTAAAAAAAAAATTGACCCGATCCGATTCAATTTCAAGCAGTTTGGATTGGATTGGATTTGCAGTTTTATAAATTAAAAAAATTAAATACATATAACAAGTCTCAACATCAAATTTTAAATAATCAACAATGACATAAAAAGTCTCAATAATATCTTAAAAAGTCAACAATAACATAACAACATAAATAAAATTATAGGTTAGTTAAAATAAATAAATAACATTTTGAACATAAAATATTTATTAAATAATAATAATACATGAATAATATAAAAATATATAAAAACTGAACAAGTTATAAATATAATTGTAAATATAATAATAAAATAATAATGTTATAGCACATTGTGCGGTTTGAATTGGATTACATCGGTTATGATCCCATTAAAAAAAGACAAATTAAATAAAAAATTAATCATAGGTATTAATAAAATCATAAACGTTGGTGTTCATACCCCGACCCAACACTAAGGCACAGGTCCAAATCAGATAAAAAAGCTTAACCCATAGGTTGGCCTCCCCACACAACCGACCTCCTCGGAAGAGGTCAGATTCGACACAGGCCTCACCTCAAGGAAGTTAGGATTAAAGGTTAGCTAGCAGATAAACACTTGTTCAAATAAGTAACTGCCCCTAAAATCTCTCAACCCACTTCCAGGGGCCATATCTCAACTTCTCTAAGATAAAAGGACGGTTATTCTCCTTAAAAGGTGGAACTACTCTAATGGTGATTATTAGTTCACCACTATAAATACACTGATACCCCCCAGGTATCTCTAAGTTCCAATACTCTCTCAAAACCTGTTTATACCCCCTTGCTGACTTAGGCATCGGAGTGTCTTTGTAGGTACCATCCCCATTCCTTCATACGCATAAGTCGGACGAAACAAAAATACGATGTAAAAAAAATCCAAAATTAACATTTTTACGTTAATAGTTAAAATTTTTAAAAAAATGTAACATATTTAATTAAATACTCTTATATATATCATTTATATTTCTTATTTTTAATATAAAATATATTTTGTTAATTTTTATATGTTATTTTTATTTTAATAAATAAATATTAGTTTTATTATAAAATTAATTTATAAGATGATTCAAATATCTAAATTAAAATAATAGGATAATATAAAAAAATTATTTAAGTTGATATCTACTTTAGTAATTTTTTATTTAAAGTTTTTTATGATTGTTATGATTAGTGTGAAATATGCTAAATGTAATTATGAAGTTTACTAGAGTAAATTTAATCTTAAGGATTTTATCTTATTAATGTTAGCATGTTTTGGATATTATTATTACTAATTTTTATACAGTATGATATATTTTATTGTAGTTATTTTTTATTAAAGGAAACAATAATTTATTTAATTAGTCACTGTTAGTAATTTTTTGTGTAACTTACGTTAATAGATTATTTCGACACACTCCTAAAGTCTCAAACTTTTAACTTTTTTTTTTGTGTTAGAAAACTTTTAATCTTTTTTGGTAGCAACTTGATTTTTTGGATATACCACTTTGAACACTCATGACTCATATAACTATTAGGGGCATGGACAACTTCATATTTTGGCCAGCCCAAAAAATTTAGTCTGTATATATAAAATAAAAAAACAGCATCCTCCCAGGCTCATTAGTCAAAAAAGAAAGTTCGTGCCATTAAGCATTAACTATCCTTCATTAGATTTTTAATCATCTGACACAAGAAACATACTACCTGAACCCACCTGACTTTAACAGCCTTTTGACATAGGTCCCACTATTGGCTGAACCTGCTCTCTCACACGTGTCCCAATAGCAGCTCGTCCACATGAGATCCAGACCTCTGGATGTCCCTCGCTATCCATACCATAGAACTCGCCATTTTCTTATTCACAATAACACGATAGACTGAGTATCTATTAGTGTATGCAAACCACATCATTATAGCAAATCCCAAACCTGAGCTAATTGGATTTGTTTGGTAGAAATTAGAAGGCTTATTTAAGTTGTGTTGGGTTTTTGGGCTCCCTTCCTACGTGGAGAAAAAGCCCAAATGCTAGTATCTAAACTCATGAATAGTTGAAGTGGTTGAGGTGAATTAGGGTTGTGTGAGAGAGGTCATTTTGTAAGGAGAACATCAAACACTAGAGAGAAGAGAAGAGAGAAAGTCATTTTCGCACATACACAAAGCTGTCTCTGTAAATTGGTCACTGTAGATTCGTTAACTGTTGGATCGAGCTCAAATTTGGACAGTGTGTTCTACACATCTGGTTCTTTGATTTCACCGTTTGGATCTTCAATTAGACATCTATAGCTGGAGATATTGGTCACACACAGTAGCTCTATTTTTGTGATATTTTCATCTTCTTGTTCTTGTTTTGAAAGTTTTGAAACTTGGGTTGTTTGGCTTGTTGTATGCACGTTTTGTACAGTAATTTATGACTCTCTTGTACCCTATTTTTCAACATAGTGAAGCTATATCCTGGTCTTCATGACTCGTGGTTTTTACTTCTCTCATTGAGGTGGTTTTCCACGTTAAAAATCTTGGTGTATTAGCTTGTTTCTAATTTCTGATTTATGTGATTTTTTTGCTGTTATTGGGTATTATTGTGCTGGTGTTAATACTTGTTGTGAGTGGATATTATTGCTCCTCTAATTCTTACAAGTAGGAAATTGTGTTTTATTCCTATCAATTGGTATCAGAGCTCAGTTTTAGGTATTTAGTTATAACTTGCTTGAAAGATGGAGGCAAATAATTCTACTAGGATGATAAGTTTGAATGGCACTAATTACCATCTATGAAAGGACAAAATGAAAGATTTGTTGTTTGTCAAAAATCTACATTTACCCGTATTTTCTACACAAAAACCAGAATCTAAAACAGATGAAGAATGGGAGTTTGAACACTAACAAGTTTGTGGTTTTATTAGACAATATGTGGATGATAATGTTTACAATTACATTGCTAATGAGACTCATGCTAGGATTTTGTGGAATCAAATTGAATCTTTGTATGCTTCCAAGTCTGGTAATAATAAATTGTACTTGTTGAATATGTTGATGAATTTGAAATACAAGGAGGGGTCAAAAGTATTAGATCACTTGAATGAATTTCAAGGGGTTCTAAATCAGTTGTCAAGCATGGGAATCAAGTTTGAAGATGAAGTTCAAGGATTGTGGTTGCTAAATACTCTACCAGATTTTTGGGAGACTTTTCGTATCTCTCTTACTAATTCTGCTCTGAATGGTAAAGTGAGCATGCAACTTGTTAAATGTGGCATTTTAAATGAAGAGATGAGAAGGAAGACGTAGAATTCTTCGTCCCACTCTGAAATGTTAGTCACTGAAACCAGGAGGAGAAATCATAATAGAGTTCAAAAGGGTAGAGGTAAAAGCGGGAGCAAATCCAAGGAAAGATACAAGAATGTTGAGTGTCACTATTGTCACAAAATGAGTCACGTTCAAAAATATTGCTCTCTTTGGAAAAAGGAGAACAAAGGTAAGCAAGAAAAGAAGGATGATGGTGGTAATGATCGTGTATCTTCTGTTTTAGATGATCTTCTTACTATTGATATTGCTGATTATGAGTACAAGGTCAATCTTGATTCTGATGATGAGTTCAGCTGGGTAATTGATAGTGGCGCCTCAATACATGTTACACCGAAGAAGGAGTTCTTCACTTCTTATACTCTAGGTAATTTGGAGTACTTAAGATGGGTAATGATGGCTTGGCCAAGGTTATTGGTATAGGAGATATTTGTCTTGAGACTAATATGGGAATGAAGCTGCTACTCAAAGATGTTAGACATGCTCCAGATGTTCGCTTGAATTTGGTTTCAGTTAAAAGGCTTGATAATGAAGGCTTTGTAAACACTTTCGGCTTTGGACAATGGAAGCTTACTAAAGGCAACTTAGTGGTGGCTCGAGAAAAAGGTACTTCAAGTTTGTATGTGATGCATGCCATGATTGCAAAAGGTAGTGTGAATGCGATTGAAAATAAAGAAGTTTGTAGCTTGTGGCACAGAAGACTTGGTCATATTAGTAAAAAATGACTTATCTATTTGGCTCGAAAGGATGCTCTTTCAGGTTTGAAGAATGCAGAGTTGGAGAAATGTTCTCATTGCATGGCTGGCAAACAAAGAAGATTATCCTTCAAGAAAATCAGACTTCTTGGAATTGGTGCACTCCGATATTTGTGCTCTTTTGAAGGTACGATCTTTTAGTGGAGCTATTTACTTTATTACTTTTATTGATAATCATTCAAGAAAGCTTTGGACTTATGCTTTGAAAACAAAGAACCAAGCTTTGGAAAAGTTCAAACAATTCCAAGCTTTGGTTGAGAGACAAACAAGTAAAAAGCTTAAATGTATTCGCACTGATAATGGTGATGAGTATTGTGGACCATTTGATGTGTATTGCAACCAGCAAGGCATTAGGCATGAAAAGACACCTCCTAAAACACCTCAGTTGAATGGTTTGGCAGAAAGGATGAATAGAACACTGATTGAAAGAGTTAGGTATATGCTTACTGAAACTAAGCTACCTAAAATCTTTTGGGGTGAAGCGCTACTTACAGCGGCTCATGCGATTAATTTGAGTCCTACAATTGCTTTAGATAATGATGTTCTGGATCATGTTTGGTCGGGCAAATATATCTCGTATGGTTACTTGAGAGTCTTTGGATGCAAAGCATTTGTTCATGTTCCAAAGGATGAGAGGTCCAAGTTAGATGTGAAGATAAGGCAGTGCATTTTTATTGGGTATGGTCAAGATGAGTTTGGTTACAGGCTTTATGATCTAGTTGAAAAGAAGCTTGTAAGGAGCCGTGATATAGAGTTTAGTGAAGACCAGACCATTGAGGACATTGATAAGGCAAAGAAGAGTCAATCACAAGAGAGCAATGACTTGACTGATGTAGATCCAATTCAGCCGCCTCCTTTGTCAGAACTAGCAGAGAATCAAGATCAAAAGCATATGCAGAAAAATGAGCCTTTGGTTCCTGATGACTAGGAGATGGGAGATCCAATTGATGCTCCAGTTGATGATGATGCTGATAATCAACCTGAGCTACTTACCAGGTTTCTATCCTAGGAGGTCTACTAGAGAGCGACGACCTTCAACGAGGTATCCTTCTAATGAGTATGTAACATTTACTGATGGATATATGACATTGACTGATGAGGGAGAACCTGAATGTTATGCGGAAGCTATGGAAGGTGACGACAATAAGAAATGGTTTGATGCAATGCAAAATGAAATGAAATCCTTGTATGATAATCAAACATTTGAGCTTGTGAAGTTGCCAAAATGGAAGAAAGCTTTGCAGAACAGGTGGGTTTATAGGTTGAAGCATGAAGAAAATTCTCAGTGTCCAAGGTACAAGGCTATATTGGTGGTCAAGAGCTACAGGCAGAAAAAGGGAGTTGACTATAATGAAATTTTTTTACCAGTTGTGAGAAGATCTTCTATTAGGACTGTTTTGAGTTTGGCTGCAAGTCTTGATTTAGAGATAGAGCAGATGGATGTGAAAACTGCTTTCCTTCATAGTGATCTTAAGGATGAAATTTACATGGAACAACCTGAAGGTTTCATGGTAAAAGGCAAATAGGATCATGTTTGCAAACTGAAGAAGAGCTTGTATGGCTTGAAGCAAGCTCCAAGACAATGGTACAAGAAGTTCGAGTCTATTATGGCAGAACAAGGCTACAAGAAGACTACTTCTGATCATTGTGTATTTGTTAAATAGTTTGCTAGTAATGATTTTATTATCCTTTTGATATATGTTGATGACATGCTTATTGTTAGTCAGAATGCTTCTAGGATTGATATGTTGAAGAAGCAACTTGCAATGTCATTTGCAATGAAGGACCTTGGACCAGCAAAGGAGATTCTTGGTATAAGAATCGAGCGTGATAGAAAGGAGAAGAAACTTTGGTTGTCACAGGAGAAATACATAGAGACAATGTTGCACAGGTTTCAAATGGAGAAAGCAAAGACCGTTAGTACTCCTCTTGCTACACATTTTAAATTGAGTTGCAAGCAAAGTCCATCAAGTGATGAAGAGAAGAAAGACATGGAAAAAGTTCCATATGCATCAGCTGTGGGTAGTTTAATTTATGCTATGGTGTGCACAAGACCGGATATAGCTCATGCTGTTGGTTGTGTTAGCCGTTTTGTTTTAAACCTAGGAAGAGAGCATTGGAATGCTGTAAAATGGATAATGAGATATCTTCGTGGTACTTCTAACATGAAGTTGTGTTATGGAAGTGATAAGCCTATTCTAGTTGGTTACACTGACTCAGACATGGCAGGAGATATTGACTCTAGAAGGTCCATTTCAGGCTTCTTGATCAACTTTGCGGGTGGAGCTGTGTCTTGGCAATCAAGATTACAAAAATGTGTTGCTTTGTCTACTACCGAGGCCGAGTTTATCGCCATTACCGAAGCGTACAAGGAGATGCTTTGGATGAAAAAATTCTTGAAAGAACTCGGGTCTACTCAAGAGAGGTATGTGTTGTTTTGTGATAGTCAAAGCGCTATACATCTTGGTAAAAACTCTACTTTTCATTCTCGATCCAAACATATTAACGTGAGGTATCATTGGATACGTGATGCTTTGGATACTGAGTTGTTGAAACTTGAAAATGTTCATACTGATGAAAATGGTTCTGATATGATGACCAAGGCATTACCAAGATGGAAGTTTGAAATTTGTTGCTTAATTGCCGGATTGGTGGTTACCTCCACATAGTCGTGAGGGGAGATTTGTTGGGTTTTTGGGTTCCCTTCCTATGTGAAGAAAAAGCCTAAATGCTAGTATCCAAACCCATGAATAGTTGAAGTGGATGAGGTGAGTTAGGGTTGTATGAGAGAGGTCATTTTGCAAGGAGAACACCAAACACTAGAGAGAAGAGAAGAGAGAAAGTCATTTTCGCACATACACAAAGCTATCTTTGTAAATTGGTCACAGTAGATTTGTTAACCGTTGGATCAAGCTCAAATTTGGACAATATGTTCTACACATCTGGTTCTTTGAATTCACCGTTCGGATATTCAATTCAACATCTGTAGCTGGAGATATTGGCCACGCACAGTAGCTCTATTTTTGTGGTATTTTCATCTTCTTGTTCTTGTTTTGAAAGCTTTGAAACTTGGGTTGTTTGACTTGTTGTATGCATGTTTTGTACAGTAATTTGTGACTCTTTTGTACCCTATTTTTCATCATAGTGAAGCTATATCCTGGTCTTGGTGACTCGTGGTTTTTACTTCTCTCATTAAGGAGGTTTTTCACGTTAAAAATCTTGGTGTGTTAACTTGTTTCTAATTTCTGGTTTATGTGATTTTTTCGCTGCTATTAGGTATTATTGTACTGGTGTTAATACTTATTGTGAGTGGATATTGTTGCTCCTCTAATTCTTGCAAGTAGGGAATTGTGTTTTATTCCTATCAAGTTGAATTATTTGAAAATCTCAAATTATTTATAGGAATCGGATAAAGTGGTTTTACAGAGTGGAAACCTCTTTTCATGCCGATGACAATAGGCACCAATTTATGGCAAATTCAACCTTATATAGGAGAATTGATATATATAACTACTCAACCAGATTTCACATATACAGTGACTAATTTAAGTCAAATTCAAAGATTAATTATCAATAAACTCTACACCATAGTTTAAAAGTACAGCAAAATCCTAGTTTTTTTGTAATGTGTTGACTAAGACCTTTGCCTTATCTCGAAGAAAAAGTATAGGTAGACAATAAAAATATTAAACAATGTGAACAATGGATATATCGGATGTTCAATTCACTAGGTGTGTAGATAGTTATTCTAATATTAAGATTTAGGTAAGTAATTTGGAGTGTTGTGTGTTTTATTTAAATTGGGTCAATTTTAGGATTCGTTATTCATGTTGTTCAAGAAAGTAATTGGTCACCTAATATAACCCGCTCGCTAATGCTAAGAAACCAGGAAGTATAGAGACTAGGGAATTCGTTAACAAGCTTGGAAACAAAGAAATGATCAAAGGCAAGTAGATTTTAAATAGAGGCCGAGTGCAGGAGATACTCACTATTTGTTGTATTGTGACAATAAATCTACAATCCAACTGACCTTTAATCTATGATCTTATGTATAATCGAAACATATCGAGATTGATTGCTATTTTGTTAGTGAAAAAACTGATGAAAACCTTGTCAAATTGCTTCGTTTGACGAAAACATGTCATATACCAGACCTTCTAACAAAGCCGTTACATCTCGCATAGTTGAAAACTCAGAGTTTTAGACTTATACCTCCGAACTAGAGAGAGATTTCTAAGGCAAGTCTTATGTATATTAGATAAGAAAATTTTCAGTGACCAGCAATTTTAATTAAATTTAACCATTATTCTACTAGCAAGTATCATTTCTTTTCAAATATGATCTCACCTGCGAAATTTTATTTTAATTGTTCATTCCTTCTCAAATGCTGATTGTTTGATGGTTCAAAATCTGAAAAGTGCTGATCCCTAGCACTGCCGTATTAGATATTTTATATTAGCTTTCCAAATTAGTTAGATTCTATTAGTTAGTTATTAACAGTTTGCATGTTAGTTGTCAGTTGGAGTTAGTTACTTGATATGGCTTACGTATAAATAGCTTTCATTTTATGTAATTGTACCTTATTTTATTTTCATTTCTACAACTCTTGTAATAATTATATATGGATTCTCACCCATTAATTTTTTAAGTTATTTTGAGATTGAACATCAACATTTTAAGTCAAAATAGTGTACATCGCTTATGTATTATTCTTTAAACTTTTATCTCTTGCATTTAAAATTATTTTATCAGTTGGTAGTTTACTTATAATTTAACCGAACTTTTATATGAAATAATCCAAGTTTTAGACAGATTTTGCTTTGCTATTGGAGTAGCAGGTGTTTTTTTAAAATGTGGGTTGATGGGGTGTTATTCTTAAATGTGGAACCGTTTAATTAGATAAACAAAAGTTGGACCGTCCGATTTGTGAGAAGTACGAAAATTAGACCGTCCGATTTGTGAGGATACAGAAATCAGACAGAGAAATTTGTAAAATCGGACCGAAGAATTTGTGAGAGTATAGAAATCGGATCGAGAAATTTTTGTTTAAACAAAATAAAAAAATTTAAAGTATAGAAATCGGACCCTCCGATTTGTGTATCTTCCACACTTTTGAAAAACACAAAAAATTATAATATTAAGATATATCACTACTTTTACTTCCATATAAAAAAAAAAACCTTTTTTTAAAAACTATTCTAAAAACCTTTTAAATAAATTTAAAATAAACTTTCAATTCGAATAAATTAATATATATTTCTGCTACAATCAAGTTTCAAATTCAAAAAGTTTTTTAAATTTATTTTCAAATAAAAAATTCTAGAGCACGATTTAATCCCATTCTGGTGCTCCTTTTCACAACTTGACAAAATAAAAAATCTTAGTTAAAAACATCTTATAAAATACAATATTATCATCAATTGTCTATTTTCTTTTATCTTGAACATATCGAAAAATATCATATAATTGATAGGAGTACGGAATTTTATCATGCGAATTTTCTTTAACCAAGATTATGTATTTTGTAAATATTGCATTGTATAATTTTTTATTTTTTATGAGTAATACTCATATCATAAGGTTTCAATCATCAATATTTATTTATGTTATTAAACTTAATTAGATTGATAAATATATTTAAATATAATATTATATTTATATTAACATTAGTTAATTATTTATTATTAATAACTATTAAGTATATTATATAAAGTAACAAATTATCTTTTTTACATCTCACTTGAGACGCTTCTATATTTAGTGTTTTTAATTTTTTTTATTTAGACAATTTTTAATTTTAGATATTGATAAACCTCAATTTTATGGTTTATCTTGTGTTGAATTTAGTGGATTTTATCAATTTATCTCATATTTATTCAATGAAATAGCATGGTTTTGTAAATTTCTCCTAATTTGTACTTAAGAGTAAAAACATGCTTTTTAGACCCTTAATTTGTTAGATTTAATTCACTTTGATTCCATTCGATACCTTGATGTATTTGTTACGTGCTTTCAGGTTTAGGAGGCAAGGATTGGATCAAAGAAGTGAAGAAAAAGCATGTTAAGTGGAAAATTCATGAATAAATGAAGTTTTGAAAATCTGTCATGCGAGGCGTACACGTGGCCAGAAAATCGCAACACGACGCGTACGCGTGACAAGCAGCACGTGACCTCATTAATGAAACACGCTGGGGCGATTTCTGGGGCTACATAAGCCCAATCCAACTCATTTCTGAAGCTATTTGATACAGAAAACAAGAGAAAACAAGGGGGGAGCAATTAGCGTAGAGTAGGAATCATGCCTTAGGTTAGTTCTAGAGAGAGACGCTCCCTCTTCTCTCTAGAAATTAGGGTTCTTAGTTTAATTTCATCTTAGATTTATGGTTTAATTCTTGTTTTCACTTAATTTTCATTGCAATTTCTTATTCTTACATCTTTGTTCTCTTAGTTCTTCTTGTTGATTTTTCTTTTGAGCTATTTTTTAGTTTTATGAACTCTTGTTACTTTTAATTTCATTTAATGCAAATTTGATATTTTATGTTCTTTTCTTGCTTGCTTGATTATTATTGTTATTTTCTTGCATTTGGTAGTTTAGATTTTATATTTCTTGCAATTTAATATGGTTTTCTTTTTATGCACACCAAGTGTTTGATAAAATGCTTGGCTTAGGTTTAGAGTAGATTTTGTACATTCTTGGCTTGAAAGGAGAAATTAGGTGCTCTTGAGTCATTAATACCTAATTGATGTTGGTGATCTAGAGTTGTTAGTTAATATTCTTTTCATTGACGCTAATCTCTTGCTAATTCAATTAGTAAGTTGATTAGGACTTATGGATTGAGATTAACTAGTCTTATTTGATTTTTTTCCGATGTTGGATATAACGAAATAGGATTATCTCTTGGTAATTATCGTGTATGATTAATGACTAGGATAGAAAATCTAGATTCTCAATCCTTGCCATGAATGCCTCTTTTTAGTATTTGCTATCTTTAATTGTTTTCTTTACTTTATTGTTATTTAAAGGGTTAAGTACGATTTTGGTCCCAACGTAGAGGCTAAAAATTTATTTCGTTCCTGACCTTTTTTTGGCTACAAAATGGTCCCAAAGGTTTTAGTTTGTTTTAAAATCATCCTTTTTACCAATTTTATTTTTTATTACCAAATTACCACTCATTAAAAAATTATAAAATAAAATAAATAAATAAAAAAAGAAAGAAAGGGATACAGAGAAGGGGGAGAGAAAGAAAGGGGGTGGGGCGCGAGAAATAGGGGGGAGGGAAGGAAGAAGGGGGAAGGGAAGTCGCACCGCCGCACCGCCTTCCTGCCGCCAGTGATCCGCCACTGCTCCCTACACTAATGGCAATAGAGGAGAGAGCAAAGGGAGAGAGAAAGAGGAGGAACGAAGCCCTCCACAGCGCCACAACCCCTCCTCCTCCACCACCGCCGCAACCCCTCCTCCTCCACATCGTCGTTCACCGACGCAGCCCTTCCTCTACCACCATTGCCACAACCCTCTCCCTCTGTTTCAATTTTTTATTCTTTTTTCTTTAATTTTTCATATTTAAAGGATTTATTGTTGTTGTTGTTGATAATGCTTCTAGTAGCTTCTGTTTATTCCTTTTATTCTATTGTTGTTGTTGATGCTTTGGTTGCTTTTATTTCTGCTGCTTCTGTTTTTGTTTCTACTTCTGGTTTTGTTTTTGTTGTCGCTCTAATTCAATTATCCATTATTATTGTTGTTGTTGTTGTTCTGCTGATTGTTATCTATTGTTGCCTGCTTTTGTTTCTGTGTTTGTGCATCTGCTTCTGCTTCTGGTTAATATTGAGGAAGAAGAGGGGTGTTGAGGAAGAAGAGGGGAGGGAGGAGTATTTTCGTCTGAAGGACGATTTTAAAACTAAGTTAAACCTTTGGGACCATTTTGTAGCGAAAAAAAGGCCGGAAACGAAATAAATTTTTGACATTTACGTTAGGGACCAAAATCATATTTAACTTTTATTTAAATTCTTGTCTTTTTAATTTCTTGTCTTATCATTAACCCAACCCCGTAAAACTCATAACCAATAATTGAGCACTCGCTTGTAATTCCTAGGGAGAACAACTCGGGAGCAATACTCTCAGTTATTTTTATTGGGTTGAACTTGTGACAACCAAAATTAAACTTTGATTGAAAGTTGTTTGTCGGTTTTGGACTATACTTGCAACGAAGCGATTTCTTTTATTGACAAGATTCTTCAAGCTCTACCTTTTGCCAAGCTCTCAAGTTCAAATGCTTCCTCACCAACTTCTTCTAGCTCTTCCCCAACACTCAAATCATATATTGGGGGTTAAGTGAAATCTACCTCAACATCAAATTCAAATTCAATGGGGGATGATTCATCAAGTTCAAAAAGATCGCATGTTGATGTGGAATCATCATAAATAGGTGGATTGGTTGCTTGCCCCATTTCTTCAAATTCTTTATTCACAATATGTCTTGGAGGTTGTGCACTAGCCTCCTCAACATCAATTTCAAACTCTATGAAAGAAGGCTCTACAACCTTAGATTCCTCTTTGCATTCAACATCTCCTAAATTTTCAATCACTTTTTCCGGTTCAATCATCTTAACTTCCTCCTCTTATTACAATTCTTGCTTCCTCTCATTCTCTTCTCCTTGAAACTCCAGGTTCTCCTTTTTATTATGCTTCTCAATTAATCTTTCACATTCAATAATGGAAGTGTTTTGGATACTTGAGTATAATGATACCATGTGATTCATCACTTTGGTCAAGCTAGCCACGAATTCCCCTAGCATCTTTTGCTCTTCTACTTGTTTTTTGACAAATAACTAGAAGTTCTTGTTGTTCTTGCATTAGGGATTGGAGAAATTCATCCAATGAAGGCGGTGGTGGAAGAGAGTGTTCATTGTTTGGAGAAAAGATGTTATAGTAGAAAGGTAGTTTATATTGGTGAGAGTCTTAAAGTGGTGTATGTGGAAGTGATGGTTCTTGAGAGTATTGGTGTTGGAATGGTGGTTGGTATAGTGGGTATAGGTTAGGATCATATGGAGATGAATGGTGGTATGGGGCTTGTGAGTATGGTTGACAACAATATTGAGGGTTCGGTTCATAATTGTGTACATTATGGGGTAGATTATTACCATAAGAAACTGGAGAAGGTTGTTACCATGAAGGTTGAATGTAAGTATGTGGCTCCTCCCTAACTTGGATTCCATTCCCATAATGTGATCTCTCATTGAAGCTTTCATTCCTTACAATATAATTGTAACCAAACTCAGAGGCAAAGGGATGAGAATTCATGGTAGCAAGAGAAAATAAAAACAAATACTAATAACAAAAACAAACTCTTACAACTAGCAAAAACTAACAAACAACTAAAAAGTAAACTATTCACAATATTCACATATGAACAACAACCAACAATAAGCACACATTGCGATTCCCCG
This sequence comes from Arachis hypogaea, assembly GCF_003086295.3. Classification (NCBI taxonomy): domain Eukaryota; kingdom Viridiplantae; phylum Streptophyta; class Magnoliopsida; order Fabales; family Fabaceae; genus Arachis; species Arachis hypogaea. Next base: position 16,735,936 of record NC_092036.1, read on the forward strand.
GCAACAGCGCCAAAAACTTGATGTAAAGGTTATCGTCGGTCGGAATTTCTTCTCAATAAAAGAAATCGCTTCGTTGCAAGTATAGTCTCAAACTGACAAACAACCTTCAATCAAAGTTTAATTTTGGTTGTCACAAGTTCAACCCAATAAAAATAACCGAGAGTATTGCTCCCGAGTCGTTCTCCCAAAAAATTACAATCGAGTGCTTAATTATTGGTTATGAGTTTCACGGGGTTGGGTTGATGATAAGATAAGAAATAAAAGAAGCAAGAATTTAAATGAAAATAAAGGAAAGAAAACAATTAAAGATAGCAAATACTAAAAAGAGGCGTTCATGGCAAGGACTGAGAATTTAGGTTTTCTATCCTAGTCATTAATCATAACACAATAATTACCAAGAGATAATCCTATTTCGTTATCTCCAACATCGGGAGAAAATCAAATAAGACTAGTTAATCTCAATCCATAAGTCCTAATCAACTTACTATTTGAATTAGCAAGAGATTAGCGTAAATAAAAACAATATTAACTAACAACTCTAGATCACCAACATAAGTTGGGTATTAATGACTCAAGAACACTTAATTTCTCTTTCCAAGCCAAGAATGTACAAAATCTACTCTAAACCTAAGCCAAATATTTTATCAAACACTTGGTGTGCATAAAAAGAAAGGCATATTAAATTACAAGAAATATAAAATCTAAACTACCAAATGCAAGAAAATAACAATAATAACTCAAACAAGCAAGAAAAGAACAAAAAATATCAAATTTGCATTAAATGAAATTAAAAGTAACAAGAGTTTATAAAACTAAAAAGTAGCTTAAAAGAGAAATCAACAAGAAGAACTAAAAGAGCAAAGATGTAAGAACAAGAAATTGCAATGAAAACTAAGTGAAAACAAGAATTAAACCCTAAATTTAAGACGAAATTAAATTAAGAATCATAATTTCTAGAGAGAAGATGGAGCTTCTCTCTCTAGAACTAACCTAAGACATGATTTCTACTCTACATTAATTGCTCCCTCCTTGTTTCTTCTTGAATTCTGCATCAAATAGTTTCAGAAAATGAGTTGGATTGAGCTTCTGCAGTCTCAGAAATTGCTCCCAGTGTATTTCATTAATAAGGTCACAAGCTGCTTGTCACGCGTACATGTGGGTCACGCGTACGCGTCGTATTGCGATTTTCTGGCCACACGTACACGTCGTATTGCGATTTTCTGGCCACGCATACGCTTTGCATGACAGATTTCCAAAACTTCATTTCTTCATGAATTCTCCACTTTACATACTTTTTCTTCACTTCTTTGATTGAATCCTTGCCTCCTAAGCCTGAAAGCACTTAACAAATATATCAAAGAATCGAATGAAATCAAAGTGAATTAAATTTAACAAATTAAGGGCTTATGAAGCATGTTTTTACTCTTAAGCACAAATTAGGAGAAATTTACAAAACCATGCTATTTCATTGAATAAATGTAAAATAAGTTGATAAAATCCACTAAATTCAACACAAGATAAATCATAAAATTAGAATTTATCAGATATCTCAAACTCAAGATTATTATTTACTCATATACACATTATTTAAAAATTCTATCTACTAGGTAAGTATTGTTAGAGTTCAAATTCCCATGCAACATATTAATTTGAAATCGCCTTCCCATTCGAAGTTTTTATCGCGAAAAGTGTTAAACCAGATAATTTTTTAAATAGTCCTGAGATTGACGTCATATACCAAAACCGTCTCTAAAATTTCAATTGCACTAATTACGTCTCTGAGATTGGAAAAAGTACACCATATTAGTTTCTGATCCGTTTTCTATTCACGACGCAAGATATTCAATTTCAGGGACTAAAATGAGTCATTTAATGCAAAGTAAGGGACCAATTTGGTGCATATGTAATGATGACATAGTGGATAACACATAGATAAATAACATTGTGACAAGTGGCAAAATAGTATTGTGACACGTGGTATAACCATCCGCATCAGCATGCCACGTATCGCTGACCGATGTCATCATACCGTTATGCATTGCCAAACCATGAGGTGACACGTGTCATAAAAAATCTACGTCATCAAACCAAGTCAGCGCGTCGTTAATAGAAAATGGGTTAGAGACTAATATGATATAATTTTTCTAATTTCAAAAATACAATTGATTCAATTAAAATCTCAAAAACAATTTCAATGAACGACATCAATTTCAGGGACTATTTTAAAAATTTAATTCCGTTAAACGCTTCAGTATTTTTGCCACTAGAGTTAGAGGCACTTTTGGAGAGTGGATCCTCTCCAGTGAATAAAAAACTGGATGGTGTACAGTGTTTAATCTAACCATTCATATGAAAGACACATTTCGTTTAGATGCCAACTAGTGAGGATGCGGAAAAAAAAAACGAAATATGGCAAATAATGATACCTATGTATAGCTTAAAAAATGTGACCTTTTGATAAACAATTTAAAAGCAGAGAAATGCTATTTATTTTTTAATAATTATTTATTAATCAGCTTTTAAATTTAATTATTAATAATATTTTAAATTTATATAAAAAAGGAATATATTATATATGTAATTTCTTTTTTTACTAATTAAAATTGTTATATTTTTTATCTTCATTAAAAAAAAAAGTTATTTTTTAGATTTTAATTTACCGTATCTTTGATTTTTTTTTTTGGATTTTTTTTTATCTTCATCATCATTATTACTTACCGGTACAACATTTATTTTTTCAAGACTCATCTATTTTGTTTCATTGGTGGCTTCATTGTTTTCTTACTGTATTTCCTTTTTCTTTTTATCATGAACAAAATTAATATTTAGAAATTTACACTAAAATTTTCAAAAACACAAACAAATCTAAAATTAAATTAATATAAATAATACGAACACATTTAAAATTAAATATTAGCATATTTTAATTACATTAATACTACAAATTTTAAATTAATAGAGTAATAAAAAAATTTCAATACAAACAGTCAAACACATTCAAAAAAAACACCACAAATAAAAACTTTTTTTTGTTCGTTCATTTTTTTAAAAAAAGTTTTTTTTAGACACCAAAACCGTTTAAAATGTGTTTTGAAATATGATTTTATTTTGGATACGTTTATAATTTATTTTGTGTACAATTATACTATTTTAAATGTGTTGTAAATATTTGATGTAGTATCTTATTAAATATGTTCAAAACACATCTAAAACTCATCCTTTGTTAACACAAATTTTGTATGAAATATATAGAAATATAAACACATTTATAATTAAATAAATAACATAAATACATCTAAAATTAGGTATTGATGATTGACATATCTAAATTACATTAATATTACAAATTTTAAATCATACAAAGTAGTACAAAAAAATTATCAACACAAATACATCTAAAAAATAACACAAGACACATCTATCATTATGCATAAATTAAAAAGATAGAACGTTTTATTAAATATAAAAAAAAGAGAATGGGAGACCATGAACTCTAATAACCTAAAAAATATGAAGGAGGTAATAAATTCCAAATCAAATAGAGTAGTGAAAAAAATTATCACCATAAATACATTCAAATAAAATACTAAAAACATATAAAAAATTATGCATAGATTAAAAAGATAGGATCTTTTATAATATCAGAAAAAGAGTGCATCGTAGAAATGAAAAGTCGGAGTAAAAAGACGCAAAAGAAGAGCACGTTGGTAAAGCTTTTCCTGCGCTGATAGAAGACAGGAAGACTCGAACCCGCGACTTCTTAGGTGAGTATGGAAAGACTATGTCATTTGAACTATAACTCATTGCCAACCTCTTAATCTACAGTTAAATGCTCTACCACTGAGTTATGAACCGTTGGATTAAAAATAAGGAGATTTAAATTTGCAATCTCTTAAATGAATATAAAGAGAGTATGCCATTTGAGTTATAACTCATTGGTTTTAATTTTACTTAAATTATTTTTTGAATTTGTATTGAATTTAAAAAAATATTAAATCTATTTGAATGTATTTATTTTAATTTTTTAAAGTAATATAATATATTTATTGAAAAATAATTTAAAAATATCTCATTGAATCGTTAGAAATAATAGTATATTAGAAAAACAAAACTACCTATTCTTGTATTTATATACTCATATGAACGTTGGGACACCCAAAAAATACTCATTTGAACCTAATGATAAAAATAGGGAATGATATCTACTAAGAATTCATAATCTCATTGACATTAGGGAATTATGAACTAAAAAAAAGTAAATCATTTTAAAAGTCAAACATTAATTAATAAAAGAATTCATACTAAGTCTTTATAAATTTCTATATTTATGACTTGCTATAAAAGTTAAAAAATATATAAATATTGAGATATATACGGTAATTAATCTATATAAAAATGTCTTGCCAAACTTAATTAATGGGTGAATCAATGTTTTAAATACGTAGTAGTCTTTAAAAAATTTCTATAATGCATATTGAAATTTTTATTCTATGTACCAAAATTTTTGTAATATACATCAAAATTTGTTATATATATTTCATTAGTATAATATACAATATATATATATATATATAACATACAAATTTTTGTTGCGAATATATTTTTTTAGTTGGGTAAAACAATATTTTAAATATAATGCTCCAAAAATTTATGAACTACATCAAAATTTATGTGTTATACACTAAAATTTTTGCTATAAATATATTTTTATTAGTTAAATATTAATGTTTTGGACATATAATTTTTTAAAAAATTTTGTATTGTATATTAAAATTTATGTGTTGTGTATCAAAATTTTTATAGTCTAATTTTCTAAAAATTTATAAGAAAAGAAGAAGATGAAGACAACGACGACGATAAAAAAATGTCATCAATTATGTGTTATTATGAAAAAAATGTCATTTTAATATGTCTATATTAAAATGGTTATACTAATTATGATGTTTAAAAAATGTTATTGTTAAAATGAAGTAATATTTTTTAATTATTTAGTAATGTTCTTTTTGAAAGTATTATTAAAAAAAATGTTACCAAAATATAAAATAAAATATAACTTTAATTTTATAATATTTACATAATCATTATAATTACTATAAATCATAAATATACTAGAATCTATTCTAAAATAATTGATATATATAAATAATGAATAAATTTTTTATCTTTTAAAATAAAAAAATAATCAATTACTTCGATTCGTTTCAATTATATTTACAAATATAGATTTTAATGTTCGTAAATTGCAGTTAAATTATAAAATTTATTGTAAAACACGTAAATTACACCAAAATTCAGAGATTTACTCATTTTTCTTAAGCTAATATAAATTGGATCAAGTTGTTGCCATTTAAAAAAAAAAAAAATACACGAAGTTCTTTATCATGCAAGTTAAGTACCTTATAATAAAAAGAACCGAGATTAAGAATTCGTTTTAGGGATGACAAATTGACAATAAGTATCTATAGATGCGGAGACTTTTTTCTCATTTTTTATTCTATTTAGTAAATTGTTTTTTGCTTTTGTCATATTTTTGTCATGAATTCTCATTTATTTTTTTTATGTGGACGAAACAGATATTTACGGATATTTGTAAATATCCGTGTATATTAAATTTTAAAAAATAAAAAAATAATTATAATAAAATTTTATACAATTTAACTATAATGTATTAAATTAAATTTAATTCAAACACATTTAATAAAATAATATAAATATTAAATCAACAACATATAAATTAAAACAAAACAAAATTAAAAAGTTTTTAACATAATAAATGTGAATAACATTATTTTTTTATTCTTAAATTATTTTCTTTGAATATTTAGTATGCTAAAAATATAAAATAAAAAAAATTTACAGGAGATATAATAATAAATATCTTTATTCAAATATATTAAATATATATTAAAAATTAATGACCGAATACATGTTAATATATAAAATATATATTTATACATAAATATGATAAATTTTTTTATATATTATTTTCATTTATTTGCATGATGATTAAGGAATAGCCACATGCGTGTGATTAACAAAGAGAGGGGGGACCCCATTCTGCACAACAAAGTTGACGTTAAGGCAAAGGCAAAGAGAGGAGAGGGCAAAAGAACAAATTTGCAAACAAGGTAGGACCCACCTTTTCTTTCTCTTACTGTTACTAATAAGAAGATCTTATCAATTCCCACACCCACCCATTTTGACTTTGGCATTGGTTTTCCCACAAGAGCCAGTCTACAACATCCAAACCCTCTCTTCAAATGCACTCCCTTCCCCACCAAACCTTTATCCTACAATTCCAAAACGAGTCCAACCAAAATTTTCATATCAAACCTTATCTCTCTCTCTCACACATTATGATCATTATTTAATTTTAATATTTTTATCTAATTTTGAAATACATTCAATATGTAACTATATTCCTTTGCTTTTGAATTTAAAATTCAAATCCTATTTTCAGAACTCAATTATTCCAACCAACCAACTTGAAAATTTAAAATCACATGAAGGAATAAAATTTTAAAAAATATTATGTATATATTAAAATTAATTACTAAAATTGAATATATATACAAATATATATTATTTAATTCATATTTAATGTATTTTATATTCTAATATATACATTTATTTAATATTATCCTAAAATTTGTTCAGTAAATTTTTTTTTTTAGAATTTCTAGCATTTTTCCTACAATAATCCAAAAGGAGTCCAACCAAAATTTAGCATTAAAAAACATCTCTCTCTCTCTCGTTTAGCCGTCCCAACTAGTAACTGCCAACTATTTCTCTCTCTTATTTAGTCAACCGTCCTATACACGACGTGTCCTTCCCATTCTCCTCCAATTCTTTGACTAGGTCCCTTTCGTTGCTTTTTCTACACTTTACTCAATTTCAAAGAAAAACCCGTTGAGGCATTGAAAGTTTGAAGCACACATCCCACAAATAGTTGAGAGATGATGAGAATCCAAGATAAGCACCAAAGATAAAGCAACCAAATATTGGGCGGGGCAAAGATTAAAAAAGTTATAAATAAGATTAGTAGTATATATTAGTAAAATAACCCCACTTGCTTTTTTTTTTATACTTTTGAGATTGAAATCCGTTACCAAACCCACCATCTTGACCTTTTCATTTTAAAATTATGATAATAACAATAAATAATGGTGATGGATGGATTCATTCATTCATTCAGTGTCTCAGCCTTGAGGAGAACGAAAAAAGAAAAAAAAAAGGAATCCAATATTGTACAGAGAAATGGAACACCCACTAATTTCTTTTTCTTTTTCAAAGACTAAAAGAAGCCACAGCTCTGGACTTTGTCACTTGAGCAAAGCTGCAATTTCCACAGGCCATCATCAACCATTCTCCCCACCATTGGAAAGTATTTAAATAAATAAAACATTGATCTAAATATCTGAATGACTTGTGTGTACTAATATAATAAATAAACCATGTGACAAGAAGAAAATGATTTGATATTGAAGACTTTTCAAGAGGATTCTAGGATGAGATTAGTAGCATCAGCTGCAGTGAGAGAGTGATTATGTTCTCCTTCATATGTGACTACCAGCATAGATGGATCATCCAAAGCCCTCTCTACATGCTTCCTTGCTGGACACCCTCTTACACTGCTGCACTTGTAGTACCCCCTATAATAATCATTGTTCCAAATCGGTAATTAACACTCACTAGTCACTCAGACTCAGACTAGAAACAAAATACATAAGGAAAATTTTGAAATGATTTATAAACAAAAGCTTCACATTAGAGATATAATTAAATCAAATTTATATTAGATTATTTACCTTGGATGAGGGGATCCTTTAATAGGTTTCTGACCATATTTTCTCCAAGAGTAATCATCCGGCGGAATATCAGCCATCTTCAAGCTTATCGCCGGCACCCTCACCACCCTCTTCAACCTCATTTTCCGGCTGCCCATAATCCAAAAACATTAACAAAAAAAAATCATATAAAATTCATGTTAAAATTCAAAATACATATTTATATTCGAATACATTATTGGCTGATTTTTCATATACACGAAATATTTATATATATAAAATTAAAAATTGAAACAAGATTTACACCATTTAATCAAGTACCTCTTTTTGGAGCAATGGCAGCGGCTAGAGGAGCTTCCACACTTCCCCGAACCCAAATTCTCCGAGCTGCACTTCCTCTTCAGCGAAGACGAAGACAGAGGTGGCTTCCCCGCAGACGAAACCTGCGACAGGTTCGTGATCTGAAACGCCGGTGCCGGCGACGACGACGAGGGCTGTTGCTGGTGGTGCTGCTGCTTGGATTCACCGGCGGCGGCGTCGCCGGTGAGAGACGATAAGAACGAATTAGCAGCAGAGGAGTACGAAAAGTTGATAGTCTTAGACGAAGACGACCTTTCAAGGACGCCGTTTTTGGGAATCAGGTGGTGGTTAACGAGGCTCTGTAGTTGTGGTGGCGGTGGTGGTGGCGGTGGCGGTGGAGGGGGTGGGATCTGCTGCAGAGGCGTCGCATGGAAGACCCTGTGTTCTTGAGAAAACGGTTCAGTCTGCGATTGGGAAGGCGCGTGAAGAGGTCCTCTTCTGAAACGCGCGTGGCCGGTTCTGGTTCGGCCAAGGAGAGAGATAACTCTCTTGAACTTCGAAACGGCGACGTCAGCAACGGCCTTGCAATCTCTCTCGATTGATAAAGTAGCGTCAGAGTTAACGGCAGAAGAAGAAGAACCGTTAAAGTGTTGGTGCTGAGTCTGGGAGAGAAGCCTTATGAGCTTCTCAACGCTCTCTAACCCAGACGCCGCTTCTTGGACGGCGTTCTCTTCAGCCTTGGAAGTGGCGAAGCCGCCGCTGCTGCTGTTGTCGTTCCTGTAACCACCCATCATGAGCTCAACGGCCATAGTGGCATCACAACCACCGGGTCAAGGAAAAAAATGAGAAATGAAAAAAAGGGTTGAGTGTTGAGAAGAAGAGGTAAAATAATTAGGAGAAGAGGAAAAGAAAGAAAAAATAAAAGAGAAAAAAAGGGGGTAGTGTTTGACAAAAGAGGGTGGTCTAAGAAGTAAAGGGTACCCTATAGGGTCCCCTGGTCAAATGTAGCCATAGGATACGGCTTGTTTGGTCCACTAGGGTGACTGGACTGTCTCGCTATCTTGTTACCGTCAGATCAATGTAGATCCGGTTCCAATATATAAGATCTCTCAGGGTATTTTGGTCACACTGTGAACGGAGAAACACAGGAGCCTTTTTTTTCAATAAAATATTTTTAAGAATTAAATTTGGGTAGTATAATTGTTGGAGTCAAATATTGCATTTATTCTAGTTATTATGATGGTTTTGACTTACTTAATATGACTTATTAGTTATTACTTCTTCCTTTTTTAAAATTGGTTACTTTACATTTTTTAAATTTTATCTTTAATAAATATACTATAAAAATAGAAAAAAGTCAAAACTTTAATTTTATCCAAATATATAAATTTTTTAATAACTTTAAAATAAAATGATAGTTATTTTAGAAAGAAAAAAATGTAAATTTGTAACTTATAGTAATAGTACAACCTATAATTTGTGTAATAAATGAATTATTAAATAAGTCGTATATAAAATATATATTAAAAATAAACTAAATTATATAATTTATACATAAATATATAGTAATTAATTTAGTATTAGTATTGATTTTAATAAATTTTAATTAGTATAGAATCAACAATCTCATTTCACTTATTTAATTCTTAAAAAAGTCATAGAGCATAATGGGTTAGTAATTTATGTTATATTAATTATATATTGACTACAAAATCATTATGTTAATTAACCAATTTTTTTTAATTTTATCTTATATTTAAATCAATATTAGAAAAAAAATTCTTTTTATACTAAAAACTATAAAACAAGGACATTTTATCAAATTATTGTATATGCTATCGAGCACATTTTGAATTCGACACTTGTTAAATACGTGATTTTTTTGTCTAACTATATGTTAATAAAAAAAATATTTCTCTAAATTATTTTGAGATTAAGAAATACTATTACATGTCATAGTATTTAATATTATTTTTAGTCTGTATTATTAAAGCGAGTTTAGAAATAATTATATAATTAAAAAATATTAAAACATTTTAGAAAAATTAGTTTATATTTTAATCTTAATAAAATATCAAGATATTATTACAATATCTAAAAAATACTGTATATTTTATATACATTATGCTCCTAAATCTCATAATAAAATAAAATAAAATTAATATATCTGTATATTTTGTATTATGTTATATCTTGTGTCGTTATTCGTATTTTATAAACTACAAGTATTGACTACTATAATAATATACTAAATTTATTAAACAAATTTAAATTAAATATAAAATTAATCCGATATTTTTAATAAATCTATGTAAACATATTTTTTATTAATTGTAACTTAAAAAAAATACATAATGTGAAATAAAAAAAGGTAAGTTCTTAAATATGATTTATCAAAAATTTTGAATTTTAGCTTTTCATAAATATTTGTCCTCTCTGTTATTTTTAATTTTGAAACATGATTGAATTAATAATATATTCAAAAGTTATTAATATCCTTATTTTTAGTTTTCCGTATGCTGTCAGTAATAAAATATAGACATTTAAGAATCAATGCATACTATTCAATTTGTTATTAGTAATAGACCATTTTGAATGGATTAAATATTTCTTATATCTAAATATTAAATATAGTTATTAAGAAAACCAATAATAAAGTAACAAAGAAAGATGTAATTTGAAAAAAGAGTTTTAATGAGCAACTTTTTGTTGTTTGTTGATATGTTATTTGGATTGAAGAAGTGAGTGGAGGACGTTGACCTTTTCTTATGGGAGGGGGGCCCATGGGGCTATTATTGATTTCTGAGGTTGGGGGCATTTGTTTTGTTGTAGTTGTAGTAGGCGTGTGATGAATGCCAATGTCTGAAAAAGCAGAAGGGATGGGTTGGTTTTGACAGCGTATGCCTCAAAGTTGACTTGGATTGACATCACACGCACACCGAGGATTCTCATTGCTTCCTTTTTCCGTGTTTTTCCCGTGTTTTCTTACCATCTCTATTTCCCTCTCTTACGTCCCCTTTTCTCCATTTTAGAACATAAAACCGCTACTATTGTTACATCATCTTTCTTATTTTTTTTTTAAAAATATCTTTAGTCATTTGTCACTTTTATATTTTAAGTCAATATTAATTGAAAGAAAATGTTGGTAAATATTTTCTATATTTGTCTTTTCTACGTGTATATATATATATATATATATATATATATATATATATATATATATATATATATATATATAATTTTAAATTTTATTATTATCGAAGTAAAATAAAATTAACTTTTATTTATTGAATTATCTTTTCAGACTATCTTTATTATTATTACTTTATATTAAATTTGTACTAAAAAATTATTTTCCACTAATATTAGTTAATTTTTTACATTATGTTTTTATTTTAAATTTAAATATTTATTTATTAGAGAAATAAGATTAAAAATAATTTTAAAATAAAAAATTTTGTTAATATTAACAATTAGAAATTAATTTTTATACTTATGCTTGTATGTATATTTTTTCATTAACTATTCTTATATTTATATACGCATTTGAACGTAATGATAAAGATAAGGAATGATATCTACTAAGAATTTATAATCTCATTTGACATTAGGGTTTTGTACTAAAAAAGGAAAACTATCCAATTTAAAGGTCAAACTTTAACTAATAAATAAATCGTACTATTAGTCTTTATAAATTTCCATAATTATGATTTGCTATAAAAGTTAAAAAATATATACCTAGATACGGTAATTAATCTATTTAAAAGAGTCTTGACCATCTTAATTAATGGCATTTTGTTGACTTGTGGAAAACATTTATTACAAGACAATATTTCATGCGGATTCAGCGATTCTTTTCAAAAAATTTTTTTTATCTATTTTGTCTCTTAAAAATAATTGTTAAGATTATGAATTAAATTTTTGTATTAAAAGTACAAAAAATTAATTATTTATTAAATAAAAAATTTAGATTTTTATTAATGATAAATTTATTATGTATCAACACATATTAATTAAATTTTTTTAAAAATGTTTTTATATGTCTATATCTGATCTTTTATAATAAATATTATTTTAATATCAATATTTTTTAATAACTAAACATGCATTTTTTATTTTCTTAATTTAAAATTATTTAAATACATAATTAATTATTAGTAACTAAATTTTTATACAAATATAAAAAATATTTAGTGTTTAAATAAATTATTTCTCTTAAAAAGGTCGATCAAAATTTGAAAACAGAAGATATATGGTACTTATAAAAAGAACATAAAATATTCACCTTGAAAAACCAAGAGTAGTGCGGAACTTTGAATAATAATACTAAGGTTTTAAATTCAAAACCCATCGCAATTTGTAAGCTATATCGGATTGAATTTCGATAAGTAATATTTGGTAAATATAATATAAATGTTTTAACAATTTTTTATTTAATATTTTTTAAAGTGCTTTTAAATTATTTTAAAAAAAATTATAAATAAATTATAAAAGTAAATTAGATAAAACTGAGAATAGAAAATGAATCATGATATCAAAATTAGCGATTAAGTACCAGTCTATCTTAAAAATGAGAAGAATTACTTCCCAATACCTCAGAGATACAAGATGCGTGAAAATGGACATAAACAATGGTACTACATATGCTTAATTGCTTACACTTTTTTTTTAATTTGGATATACACATTTAGGATATATTATGAATTAAAATTTAAATAATATATTAAAATAATAAAATATTATATTATAAATACTAAATATAAGAGTAAATATAATTACATAAAAAATTTTAAAATTTTACAATTATTTTTAATTTATTTTTATAATTTTACTAATAAAAAAGGTATCAATTTTTTCTTTATAAGTCCATAAAATATCATATATTGACATATATTGTCTTAGGATAATTTACTGAAATAAATAAATTGGCCTCTAAATTTACCAAAATACACATTTTATAAAATAGATACCAAAATGCATTATTTTCATAAATTATGTAAACCGCGATAGGGATCCCGCGGTTTACGAATGCACGTAATCCGCTACAGGGGTGTCGCGGATTAGTTCAAATCAAATCATCACATAATCCGCGATAGACGTGTCACAGTTTATTTGGGATGATGCAAACGTGCAATAACCGCTACAGGGGTCTAACGGTTTATGCTTTAGTGTGGATTTAGTTTATTTTTTATGGAGGATGAGTTTTTGGATGAAAGTTTGGTTTACATTTTTTATGTATCGTGCAACATAGGTTGGTGCTTTGATTTAATTGAAATTAGTCTCTTAAACTCATAGAATTACCAACAAAATTAGAACACCTTTACTCAAGAGAATCCCAACTACATAGAGAATCGCTAACAATAACCACGTCAACGTAAAACGAACAGTAAGTACAACTAAAATAGGACAAGAACACAAATAAGAAAAGAAAAATGAAAGTTAATCTTGACGACTTAATGACACCTATGCCTCGGCACCGAGGGTGGATCCTCGATGAGGGCAAGTCCTGCGAGTGTGTCCTGTCTGTTTGCATAGCCCACATTGCTTCGACCGACTAGTATTGGCCTCATCCATGGTGTTACGGATTCTTGTTGATCTTGGTCGCCTTTCTCTGGCACGTCTCATGTTAGGATCAGGAACGATAGTAGGATTGGCGTACGGTGGCCACAAACCCTCTGGAATAGGGGGCGAAACCCCATCCAATATACATTGAACACCTTACTCATGGTATAAACCTCATGGACGTACGTAGCCCAGTCTAACCGTGACTAAGCACAGCATGCAATCGCATGGCAGCACGGGTAATGGAGGGCTTGAAAGTACCCGCAGTCACAAGTGGGATCTCTGAGGGAAACCTAATACGTTCCAAGCGAAAAGTTACTGGTAGGAGTTGTCTCAGCCACAGTATACTCAGACTGACGTCTGTCAAACAAAGTAATCGTGAAGCACCTCGAATCTTTCAAGTTGTGCTTTATCGCCTTGACCAGCGCCTGGAAAAACCATTGGCCTGATCCCAACTGCGCCTCTGCTGTTTGCCCTCGGACGACAAAAAACTCTGCTAACCTCCTGTATGTGAATTTCACAAGTGCAGTAATCGGCAGATTCCGTGTCCCCTTCAATATAGAGTTAACACACCCGGATAAGTTCGTCGTCATGTGGCCGAACCGTCTGCCTCCATCCTAGTGTTGTGTCCACTTATCGTACTCCAGTTGGTTGGCCCAATCACACATGGCCGGATTCTCAGTCCCCATAATATCAAACCAGTAGTCAAACTCAGCCTCAGTCTTGGCATACGCCGCATTCACGAGCATCTGCCTTGCATCCTGACCCTTGAAACTGAGAGCAAAATTAGCTGCAACGAATGCAATACGCTCGATATGCATGAGGCGGTTGCCAACCACTGTCTGGTGCCTCCAATGCAGCCTTAATGCCGCTGTGTCTGTCAGAGATCACCAAAATCCCTTCTTGTGGGGTCACATGTTGACGCAAGTGGGATAAGAAAAAAGCCCACGACTCAACATTCTCCCCTTCACCAAGTGAAAAAGCAACTGACAATTATTCGAGTTTCCATCTTGCGCAATAGCAAGAAGCAAAGTCCCACCATACTTCCCATATAGACGCGTACCGTAAGTGCTGATTATTGGCTTGCAATGTTTAAATGCCTCAACACATGGAGGAAATGTCTAGAAAAGTCGATGAAAGTACTCTGTAGGCTCATCAACCTCATCACCTACATGAACTGGAGAAGTCTTCAACAAAGCTACGGTTCCGTCCATCGTTTCTTGCATCTCAAGGATCCACCGGGACAACTCGGCATACGACTCTTCCAAATCACCATAAATCTGTGCGACTACCTTCTGGTTTTCCTCCCACACCTTCCTATAATTAGGCCTGAATCCGTAGGTTGACTTAGTAGCTTCTTGCAACACTTTTATCGTAACCGCTGCATCTGCCCTGACCAACGGATAGATCTTCGCACAAATTACGTGGTAATTGAGCTGTCGGTGGTCGCTCGAAATCGAAGTGGCTAGGCAAATGTGGGCTCCGTGTACCTTCTAACCTCCCAGTTACCCTTGCCCTGCTGAAGTGCCACGCGGATCATCCACGTGCAGCCGTTTCCAAACCCCTTGCATCTCCCAATATACTTCAGATGATTTGATTCCATAACCCGATACTGAACTCCACAACAAATGCTATAATCCTTAATACTCATCACAGCTTCCTCCTTAGTCTGGAAAGATTGGCCAATCTGAAATTTCCCAGAAGTATTGCCCTCGAAGGTGTATACCGTATCTAGTTGTTGACTCACTGCTTCCAGGTTCAACGTAGAGAAATGCGGTTGTTGTTGGTGGAACCCAGGACTGGATGGCCCCTGAGGTGCAGGTGGGGCCACTGGAGTCTCCTTCTCACTATCCCCTGATATGTGATCGGGCTCATCGTCTGAATCATCTTCCCACATCGCGTCATTAACGTGATCCGACTCACCACCACCAACAAGACCATTAATAAAACCAGGTGACCTAGCTGCCGGTGCTAGAACAAGTAAAGGTACAGCTAAGAGACAACCAGGTGCAACGACAGGCATCGAAGTAGAAGCACTCCCACCGTCGTCGACTGAGGATTTGGCGCTGAAGTCTTAGAACTGTCGACACGGTCTTCCAACATGGCAAATGACTCGTGTATTCTCACCTCCGGAAAACTCGGCCGACAATGAAACGAGACCTCCATGTCTTCATCCGACCCTATCACAAATGTTTCATACTGCACACCACTTGGCCCCACACAATCTTGCCTTCTGCAATATGTTCCTCTTCAGATCCGACAAAGTATTAGTTGAACGAATAAAAATGCTCAGCGGTTCTTTATCAGTGAACTTAACACCATGCCTATTACTTTTTTTTTATTTTACGAGAGCAGTGGACTCGAACCAACAAGCTCTCCTCACTATCCATTTGTGAAAGTATGACAATGACTCTCCTCAAATTCTCCACTCCATATCTTGAGTGGTATATATAGGCGAATTTGACAAAGCATAAACCGCTAGACCCAGTAGCGGTTTATGCACGTTTGCATCGTCACACATAAACCGCGACACCCCTACCATGGATTATGTGATGATTTTCTTCGAACGTAATCTGCGACACCCCTGTAGTGGATTACGTGCATTCATAAACTGTAGGACTCTTGTCACGGTTTACATAGTTTATAAAAAAATGCATTTTGGTATCCATTTTGCAAAATGTGTATTCTGGTAAATTTGGAGGCCAGTTTATTTATTTCAGTAAATTGCACATTGTCTTATTCGTAAAAATGTAAAAACCATAATGAAAGAGTATATAAAAGAAGGGCAATTTACCATAATAAATAAACTGCCTTCCAATATTACCAGATTACACAATATGCAAAACGGATACCGAAATGTATTTTTCTCATAAATTATGTAAACTGCGACAGGGGACCCACGGTTTACAAATACACGTAAACCGCTACAAGGGTGTTGCGGTTTACGTTCTAGGAAAAATAAGCATAATCTGCGATAGGGATGTTGCGGTTTATGTGTGAATGATGAGTGTGCATAAACTGCGACAGGGGTCCAGCGGTTTATGCGTTAATGAGCAGTTTGCAGAAACATAAAATAAAGTAAGTCCATGGTAAACAAAAACATACGTAACACACACATAAGTCCATGGAAATACACTAAGTACCATCATATAATACAAAAGTACACGACAAATCTAACATACATAGGTATCATCACTTCACCAGCCTCTTGCTTGCCGTAGTGAAGATGTAATACCCAACTTTCGATACGTCATGACCAATGCCAAATATTTAGGTGTTATTCATCGTAAGGACCTACTTAGCTCTAGACTCAGATTTTGTAAACAAATATTAACAAAAGCCTTTATCGGTTTACTGTGAATAAACTATTAATCGTGAAATATCATTTAGTTGCCCGCAAGGTTACTTAAAGCCATATCACAAATAAATACATGGTAACAGCAAATATCATATATAAATATATACAAATATATACGAGTTAAGTTTGGAGATATATGTCATCCTTCATAAACGAGAAATACACCAAGATATATATACATATATAAAAGAGGAAGTCAGTCCCAACCCTCACACGGGTTTCCTAAACTAGAACCAAACTATTAAGAGGTCATACCCCTTTAAAAGTACTACAAAAACGAGGGGAAATTAATACTACTGATTATCAAAAGGAGTAAAAAGTCAGCTAGGTCAATCTTCGGAATGGTCTTCAGCTAAAGTGAACACGTATGGCATGCCGGAATCGAAACGTGGGCGATGTACCAAAACCTGAAACCCAATGGACTCCTCTGCCGATCCCATCTGGGGAGGGGAAAAAGAAAAAAAAGAAAGGTGAGAACCTAGAGTTCTTAGTAAGGTAACAGGGGAGCCTAGGGTCTTTGTTTCTAAGTTGTCGGGAAACAGTAAAAGACAAACACAGAACACAGGACACAAATATACATACAACAAGTAAGTAACATAAACAATTAAGAAAAGCAATAAACAATTCACAGGAATTCCATATGCGCAAATAAGATTATGCATGCCTATTCCTAGCGCAAGCCATGAGCTCATGCGTTGGTTGTCTACCCGCAACCCGATGTTACTCGGGGCGAACCCCAAATATGGTCTCTTTACCGTGTCAATTAGGCACAATTATCATCATGGGCAGACCCATGTCTATTAGGATATCTTGGTATCACAGTAAGAGGTAGGCTATCAATTAGGTGAATATTCTCACATTAGCAATCTCAGGCTATCAGTTAGGCGAAAACTTTCGCATTAGCAATTTGGCACAAGGCCCATTCAGTAAACATTTCTCAACTTTTGTTTCATTCATTGTTTCACATTTTCTATTCTTTTCTTTTCTTTATGCCTCCACATCACCACTTACTTATACGTACCTCCGCATCACCATTTTATCATACATACCTCCGCATCACCATTTAATTACACGACCCTCCGCATCACCGTTTAACATTAACTCTTTTGATATAAAACCTACCATTTCCTTTTCCTTTAACTTAAGGATATGTATGCTGCCAAAAACTGGGCATGCCCCTTCGGATTGAAATTAAAGTTATATCATATTTGGAGTTTAATTGGATTTGGTGGCAAACTTAATGAAAATCTACTGCTTCCCTAAGAAGATTTAGAAAACTACAATAGGTAGCTCTGTTTTTGAAAAATTCATGATAAATCCAATTTTAATTAGGCACTTCCAGATTTTGGTGAGAATACACTTAACACCCCCAAGTTTTAGGACAAATAAATTCCAGATCCATAGCACCTCATTTGGTTAATTAAATGTCAGTTGGAAATGCTGCCCTGTTTCTTTAAATAGTTCTGAATTTCCTGTGAACAGCCCAGCTTCCAAGATGCATAATTAACTCTACAAAATAGAAATAGATATGAAATTTGTACTCACTTAAATAGATTGATAGATATTTAAAATCCTTTGGAAATTAACTCAAAATTTCAAGTAAATAAAAAGTTATAGCGTTTGGAAGTCAGTACTACAGAACCTGAAAACCAGAAAATTATGCAACAACCACTAAACTTCAAAAAATTATATCTTTCAAACCACTTGGCCAAATTTCCTGAAATTTTTATGGTGAAATCTTATCTCATTGAAATTTGATAGAAAATTGGGTTAGTTCAAAAATCATGTCCAGATTGCTCCCAGTGTTTATTTTAATTTGCTATCCAAACTGTTTAGAAATTTCTGCAGCAAAGCTTCTTAATTTTCACTAACCAAATTCCGTCTTCTAGGTTTCCAACTTATACCAATCAACCATTCCCATTACTCATTAGAATATCTACTTAAATTATGTCATAACCCTGCCCCAAAACCTCAGTTCCATATTCATATCAGAAATTTACATAATTTATATCATATAATCACACCTTTATAGCATTAGAAATCTACACTTCTTCTAACAACAATAAATCAACCAATGAACAAAATTTCAGCAACATCAATCTTGCTAACTCATTATTTTTAATCAAAATTTGTGTCTAACAATTACCCATTACCCATAATTATAACCCTTAGCTCTTTTTGAACCTGGAAATTCTATTTCTGCTTCTTTCGTGAATCAGAACCCTAACCGTACGAAATTGTAGCTTCGGCCACTCCTCCAAGGACAAATGGTCAACCTCAACTCGAGCAAGAGAAGAGTTCTTGCTTATAATCACTACTGTTCTAGCAAGAATTGGAATTAGAATGGTAGAGGTGGAACAAAAGGGAAGAACAGAATTTGAATTTGAAGAAAAGGAAAAAGGAAAGTTGCTGGTTCTCACCCAGCAAAGATGCTTCGAAGATTCAGAGTGATGAGAGGTTGGGCATCGTCCTTCTGGCTGCGGATGGCTTTTCCATTCCTCTTCAGCTTTGTTTGGCTTCTCTTCTCAGTTCTTCTCCTTTGTTTTGTACGTGTCTTTGGTTTAACGAGAATGAGGAGCATCAGATTCACTGAGTGGAAAAAAGGAAGTGGGGTGAGGCAGTGCAGAGGTTTCGTGTCTTCTTCTCACTTCAACATAACATCAACACTTGCTTGAGGAAGTGTAACCAGGGTTCCAAACGGTGCTGAGAGGGAAAGTGATCAGGGTTGGGTTTGATTCAGGAAAGTTTGGTACGGTTGAATAGAGAGAAGGAAAAGAAAACCATGACATTGAAAGGGAGAAAGAAAAAACCAAATAATTAGTTGGTAAAGCTTTTAGGATAATTTCTCAACTAATTCATTATTTATGAGTTAGTGAGAGGCAGTTAATTTTAAATGAAGTAAATTAACTATAACGGTAATGATCTAATTACCAAGATTCATTACTCGGAAGCACTAGAAAAAAATTTCTAGCGCTACATGTTTTAATTTTAACTCGTTATCTATGCTATATATATATATATATATATATATATATATATATATATATATATATATATATATATATATATATATATATATACACGGAGTTTTTCACGTAAAACCGTTTTAATAAAATAATAGCTTTAACTGTCCAGAATAGATTCGAAAATATGCAAATGTTATTTTGAAAATAAAAGATGAAATTTGAATTCAATAAATTTTTCTGAGTGGAAAATATATCTTTTATAGGAAATTTTTGTAAAAATACATACCGGCACTTAAGATGGCAGTACTGGCTCTAGTTTGTCTGATACCGTGTTTTTAAGAAAATAAGATTTTGAAAATTGAATTAATTATTTTGAAAGAACAAAAATAATTTAGAATTGAAAACCGGTCACTAATCTTAAAGTGGTTTTGGTCCAAAGTGGGCCAAAGGGCAAAAATCGCTAACGAGTTGGATTGGACCCAAGGTCCAACATATAAATATCCATTTAATGAGCTTTTAGCTCATGTCAGCACACCCAAAGAGAAAGAGACACTGGTAAGGGGAAGAGAAGAGAACAGGGGTTTCACTATTCACCTCCTCCTTCAAAGCTCCATAACTTTTGATCCGGAGTTTCGGTTGACGAGCCGTTTGTGGCCACGCAAAGTTCTTGCCAAGCTCTTCGTTTCTAACTAAGTTTTCTGGTAAGAAGTCAATACTCGAGCTCCAGTTTCCTGCCCTAATATTTCTGTATTTTTGGATTTAGTTTTTGAGTAGATTTTATGATTTTGTTTGTTTAGGGATGATCTAGCATTGGAATATTATTGGGTTTTACCCCTAATATCATTGATTGAGGTAAGTCTCTTCAAACGCTTGTGGTATGATGTTTTGAGTTAGCCCTAGTGATGTTTTTGTATGTTATATGATGTTAGATTGAGTTTTGGTATTTGTTGGAGTTAGTTTGGGGCTTTAGATCGAGGTTGGTGGCTTCGTTTTGGTGTTTGGTAGCTTGGTGGCTTTAAAATGATATAAAGTTTGAGAAAATGGAGTTTTGTAGAGAAAGTTATGAGCGTTTGATATTTGGTATAAAAATATGATTTTTGCAGCTTTAACATTTTTCTAAGTCTGCTAAGGCTTGCGTATGCGAAACTTAACACGCGACGCGAGCATCCCATTCTGTTTGGGACACTCTCATACATGAGCAGGTGGTTGCATACGCGACCACCCATTTTTGGCTGGATGCGTACGCAAGACAAAAGCTTGCGTACATGAGACCCCTGTTTTGCTGAAAATTTATTTTTCTTCGTTTTCAAAGGTTCTCTAGCTTTCTATACATTCTTTAAATACCATTTAAGAATACTATCTAGTGCTTAGGTCCTAATACTATTAAAGATGAGTTAGAGAGTTAAATAGATAAATTTCTATATGAGTTTAGAAGACAGAGACTTATGTTTCTAAAGTTGTGGGTGAGCGGACGGAGTATTATATTGGTGATGGCTCAGAGAACTTAAGAGGTGACGATAGTTGATAATAATTTTAGGAGTTGAAAACTGGTGATGGTTATGATGAGTTGAGAACTTGGAAAGGAATGATGAAATTATTGGATTATATGGGAGTGTGCGGGGCCTATATCCATGGCATGGAGGTTTTTCTACTGCAAGAGTGTAAGGGGCCTATACCCCTAGCGTGGCAGTTTTTCTCCAGCAAGAGTGTACCCAACATTGTTTCCTTCCCTGCTGCATGAGTGTGCAGTGCCTATATCTCTGGCGTGGCTGATTTCTCTGCTGCATGAGTATTGACGTTAGGATTTTTGCTAGTAAAGAATTTTATAAAATTAGTCGCGTTGTAGATATAGATTCTAAACCAACAGAAATCCCTTCGTACAAACGTTTTGGTTGTCACAAGTAACAAACCCCTAAATAAATTGATAACCGAAGTATTTAAACCTCGGGTGTAACACCCTAATATTCAAATCCTTATGCTCGAGTCATAAGTCAATGATATTACGGTGGTACGACTCTCAGGTGGATTTTTAATATATAAATATAGGTAATTTCGAAAGGAGTATTAATCGAGAAGCCTGAAAGGAGTAGAAATAAAATCGCGAAGACGTATCACTCACGTTTCGACAACGAAAAGTTAAACCGCGAGGCCGAAAGCGATATACGGACAAGGCATAAAGGAGATTAAGAGATAGATAACAGATAGATATATATAACATAAGTAAATAGCCACTAGTCGCGACCCGCGAAGTTTAGGCCGGCTAGGGTACAATATCAAAGTAGTTGACAACAGTGCATCCTAATCTCTCCCAAAGGAAACATAAGAGCCTCTATAGGCAAGTTCCAAAAGAGTTCAACACATAACATAATATCTTCAAAACAAAGGTGGAGAGATTCTAAGCAAAACACAAAGTAGAGAAAATGGAGATCTTCGCCGGCTCTCAGACGAACCGCAGCTCACTTCTGAGCACTTGGACCTGTATCTGAAAAACAAGAGATATATACGGAATGAGAACCCCGGGCCCATGGGTTCCCAGTACGGTAAAAGTGCCAAATAAATACAATGCACTGCAACAAAAACTCACTAAGCATCCTAAACTCCTTTTCACCAAGTATCCAGCCTAGATTCTCACTAATCCATAAATAGGCATCTGTTGTAAGGGGATACTAAATCTAGTTCATGTTACACATGTTTCCCAACTCGCTGATTCTTTCACAAATCAGACTTAGAATCATAAGCAAAACCATTACCAGTTGTTCTGCCTCAGCAACTTTATATCAATACATCATACCCTCGCCTGGAGCTAGTGAAATCACATCACTGCGTCTACCCAGGGGGCTCAAATGATCTCATTTAAAAATCATCATCATTATGCAATCGCATTATCAATTCACCTCATCAAGAACATCCCCCAACATCCACCAACACCATCATGAGGGATCTCTCAGTTGTACAAACACAAGCAATACAGTCAAGTAATACACAAATAAGGTACAAGTAGAACAAGTAGCATGTAATCAGGTAACATAGCATATATGATATAGAAATCCAAAACAAATAGGCAAACCCAAACAATTCAAACATATGCAAATGATGTATGCCTGCCCTATGGCTGATGATATCATCTGTCGGTTACCAAGCCAACCCGACGTGTCCGGTAGCTAACCCGGGCACAGTCTCTCTGTTGCGTATTAATATCATTAGAGGGAATATGTGCCCTGTCACCATTAGAGGGTATATGCGCCCTGTCGCCATTAGAGGGTATCTGCGCCCTGTCGCCATTAGAGGGTATATGCGCCCTGTCGCCATTAGAGGGTATCGGTGCCCTGTCACCCTTACAACCAGAGAGAAAACACAAGCATTGACCCGGAGCAAGCGGGACGTACCACAACCCTTGCTACTACCCAGGTAAAACTCGTATCTCAGATAGTGGAAGTGCAATTCACAATTATCAATAATTCAGCATAAACATGCATGAATCCTCATCCATGGATCAACATCCATTTCAGCCATCCGGCTCACGGTTAAATCCATAACCAGCCAATATTCATAGCATACACAGCTATTCCGGCTCACGGTTCAATCCAGAACCAGCCAATATTCATAGCATACACAGCTATCCCGGCTCACGGTTCAATCCAGAACCAGCCAATTCATAAACAATTACGGCCCTTCGGCCAATGGCATAACAAGCACTTCCACTACCATCCTCCACATCTCACATAATCCTCAATGATCCTCATTGATTATTCATTTCCCCTTGCTTCACTCGCAAGTTATCTCATTCACTAGCCCTTTTCTAATAGCTAGGCATATCATAATGATTCAATACATAAGGGGTGAGATCGGAGGCTTAAAAGTATGAGATTTGGCTTTTAAAACTCAAAAATCAACTTTGGGATGAAAACAGGGCCAAGCGTATGCGCACTCCACGCGCACGCGTGGATGGCCTCAAAAACTCATCGACGCGTAAGCGTCATGCACGCTAACGCGTGGATTCCAAACTTGCCCATCGACGCGCACGCGTCAACCACGCGTACGCGCGGGTGTTCTCGTGCCCCAGGCACAACACCGGCACAGTTCTGGCATAACTCTCTGGAAAATGGCTGGGCATTGGGTGCAGCACAATCGGCGCGCCCGCGCACATCACGCGTACGCGTGGTTGGCACTTTTCGGAAGATCGGCGCGCACGCGCCAGGTGCGCCCACGCGCAAGGGGTTATTCTGCTAAAAAATTTTTCCAAGTTAAAAGCTGCAGAATTCACAGATTAAAACCCCAACCTTCCAACGGACATAACTTCCTCATTTTAAATCGTTTTTCACCCGTTCTTCGAACGGCATGGACATCCCGGATCCAATTTCATTTCTAAACAGATTTGGCACAAAACAAAGATCCGTAGTCCAAGCTATGTCCCATCAAAGTATGCCCAAAAACCATGTTTTCATATAAAACCACAAAGTGCCATTTTCAAAACAAGCCATTTTCAACTCTTTTCAAAATCAACCAAAACATGCCAATTTCAACCCTTTTTGAAACCAATCAAAATATACCAAAATCAACATCAAGCCTCCTCAACTCATACATTAATACCTTGCCACAATTCACAAACCGCCATATAACCATCTTTACCTATTTCAAACAAATGGCTAAATTACAAACATATCAACATGCCATACATCCTTCCTCATCCAAATTTTCCAACAATATTATTTCCAATCAACCATCACTATACATAACCAATATCATACTCACTATCACCTGGTTTCACCCCCAAATCAACCTTAATCATTTCTCAAGCATATATCACAACATACATATCTCTCATGCATTATCATACCATCAAGGCATCAATAATCATACTCACATATATGACCACATAATATATCTCAACCAAAATCAAACATACCTCATCTATACAATTTCACCCAAAATTACCAATTTCCACACTTCAACTCCTCAAACCTCATTATCCAATAACCAACCCAATCATTCATATATTCATTACATGAAATTCATCCAATCACTTGTGTCATCATACAATGCACACATCAACTTACCTCCCTTACCTCTTTTCGGCCTCCGGCCCAAAATTTACGGCCTCCGGCCCAATTTCACAATTTAAATGCATAAACCACAAATTAATACTCATTACCCAATACATCAAATTTTCAATACACCAAGCATACAAGGCCACACAATTCTCAACCCAATCATCAATTCACATTACATACCAACTATGCATATTAGCATCAACCATTTACACAATCCAAACTTAATCCTAGGGGCATCTAGCCTAGGAATTCTCATCACACCACACGGTACTTAAATGAAACTTAAACCGTACCTCTTGTAGCAAAATCAATTGAGCCTCTTCTTTGGAAGTCTCCACCAACCTTAGCCCTAAGCCTCACCAAAGCTCCTCAAGCAACACCAATCTCCCAATTGTGCACCAAAACCATCAAATGCACTAACATAACCAATATCACATACATACATCAACCTAGGGCTCATAAAAATGATAAATCACAAGGGTTTGAGCACTTCTTACCTCAGCCCATATGAAGTAGGGATAGAACCCACTTAGAATCCATGTTGGAGTATCCCTAAACACCCAAAATCACAAGATTTCAACACTAACTTCCCAAAAACGTGTAACAGTGGGGAAATTCGAAAACTGGGCAGAGATGAATGGAATACTCACCACAAAACTTAGATAAAATTGTAGAGGATGAGAAGAGCGACGCGTGGCCGCAAACGGCTCGTCAATCGGAGCTCCGTAGCTCAAGTTATGGTGGTTTGAAGAACAAAGAGAGTTAGGTTTTCTCTCTTCTCTTCTCTCTTCTCAAATCAGCGCCCCACACTACTCTTTTAGGGTAAAAATGAGCTGAAATGCTCATAACTAATGTTTATATATGTTGGGTCTTGGGCCCACTTAGGCCCAGTTCACTTATTTTTGTCCGTTGGTCCAATTTTGGGCCAAAACCTTTAAGATTAGCGCTCCAAATCGCACTTTAAATATTTCTACCTCCCCTAATCATAATTCCTCATTTCTTAATATTATTTACTCATAATCAATTTTCTCAGCTACAGTACCAGACAGGTCTCAGCCGGTACTGCCGGTTAAAATTCCACTGCGCGCTTTTACGCAGAAAACTATGTCTTCCGACTCAGAAAATTTCACTGAATCCAAATATCATATTGAAATCATCAAATTCCAATTGCCAAATCTTCCAACCATATTCGCTCCTACTTAACTCATTATTTAATTAATTTCGGTTAGACCGGGTATTACATTCTACCCCCCTAACAGAAATTTTCGCCCTCGAAAATTCCATCCATCCCTACGAGTACGTGAGCATAGTATGCCTCTATATCAGACACATAACAGTTCCAAGGTCCTTTTACTCTGCGCGCTTCTATTGCCGCGCTCTGATTTCTCCATTCCTGAGGGTCTCGGTCGTTCGTTCAACGCCGACCAACAGTCTCGTTCCTTAATTTTACCGTCTCATCAATCCACACCCTATTAAATCTCGTCAATAATATTGCTATCATCGTTAATCATAGCCATCTTTCCACATCACTATAATCAATCAATGATCATCACCACACCTTAATCATACTCCATCACTATCCTCTCTCTCTCTCTCTGCTAAGCCAATTCCTCTAATCACAGTTCAACTCCAAGCATAATCTCCAAACTTACTTTCTTATTCTCAAACCCTCAAATTTCTTCATGACTTGCTGATATAAAGCCTCTGGCTTATCAATCAAAAACCCCTTTCATTTCTAGAAACCAAATGAGTTCGGAATAGCGAGTTAACAAAATCATAAGAGTTCGCATTTCCTTTCATAATCTATAAAAGCATTTGAGACACATCTCTTTTGTTAAAATTACTCATATCAAAAATCATCTTGAAAACCAAAACCAACACTCTTTCAAATTCTTGGGGAAAAAATTTTCAACAGTACCTCTCCAAAATTGGAGTTTACCACCTGTCACGGGTTCCCTCAAACCAATCTCAGTACCGCATCAGTATTGCAATTTAAGGGTCTCCAAACGATATCTCTGAAATCGACCATTACAAATCTTGATCAAAATCCAAGGTCACCATGACCAAACATCATAGCACTCATCTCTCGAACACAACAACTTGCACTCAATCATCGTCTAAATCTAATTGTGCATTGATGATAATTTCCTCATCCGCTTTAGAACCATCAAAGCTCGCAGCCTCAATCATTTCCAACTATTTGGGGATCATTACTTGCAGTAACCCTCTTAACCCTTCTAGTATTCAAACATAAGATACTATATTAAACTTTTACAACTCTTATTCGTAGCTATCCTGTGTTACTGCTTCCACAAATTTCAGTTGCTTTATTCTGACCCCTCGTCTAGTACGAGCTTTATCACTTACTTCCTCAAGTACTCAACCACAACTTAGCATGACTGGCATTCACTAGACTCTATCTATGATAGCCAAAACCACATACCAACTTAATCGTACCTTTAGCACGTCGTTACCAATCTTTCGCTTACCAATTCCCAAACTGTCGGATCTAACGGTATCCCCCGTTGTTGCAGTGAACACACGACCTTGTTGTTAGCTCTTGGTAGTATTCCGGTTGACCTTCTTAGGACATTTCTAGGACACATGTCCAACTCCTCTACAACCATGGCAAAGTTCCAATCTACCTCGACACGGAGTTCCCGAATGATGGCTTTGACGCCACCCACCAGTCATTCCATTCTGAGGTTGCCTTCCGTTAAAGGCCTACCTAATCATTTATGCTCACCAAACCTTCTATTAAGATAGCTTAGGGTCATCTAGAACAGATCATAATTTTTCGTTCGACCATGTATTATGAGTGAATACCAGCCTTCAGCATTATGTAAAGAATTAAGTTATCAGTTTTTCTTATTACCTCAGGTACGAAAATCGGGCCTGGCAGTCTCCCGATCCTTCCGGTGTGGGCAATCTCTGACCAAATGTCCTAGCTTGCCGCAATTGTAACACAAACCCGAACCATAACGACACGGTCTATTTGGGTGATGACCTCCACACCTCTGACAGCTCAAAACATCCGAGGCAGCCACTATTTGTTTTTCCCTACCCTTTCCTTGGGAATTCCTATTCGTCGCAAGGTCATTTCGCCTTTGGGGAAAACGTTGTGAGTATCCTCTTCTCTTACACTCTTGACCCCTTGTTGGGTACTTTTGATTGTGCTCCCTGCGGTGGGACTCCCGACGGTCATTCTTTGCCTCAACAACCTTCCTCACACATTCTTCAGCAATACGGCTCTTGTTCACAAGTTCAGAGAAGACCCTAATCTCCATCGGTCCAACGGAGCTCAGGATTTCACTTCGAAGTCCTCCCTCATACTTAATACACTTCCATTCCTCAAAGTCTCTTGGAGCTCCCTGACACATGCGGGAAAACCTGAATAGCTCCTCAAATTTGTCTGTATACTCAGATACGGACATAGCACCTTGCTTCAGCTGTAGTAACTCCAATTCCTTGGCTGTTTTGGCGGAATTCGGAAAGTACTTCTTATAGAATTCCACCTGGAAGGCATCCCAAGTGATAGGATCATTCCCCTGTTGCAGGAGACGTCGAGCCCCTTGCCACCAATGTGATGCTTCCCCCGTGAGCAGATAGGTAGCGAATTCAACACGCTGCTCTTCAGGCACCAATTGCGCTTGCAGTGCTCGCTCCATGGCCCGAAACCAAGTATCAGCTTCAGTCGGATTGGTGGTTCCCTTGAACTTAGGTGGATTAACCTTTAAGAAAGTTGCCAGTGTCATCAGGCCCTGAGCTTCCCTCCCGCCATTGCCATTATTGTTTATCTGTTGCCCAAGAGCCTCCGCAGTGGCTTGCATAGCAGCAGCCATATTCTCCAATGCCGCCATAAGGTTTACCGGGTTATTCAGGTTGACTTCCGGTTCCTGCCTGCTAGTACGATCTCTCTCACGTCCCCGACTGGGTCCACGAGGCGCCATCTGGTTCCTATACACACCAAACAATCGATATCAAGTTGATCAGTCTCAATATCGGAAGTATAGTGCTTCAAAGTACCAAAGGTACACTCATGGACTTCATGCTAGATGTATCAGTTAGATACCCTAACTAGCACAGGCACAGACTCAGAGTATGCATTGAAGCATAAGCAGTTCCATCCCTCAGGCTCACGAGGACGAACTGCTCTGATACCATAATGTAACACCCTAATATTCAAATCCTTATGCTCGAGTCATAAGTCAATGATATTACGGTGGTACGACTCTCAGGTGGATTTTTAATATATAAATATAGGTAATTTCGAAAGGAGTATTAATCGAGAAGCCTGAAAGGAGTAGAAATAAAATCGCGAAGACGTATCACTCACGTTTCGACAACGAAAAGTTAAACCGCGAGGCCGAAAGCGATATACGGACAAGGCATAAAGGAGATTAAGAGATAGATAACAGATAGATATATATAACATAAGTAAATAGCCACTAGTCGCGACCCGCGAAGTTTAGGCCGGCTAGGGTACAATATGAAAGTAGTTGACAACAGTGCATCCTAATCTCTCCCAAAGGAAACATAAGAGCCTCTATAGGCAAGTTCCAAAAGAGTTCAACACATAACATAATATCTTCAAAACAAAGGTGGAGAGATTCTAAGCAAAACACAAAGTAGAGAAAATGGAGATCTTCGCCGGCTCTCAGACGAACCGCAGCTCACTTCTGAGCACTTGGACCTGTATCTGAAAAACAAGAGATATATAATGAGAACCCCGGGCCCATGGGTTCCCAGTACGGTAAAAGTGCCAAATAAATACAATGCACTGCAACAAAAACTCACTAAGCATCCTAAACTCCTTTTCACCAAGTATCCAGCCTAGATTCTCACTAATCCATAAATAGGCATCTGTTGTAAGGGGATACTAAATCTAGTTCATGTTACACATGTTTCCCAACTCGCTGATTCTTTCACAAATCAGACTTAGAATCATAAGCAAAACCATTACCAGTTGTTCTGCCTCAGCAACTTTATATCAATACATCATACCCTCGCCTGGAGCTAGTGAAATCACATCACTGCGTCTACCCAGGGGGCTCAAATGATCTCATTTAAAAATCATCATCATTATGCAATCGCATTATCAATTCACCTCATCAAGAACATCCCCCAACATCCACCAACACCATCATGAGGGATCTCTCAGTTGTACAAACACAAGCAATACAGTCAAGTAATACACAAATAAGGTACAAGTAGAACAAGTAGCATGTAATCAGGTAACATAGCATATATGATATAGAAATCCAAAACAAATAGGCAAACCCAAACAATTCAAACATATGCAAATGATGTATGCCTGCCCTATGGCTGATGATATCATCTGTCGGTTACCAAGCCAACCCGACGTGTCCGGTAGCTAACCCGGGCACAGTCTCTCTGTTGCGTATTAATATCATTAGAGGGAATATGTGCCCTGTCACCATTAGAGGGTATATGCGCCCTGTCGCCATTAGAGGGTATCTGCGCCCTGTCGCCATTAGAGGGTATATGCGCCCTGTCGCCATTAGAGGGTATCGGTGCCCTGTCACCCTTACAACCAGAGAGAAAACACAAGCATTGACCCGGAGCAAGCGGGACGTACCACAACCCTTGCTACTACCCAGGTAAAACTCGTATCTCAGATAGTGGAAGTGCAATTCACAATTATCAATAATTCAGCATAAACATGCATGAATCCTCATCCATGGATCAACATCCATTTCAGCCATCCGGCTCACGGTTAAATCCATAACCAGCCAATATTCATAGCATACACAGCTATTCCGGCTCACGGTTCAATCCAGAACCAGTATTCATAGCATACACAGCTATCCCGGCTCACGGTTCAATCCAGAACCAGCCAATTCATAAACAATTACGGCCCTTCGGCCAATGGCATAACAAGCACTTCCACTACCATCCTCCACATCTCACATAATCCTCAATGATCCTCATTGATTATTCATTTTCCCCTTGCTTCACTCGCAAGTTATCTCATTCACTAGCCCTTTTCTAATAGCTAGGCATATCATAATGATTCAATACATAAGGGGTGAGATCGGAGGCTTAAAAGTATGAGATTTGGCTTTTAAAACTCAAAAATCAACTTTGGGATGAAAACAGGGCCAAGCGTACGCGCACTCCACGCGCACGCGTGGATGGCCTCAAAAACTCATCGACGCGTAAGCGTCATGCACGCTAACGCGTGGATTCCAAACTTGCCCATCGACGCGCACGCGTCAACCACGCGTACGCGCGGGTGTTCTCGTGCCCCAGGCACAACACCGGCACAGTTCTGGCATAACTCTCTGGAAAATGGCTGGGCATTGGGTGCAGCACAATCGGCGCGCCCGCGCACATCACGCGTACGCGTGGTTGGCACTTTTCGGAAGATCGGCGCGCACGCGCCAGGTGCGCCCACGCGCAAGGGGTTATTCTGCTAAAAAATTTTTCCAAGTTAAAAGCTGCAGAATTCACAGATTAAAACCCCAACCTTCCAACGGACATAACTTCCTCATTTTAAATTGTTTTTCACCCGTTCTTCGAACGGCATGGACATCCCGGATCCAATTTCATTTCTAAACAGATTTGGCACAAAACAAAGATCCGTAGTCCAAGCTATGTCCCGTCAAAGTATGCCCAAAAACCATGTTTTCATATAAAACCACAAAGTGCCATTTTCAAAACAAGCCATTTTCAACTCTTTTCAAAATCAACCAAAACATGCCAATTTCAACCCTTTTTGAAACCAATCAAAATATACCAAAATCAACATCAAGCCTCCTCAACTCATACATTAATACCTTGCCACAATTCACAAACCGCCATATAACCATCTTTACCTATTTCAAACAAATGGCTAAATTACAAACATATCAACATGCCATACATCCTTCCTCATCCAAATTTTCCAACAATATTATTTCCAATCAACCATCACTATACATAACCAATATCATACTCACTATCACCTGGTTTCACCCCCAAATCAACCTTAATCATTTCTCAAGCATATATCACAACATACATATCTCTCATGCATTATCATACCATCAAGGCATCAATAATCATACTCACATATATGACCACATAATATATCTCAACCAAAATCAAACATACCTCATCTATACAATTTCACCCAAAATTACCAATTTCCACACTTCAACTCCTCAAACCTCATTATCCAATAACCAACCCAATCATTCATATATTCATTACATGAAATTCATCCAATCACTTGTGTCATCATACAATGCACACATCAACTTACCTCCCTTACCTCTTTTCGGCCTCCGGCCCAAAATTTACGGCCTCCGGCCCAATTTCACAATTTAAATGCATAAACCACAAATTAATACTCATTACCCAATACATCAAATTTTCAATACACCAAGCATACAAGGCCACACAATTCTCAACCCAATCATCAATTCACATTACATACCAACTATGCATATTAGCATCAACCATTTACACAATCCAAACTTAATCCTAGGGGCATCTAGCCTAGGAATTCTCATCACACCACACGGTACTTAAATGAAACTTAAACCGTACCTCTTGTAGCAAAATCAATTGAGCCTCTTCTTTGGAAGTCTCCACCAACCTTAGCCCTAAGCCTCACCAAAGCTCCTCAAGCAACACCAATCTCCCAATTGTGCACCAAAACCATCAAATGCACTAACATAACCAATATCACATACATACATCAACCTAGGGCTCATAAAAATGATAAATCACAAGGGTTTGAGAACTTCTTACCTCAGCCCATATGAAGTAGGGATAGAACCCACTTAGAATCCATGTTGGAGTATCCCTAAACACCCAAAATCACAAGATTTCAACACTAACTTCCCAAAAACGTGTAACAGTGGGGAAATTCGAAAACTGGGCAGAGATGAATGGAATACTCACCACAAAACTTAGATAAAATTGTAGAGGATGAGAAGAGCGACGCGTGGCCGCAAACGGCTCGTCAATCGGAGCTCCGTAGCTCAAGTTATGGTGGTTTGAAGATCAAAGAGAGTTAGGTTTTCTCTCTTCTCTTCTCTCTTCTCAAATCAGCGCCCCACACTACTCTTTTAGGGTAAAAATGAGCTGAAATGCTCATAACTAATGTTTATATATGTTGGGTCTTGGGCCCACTTAGGCCCAGTTCACTTATTTTTGTCCGTTGGTCCAATTTTGGGCCAAAACCTTTAAGATTAGCGCTCCAAATCGCACTTTAAATATTTCTACCTCCCCTAATCATAATTCCTCATTTCTTAATATTATTTACTCATAATCAATTTTCTCAGCTACAGTACCAGACATGTCTCAGCCGGTACTGCCGGTTAAAATTCCACTGCGCGCTTTTACGCAGAAAACTATGTCTTCCGACTCGGAAAATTTCACTGAATCCAAATATCATATTGAAATCATCAAATTCCAATTGCCAAATCTTCCAACCATATTCACTCCTACTTAACTCATTATTTAATTAATTTCGGTTAGACTGGGTATTACATCGGGTCGTCTTCTCAAGGAATTGCAGGGAGGTATGTTCTTATTATTGGTTATGAGTTTGCAAATTAGGGGTTTTAAGAATGAGGAATGAATATGGCAAATAATTTAAATGGCAGTTAAAATAAATAAATGCTGTAAAGCAAACTTTTGGCAAGGTATGAGAAATTGGAAGTCCAGACTTAGTTATTCTTATCAATAATAATGAAAGTTGAATCTTAATTCCACTTAGTTAACCTTTGCTAAGGCAAAGGAAAGTCAATGGACTAATTAATTGACCTTCAAATCCTATTTATTTCCTAAGAAAATGTTGGGATTATTGAAGTTCAGTCCAATTGGCAAAGATAACAGTTATCAATTATGTTGAGCTAAGATAACTCCTGAGTTACTGATTTCTTAACCAAGACCAAAAGGAAAGGAAATTAAATCTACTGGAATAAGATGTCTTCAGATTGAGAATAATCAATAACACAAACAAAAGAAAGCAGTATTAAACTGAAATACCTCAAATATCATTAAACAGGGAAATCATCATGAATGTGGCATAAGCCAAATAGGCAACATAACTAATACAAGCATTAAAGTATCTGAAAATAAGAAATAAATATAAAGTAAAAGAACATTGAACCTGGGATCGAGAGTCACTCCTAAAACTAAGAGAAGTTCTAAATCCTAATCCTAAAGAGAGAGGAGAGAACCTCTCTCAAAACTAAATCTAAATCATGGAAAGTGAATTATGAAAGCATGATTATGAATGGATGCATTCCCTCACTTTATAGCCTCTAATCTGTGTTCTGGGCTGAAAACTGGGTCAAAAACAGCCCAGAAATCACTCCCAGCGCTTTCTGGTCCGTACAGGTCGCGGAAGAGTGACGCGGAGGCGTCGTCCACGCGTTAGCGTGGGTTGTGTTCCTGCCAGGTCACGCGGCCGCGTGATCTACGCGTTCGCATCGTCTGGCATTGGGGCAGCTATGGCAAATTATATATTGTTGCGAAGCCCCGGATGTTAGCTTTTCAACGCAACTAGAACCATCTCATTTGGACATCTGTAGCTCAAGTTATGGTTGTTTGAGTGTGAAGAGGTCAGGCTGGACAGCTTAGCAATTTCTTCAACTTCTTGTATTCCTTCCACTTTTGCATGCTTCCTTTCCATCCTCTGAGCCATTCAT
Source organism: Arachis hypogaea (assembly GCF_003086295.3). Classification (NCBI taxonomy): domain Eukaryota; kingdom Viridiplantae; phylum Streptophyta; class Magnoliopsida; order Fabales; family Fabaceae; genus Arachis; species Arachis hypogaea. Next base: position 16,770,628 of record NC_092036.1, read on the forward strand.
GCCCTGTAATCCCTGAAATCACTTAACACACATATCACGGCATCTAATGGTAATGAAAGAGGATTAATATTAACAAGTATAAGACCAAAGAAGCATGTTTTCAATCATAGCACAAAATCCGGAAGGAAAACGTAAATTCATGCAAATAGTATGAATAAGTGAGTAAAGAGTTGATAAAAACTACTCAATTGAGCATAAGATAAACCATAAAATAGTGGTTTATCAACCTCCCCACACTTAAACAATAGCATGTCCTCATGCTAAGCTCAAGAGAAACTATAAAGAGATGAAGAGGAATGATAGAATGTATGAGATGCAACCTATGAATGCAACTAAGTGCAAAATATTTCTACCTACTTGGTTAAAAATAAATAAGTTCTCCAAGACAAACATAAATCAGATTTCACTAATTCAAATCATACAGTGAAAACAAGTAAGCTTGTAAGAAGATAGCTCATGAAAGTAGGGAACATAGAATCAAGCATTGAACCCTCACTGGTAGTGTATATGCGCTCAAATCTCTTAAGTATCTAGGGTCAATCTCTCTACTCTTCTCTAATCATGCCTTCTAAAACTTTGTTCTTCATCTAACCAATCAATAAATATTTAGTATACTAATGCAAACATCATGAGGTCTTTTCAGGGTTGTAATGGGGCTGAGGTAAAGGTAAGGGTATATATATAAGGCTAAGTGAGCTAATTAAGTGAATCCTTGATTAGTCTAAGATCTCACCTAGCATACATACTTTGTAAAGCAAAGCTTCTTTACCTATTCTCCCATATTTTTCCCACTTTTGATGTTACATGCTCATGTATTAGTTTTAATTTTGTCCCATGTGCATTGCTTTATTTTGCATTTGGGAAATTCTTTTGTATCCCCTTTATTCAAATACTGAATTATTTTTTTTAATGCACATGGTAATTTAATTATTTTGATTTCACATGAGCATGCTTCCCAAAATTTTTATTTTGAATTATTTCATTCTTTTCAGCTTCCTACCCTTTGTTTTTATCATCCATGTTCCCAATAGGTTTCCCACACTTAAACAATTACACAATTTCTATCTTAAGCTAACCAAGGATTCAACTTGGAATTTTAAATTTGTTTTTCTGCTTAAGGCTAGTGTTGTGGTTTATAGAATAAGAGGGAATTAAAGGCTCAAGGGGGATAACAAGGGTGATGTAAAAGGTAGGCTAATTTTGGGATAAGTGAGCTAAAATCAACCAATGGCCTCAATTATATGCAAGCATGTAAATATATTAAATATTGGACATATAGAATGGAACAAAGCAAAGATTACAATTATAGAGAAGAAAACACACAAGAATAAAAATTTATGGTTAAATAATGTAACCGTATAAATAAGCTCAAAATCTCACAGGTTGCGTGTTCTTTGGCTAAAAAAAAAAACCATATTCCAAATACAACTTCAAAACAAGTTTAACACAAATTTTTCAAATTAAATTAGTGAAATTTTTCAAAAAAAAAAAAATAGGGTCTTAAAAGAAATTTATTACTTTAACCAAGTAGTAACTAAATGCATAAAATCAAACAAATATGCAAATGCAACAATGAACTTCCAAATAAAATAAAATATTGGTGTTGAAATAAGAAATAACTAACCCATGGAGATCGGTATCGACCTCCCCACACTTAAAGATTGCACCGTCCTCGGTGCTTGCTGAGATGTGCAGGTGGACGAGTGGTTCCAACTGATGCTTTTCTTCAAGGATTGTGCAGATGAACTTGTTTGTCTTCCCTTTTAGAAGTTCCTCCCTTTTCCTGTCTTCGGTGGCCAGCTTGGAAGAAGAAAAAAAGAAGAACAGTAACCCAGAGATAAGGATAAGAACATAAATAAAATATGGGTGTTAATGCCAAATAATAAAGGTCTCAATTACATGGTAGCTACAACATGCAAGTGAAGAAACAATAAAAGCACATGGCATACTAGTGGTGCAAAATTTTGCAACAATTAGGGAGAGTGTGGGTAAGGAGAGGTAATGTAAATTCATGTCAATGCAAAATTAATACAGGTATAAAAGATAGGCATTGATTTAAATAATATTACCTAACCAGAATAAAACAAGACACTAAGCACCCAAAATAATTCAAGAGAATATGCAACAGCTAAATAAGAAAATTTTAACACCAAAGAAAAAATAATGAAATTAGAAAAGAAAAGAAAAATATGCACTAAATTAAAATGCAATGAATGAAATATGCAAATAAATTAAGTAAAATAAAATGAAAGATAAAAAGAATGAGAAGAGAAAGAAGGGAAGAAGAAGTAAAGAAGAGAGGAGGAAGATAGAATAAGAAAAGACAGAAAAAATTAGGAATAGAGAAGAAAAGATGAGAAAATTGGTACTGATCTGGATAGGTTGTGTGACGCTAGCGACGCGGTCGCGTGGGTGACGCAGCCGCGTGGGGCATAATAAGTTCAGGCGACGCAGACGCATGAGGCACGCGAACGCGTGGCCTGATTTGTGCGATTGGCGCGAGTGCAGCCTTGTGTTCGCGCAACTCTCTGTTCGAAACTCTTTTTGCCAATTTTTAGGGTGACGTGGTCGCGTGGTTGACGCGATCGCGTGGATGGCCAAGATTGGAGGATGACGCGGACGCGTGGGGCACGTGTTCGCGTGGTAAGGCTTGTGCTTGAATTCGTCCAGAAATCTCCACCAATGTTTGGAATTCCAACAGCCTCCGGGGTCCCAAACAAGGCATGTAAAGCCCTTAGGTGAGTTCAAACAGGCTTCAAGGCTCCCGGGGTGTTGAATGTCAGAACAGACTCCAGGATCCCAAACTTTTCTTCTACACCCGTCTTTGTCTTGATCTACATCTTTCTAGCCGGGTGGTGAGTAGTCTGAATTCTCACTACAGTGACCAAACAGCTTCCGAGATCCTTTCAATTGAGCTTGACACCAATCCTTGCACCTCAAATTAAAGTGCAAAACTTCATTGAATCTTGCATACCATCTCTGAGTGCGAGTCATTTCCCTTTTACTCTTGAAGCTGCAAAGAGCTCTAAGCTAGCCATCTGTTTCAAGCAAACCGTATTCAAGTGGAAAAATAAAGATAAGAGTCAAGGATTTTACCCACTTGAAGTCCGTATTGGGTGGTAATGGCCTTGGGATCAGTGTTTCCAGTGGTTCTGCAAGATCTACTCCCTTGTGGTCTTCAGTGGATTCCTCCACTTCCTTGCAAACCTTTTCTATTCCAACCATGTTCTGGTCAAAGTCTTCCATATCTTCCTCATCACTTGAGTCATAAATAGGAGGTTGAGAAAAGTCGACCTCTGCATCATCTTCGTATTCACTTGGGAAAGATTCTTCTGTCTCAGAGAATTCACTTGCGATTGCAAGTTCATCACTAGGAGGACTTGACTGGTGACTATCATCATCAAAGAAACACGCGTCTTGAGTTACTCCGTCCAGTTCTTCATAAGATATTCGCATTGGAGGTTGTGCAACATCCTCTTTAGCGTCAGTTGTAACATCTTTGACGGGGTCTTCCATAACTCTATATTCCTTAGGAGGTTCAGTATCTCCTAAATCTTCAACCAACTCTTCTTCTTCTACAATGACAGCGTCCTCGACTTGTTCCAGTACGAAGTTATGCTCTATGCTGTCCACTGGAGCCTCTTGTGTCTTCTTCACAATATATTCTTCATTAGATTCTCCACATGAAGCCATGGGGATCTGTTGAGTAGCTGAACATCTGGAAGATAGTTGATTTATTGCTTGCTCCAGTTGATAAAGGATTGTATTGAATTGGTTTATTGATTCTTCGAGGCGAACTTGTGATTCTGGCTTTGATGGATATGGGCATGGTGTATGGGGGAGTGGTGGTTCTTGGGAGTACTTGGATTGGTGTTGGGGTGGATAAGGATCGTACGGTGGTGAATGGTGAAAAGAAGCTTGTGAGTGTGGTGGTTCGAAGTTATGTCGAGAGGATGGTCTCTGAGCACAGGGTGGGGCTTGTTGGTAGTTACAAGGTTGTCCACCATATCTTTCAGCTGGGTATGCATTGTAGAATGGTCGTTGTCCATGATATCTTGGAGGGTGTTGTTGCCTAAAGGGTTGATTAGATCCTCTTGGCTCCATCCATCCTTGATTGGCTTGACCTTGATGCATATTCCTGTTGTGGTTTCTATTTCCTTCAACAAAGTTAGAACCAAACTTAAAGCGAGAGGGGTGAGAATTCATAGTAGTTATCAGAAATAAGGGGGAAAAAGGAGAAACAAATAAACAAGTAAAAGAAAAATATTTTTTTAAAAAAAAAATATTTACAATAACCAATAATAAGGCACACGTTTGCAATTCCCCGGCAACGGCGCCATTTTGACGTTAGGATTTTTGCTAGTAAAGAATTTTATAAAAATAGTCGCATTGTAGATATAGATTCTAAACCAACAGAAATCCCTTCGTGCAAACGTTTTGGTTGTCACAAGTAACAAACCCCTAAATAAATTGATAACCGAAGTATTTAAACCTCGGGTCGTCTTCTCAAGGAATTGCAGGGAGGTATGTTCTTATTATTGGTTATGAGTTTGCAAATTGGGGGTTTTAAGAATGAGGAATGAATATGGCAAATAATTTAAATGGCAGTTAAAATAAATAAATGCTGTAAAGCAAACTTTTGGCAAGGTATGAAAAATTGGAAGTCCAGACTTAGTTATTCTTATCAATAATAATGAAAGTTGAATCTTAATTCCACTTAGTTAACCTTTGCTAAGGCAAAGGAAAGTCAAGGGACTAATTAATTGACCTTCGAATCCTATTTATTTCCTAAGAAAAGGTTAGGATTATTGAAGTTCAGTCCAATTGGCAAAGATAACAGTTATCAATTATGTTGAGCTAAGATAACTCCTGAGGTACTGATTTCTTAACCAAGACCAAAAGGAAAGGAAATTAAATCTACTGGAATAAAATATCTTCAGATTGGGAATAATCAATAACACAAACAAAAGAAAGTAGTATTAAACTGAAATACCTCAAATATCATTAAACAGGGAAATCATCATGAATGTGGCATAAGCCAAATAGGAAACATAACTAATACAAGCATTAAAGTATCTGAAAATAAGAAATAAATATAAAGTAAAAGAACATTGAACCTGGGATCGAGAGTCACTCCTAAAACTAAGAGAAGTTCTAAATCCTAATCCTAAAGAGAGAGGAGAGAACCTCTCTCAAAACTAAATCTAAATCATGGAAAGTGAATTATGAAAGCATGATTATGAATGGATGCATTCCCTCACTTTATAGCCTCTAATATGTGTGTTCTGGACTGAAAACTGGGTCAAAAACAGCCCAAAAATCACTCCCAGCACTTTCTGGTCCGTACAGGTCGCGGAGGCGTCGTCCACGCGTTAGCGTGGGTTGTGTTCCTGCCAGGTCACGCGGCCGCGTGATCCACGCGTTCGCGTCGCCTGGCATCAAGGCAGCTATGGAAAATTATATTTCGTTGCAAAGCCCCGGACGTTAGCTTTCCAACGCAACTAGAACCATCTCATTTGGACCTCTGTAGCTCAAGTTATGGTCGTTTGAGTGTGAAGAGGTCAGGCTGGACAGCTTAGCAATTTCTTCAACTTCTTGTATTCCTTCCACTTTTGCATGCTTCCTTTACATCCTCTGAGCCATTCATGCCCTGTAATCTCTGAAATCACTTAACACACATATCACGGCATCTAATGGTAATAAAAGAGGATTAATATTAACAAATATAAGACTAAAGAAGCATGTTTTCAATCATAGCACAAAATCCGGAAGGAAAATGTAAACTGATGCAAATAGTATGAATAAGTGGGTAAAGAGTTGATAAAAACCACTCAATTGAGCATAAGATAAACCATAAGATAGTAGTTTATCAAGTATGCAGAGCCTATATCTCTGGTCGTGGCAGGAAGGCTAAATCCGAAAAGATGTGTCGAGTTGGCATTTATAGACCAACAAGTGATATCACAAGCCAATAGGATGGGCATTCATCATATGCATCTTTTATGTGTTTGTTATCTTTGCTTACCTTCAGTATGCCTAAATGAATCACATGTCTACTTGCTATTTGATTACTTGCTATATATGTATATTATTTGTACTTTACTTGTATGCATTATCTGTGTCTTCTGCTGGGATTGAGGAGGCTCGGTAGGTAGTGGCGATGGGATCGCACAGAGGGTAGGTTGATGAAGGCTTTGGGACAGCGGTGACTAGTATTAGTTAGAAATCCCTTAAGCAGATTCCCCTATTTATGGTTTAAGTTATTTATTTAATTATTTTTGTTAAGCTTGAATATCTGTATCGATGTGAAATTCTAGGGTTGCCTTCGGCGTCCTGAAACCTTGCATCTTACATTTTAGATACTGTTACCATACTGAGAACATTCGGTTCTCATACCATATGTTGTTGTTGACTTTCAGATGCAGGTCGTAATTCACCTCGGTGAAATTGTGGACATGATGACAGAGTGGAGTATGGTTTCTTCCTTGTTTATTGCTGTTTTATTTTGTTGTAGTATTTTCTCTCACCTTTTTATCTTAGACTTTATGGCCTTAAAGGCTTGATTTGAGAGATAAGTTGCACAAACTGTTTTAAACTCCCGAAACTCGGTTGTATTCAATTTGACTAGCCAGCCTAAACTCCGCAGGCTGTGACTAGTCCTCTTTTATATATCATACTTATATATCTTGTTTAATTTAATGATTACCTTGTATATCCTGGAGCTATCTACAAGGTTTTATAGTTATTATGTCTTGTTCTGTTTGTGCCTATGCGTTTAGTTATCATGTGTGAAGGCTTCAGATTTTCGTAATTCCGCTTTATGGGACTTTGAACTTTATTCCTTCATCAGGCTTCTAGTTATATAAATTTTTGGGCATATATTATATATTATATGCTTTAGAACTGTCGTGGCACTTTGTTATTCTTTGCTTTACGGCTAGAGGTAAGGTTTAGGGCAACGGGGTGTTACATAATGTGCTCTACTAACGATTCTTCATCTTTCCCAGAAAATGTAGTTAATGACTTAGGAAACTTCCATCCCTCTAGTAATTCAGTTTGTTGGATAAATTTAGAAAAAGGAGACATAAACTAAGGTTGATTTGCAAATCTAACATTAAATCCCAATCTTTTTAGAATTTGTTCAACCACTTGATTGACCTCTTGTCCCCGATTTTATTTTGTTCAACAACTTGATTAATATTTTTGTCTAGTCTAGTATCATCTTTTATTATATTACCATCATTTTCATCTTCTTTACTATTCCAAATGCATATTATGTTCAGGAGAATTTTGTTCTGCATTTATATCTTGTACTTCAATGAAATCATTTTGATTTTTCTTCATACTAACTATCTTAACAATTTGATTTACTTTATATAATAATTTCTCATACTTAGTGTTGGTCGACTCAACAATAGAATTAAGCATTTTTGTTATATGATGAGTCAATATATTAGCCAAATTATAATGATTTTTATTTATCTGCTTTCTAATGACAATATTTTTGACATATTAGAAAAAACTAGACTTGTATTTTGGATAATGGCAGAACAATTATCTGTTGTTATGCTCAAATTTAAAAGAATAGGCAATATACCAAGTTAAGTTTGTGAGCCTAAAGTTGAAAAATTTTCCATGATAGCATTGACACATGAGTTTTGGTACATGGATTTGAATTGGTGAGTAAACAGAATTAATCAAACTTTGTATCGCTTCGGAGGGGACAACCCCAGTGGCAAGCCATTAGACGGCCACTCCATAGTATTTGTATGAGATGCACTCAACTCATGGTAGGTATGACCAATTCCATTATGCTTCACCGACAATAAGATAGCCTCTGTGGTTTGAGGTATGAAATTATTTTCAATTTCCTTTCCTCCTTCATCACTGGAAGTAGAAAATTTTGTGGATGAACTTGACATGTCCATTGATGCTAATCTTTTAGTATCTAAAAATAATTTGTCACTACATAACTTCCTACAAGTTTGGAATTTTTTTTAACAAAACTACAATCTATTGACAAGGTCCTACCGGATGTGCCAATTTGTTTTACTCAATATTTTGTTCTATTATTAACAACAAATAAATTAATAATTTTCTAGTTTTGTTTCATAATCATAATTCAAGGAGCAGAAACGACTCCTCTTGTAGGTATCTCAATTGTAGTTCGAAAGTAAAATTAAAGATAAAAAGAAAACATGCAAGGTGCCAGAGGCAAAGTAAAATGAAAAAATTAAAAGAGAAAGGAAGAAGATGAAGAAGAACAAATAAAAATAATGAACTTTGATTAAAAATAGAAAATAGAGTACAAGTTTGAGTTGAGATTTCAGTGAAATTACGTAATATTTTTAATTTTACTCTGTAATGCTAGGAAGCCTGAGTGTTTTTTATTTTGAAGTATTTTCAAGAAAAACTGAACTGATTACGATGTTTGTCCAAAATTCTATTTATAGATTAACCTAATGTCGTTTGACAGTTACTTCTATAATATTTTTGTCAAATTTCAAACTTCACTTGGTAAATGTTTCGCACTTGTTACTCTTGGATGCTTTATTACTATCATTGATAATTGTTCTCACATTTTCTACTTTGACATTCTATTGTTATCATTAATAATTACATCTGTAAGACAACATACCCTGTAATTCGAGCCTAGTTTAAATTTTGGTTAAAACTACTCCTTTGCTTGTGGCAATTGGAAGCTTTTCCTAATATATTGAAACTAACATTTTAAAATTAATATAACATAAATTAATAATAATATTATCTTATATTTATTTGCTTAAACAACTTTTTTAAGTAATAATATTTTTTTTCTAACACATTGCAACCTTTAAATTACAGTTTTAAGTTTAGTTTCATTTAATGAATGTGATCATTTGTCTCTTTTTTAAGGATTGTGTTGCTTTTTAGGATCGATTGGAGTTCACAACGTGGGTTGTTCTTGCTAAAAATATACGTGGGTTGCTCGTATTAATATATGTGGGTTGTTTGTGCAGTATTGAGGTTGGTTTCTATCTCTAAACATATTAAATTGTTTGAGTTTTATGTCGGATTTCATTTTTTTAGGATAGAGTTTTAGAATTGAAGTACGAGAAGGTTGTCTAGTAGCGCCTTCTCAGAATCTTTATTTGCGGTAAAATAACAGAATAACAAAGGAATACGTTCTAGAACAGCTAGGATTTAATGTTTATTTCAATGATTTTTTATGTATGATTATGATTAGAATTCTTTTATTTGTGAAAAAATGAGAATTATGTTTAGGAGAGGAAAAGTTATGTTTTTCAATTATGAGGTAAATACCAAATCGGTACCTGAAAGATTCTGGTGCTGATAAAATGGTACCTGACTTTTGTTATTGACAAAATGATCCCTAAAAGATTTTAAAATTTGACAAGCGTGTCCCCAAGCTCGCCGAAATGAATCTCCAGCAAGCACAATGCTGACATGGCCACTGTATTTTAGTAACATGGCAAACTACCCCCAAACCCTAATCCTTCTATCCCCAATGCAGACTCCCCCTTCATCTCCCTCCCCATCGCAGTCCTCCCTCTACCCAACGCAACCACCTCCTTCTCCCTCCCCATCGCAGCCCCCCTTTCCTCTCCTTCCCCAACGCACACTCTCCCCTTCCCTTTTCCACCCCATCGTAGCCCCTTCCCCTTCCCTCCCTATCGCAGCCCCCTTTCCCTCCCTCTCATCACAGCTCCCTAACTCCAACGCCTACTCCCTCATTCCCTCTCTCTTCCCATCACAGCCCCTCCCCAGCGCATACTCTCCCTTCCTCCCTCAACACCATCACTTGCAGTAACAACAACCTCAACATCAACAGCAACCTCCACCACTCGCAGCAACAGCAACAATAACCTCAACGGCAAGAGCACCATCAAAGACCATCGCCACCACCATCAAGGACCACCACCATCACCATCGAAGCCACAACAAGGTCTGGAACAACCACATCCCCTTAGCACCTGAATTACGCCACTTCTCTGGACATATAACAGCCTCGAAAACAAGAAAATTAGAAACAAAGTAACGTTTTCAATTGGACAACGAGGTCCATAGATCTAGGCAATGAAGAATGGAAAATCATAAGCGGAAGTGGTAGTGGTGTCCTGCAACGTATGCAACAGGGAGGAAGGAGGAGAAGTGCAATGGAGAGGGCTAAGGCACCGGGTTTTAGGTACTTGTGGAAGTTGTGGTGATGTTGAGGGAGGGAGAAAGAGTGTGCATTAGGGAGGGAAGAGGGAGTGGGAGTGTGCGTTGGGAGGGGGCTGCAGTGGGGAGGGAGAGGGAAGGGGAAGGCTGCGATGGGGAGGGAGATGGAGGGGGAGTCTGTGTTGGGGATGGAGGGATTAGGGTTTGGGGATGGTTTGTCATGTCACTAAAATACGGTGGCCATGTCAGCATTGTGCTTGTCGGAGATTTGTTCTGGCGAGCTCCGGGACACGCTTGTCAAATTTTAAAATCTTTTAGGGACCATTTTATTAATATCAAAAGTCAGGTACCATTTTGTCAGCGCCAAAATCTTTCGGGTACCGATTTGGTATTTACCTCTTTAATTATAATTGTAGTTCTTTCAAGTTCTTCATTCTTTTCCATGAGAGAAAACACTTGTCATCTTAAGAGAGTATAAATTGGCATTTGTAATCTAGTTTCTAATTGTGTATATTAGTTACCAGATTACTCTAACATATAATATTTTGCAAATATCTCACATTTTACATGTGTATATATCATATACATAATCTATTGCACTCATTGCACCTGACACATTAATGATAAAAAAATTTTATCTGAAATTTTTTTGGCAAGAATATCTAAAATCTTTAAATTTGTTGTGATATGGGTCGTTGCATATATAGCTTGAGAAGATATATAGAAAGAATATATAAAGTATTTAGATATTGTGAGATTTGAGTTAAATTTTATGTTTAGAAGGCTTTGAAAATGGTTAAAAGTAGCGCAATAGATTGAGGTTAAATGTGTTTATAGATTTTTTGAAATTAAAGGTAACTTTTTAAAGCGTTCTAAGTCTCAAGACCTATGAACAGCAAAAAAGATTAGTTTAATTAAATCCAGATTTTAAGTATAAAACTTAAGTTTACTTTTAAATATATATTTATGAGTTCTAAGACAATATCTAAACTCAAGCTTTAGTTTTGAAATTAGTTTCTGAGGTCTTTAATCAAATATAATTAGGGATAAGTACAATTTTGGTCCATAAGGTTTAACTTGAAAAACGAATTCGTCCCTAACTTTTTTTTTCATTCGAATTTGTCCCTAAGGTTCGTTTTGGTTTTAAAATTGTTCTTCGGACAATTATACCCTTACTTCACCCTATCACCACCTCACTTCCTCTTTGACGCATCTCCTCCTACTTCTCTCTTCTACTTCTCTAAAATCTCTCTCTCTCTCTCTCTCTCTCTCTCTCTCTCTTTGTCTTTTTATCCCTCTCTAAATTGTTGTGTTGTTGTTCTTGTTGTTGTTGAATGTGTTGAAAGGGGAAACAACCACGATAGAGATTCACTATACGTTTCCTCTTTATCATCTTCTTTTGTCCTCTGCCGCCATCGAGATTGCCTGCTGCGTTCGCCTTGCCGCACCTCTCCTCGCCTTTCCATCAAAGGACATGCTCTTCGTCGTCATCACCTAATTCTTTGGCATCCGTCACGGCACCCTCACTGCCATCACCAAGTACCTTGTCGACTGTCGATGCCCTTCTCTGATGACAGCAGTAGTGGAGCAAGTCGGTGACCTTGCTGTCTCTACTTCGCTCTGTACCTTGTTTGTCTTTTTCTGTAATTGATGAAGTTTTTCATTCTTTCTTAAAAAAATAAAATGCTTTGTTGTTGTTGTTGTTGTTGTTGTTGTTATTGTTATTGTTGTGGTTGTTTGTTAGATTTGAAGGATTTGATGTTGCATTTAAAACAAACATTTTTGAAGTGTTAGTGGTGGTTGTGAACATTGAGACTGATCTTCTCTATGACTTTGTTCGCATTTGCAGGGACTTCTCTAGCTCCAGATCTCTTTCTACTCCCTTTTTCTTTGACAATTTCTAAGAGCAATATCGGCAGCGGTTTCGGTGGTGGTGGCTGGTTTTAAGCTCTCTCCCTCTCGCTCTCTTGCTTTGTCTCTCTCTCTCTCTCTCTCTATCTCTCTCTCTTGCTCTCTCTCTATCTCTCTCTCTCTCTCTCTCTCTCTCTCTCTCTCTCACTCTTCCCAACATTTTTACTTTCTTCTCAATCTGTTTGAAATAAATGATGTTGATATTGTTTTTGAATTTGAATGTTATGTTGTTGATGATGGATTTTTAAATTTCAATGTTATGCTGTATTGTGTTGTTGTTGTTGATGGATTGAAATAGATAGATGTGTGATGAGCGGATATTTTATACGCTTTATGGAATCATTTTCATATAGTTTTCATTATGTTTTGTTTAAGTTTTATTATATTTTCATAGGTTTTAGTGCAAAATTCATATTTTTGATTCTATGTTGAGTCGTTGTGTTTTATGATGATTTCAGGTATTTTCTGGCTGAAATTCAGAAGCTTGAGCAAAAGTCTAATTCAGAGACAGAGAAAGGACTGTAGATACTATCAGGATCTGACCTCCATACACTTGAAGGAGCATTTTTGGAGCTATAGAAAGCTAACATACAGGGCTTTCTAGAAATTTATAAAAGTCTATACTTTGTTTTGGAAATGAAGGCCCAAAACTAGCATTCAATACCAGCCACCTGCCCCATTCCTGCCGTCCAACGCCCAGAAGGGAGTAGCTGGCATTCAACACCCATTCAAGAGACCAAACCTGGTGTTGGACGCCCAAAAGGGAGCACTAGCTCTTGGATTTCATTCAAGCTCAGCCCAAACACTCACCAAATGGATCCGGAAAGTGGATTTTCGCACTACAAGACTAGCTTATCTTATTTTCTATAATTCTTAGTTAGCAAATTAGTATATATAGAACAAAGATCACCCTTGTTCATAACTTTATGCCATATTTTTGTTTTTCATTGTTTCTTTGTACAGTATGAGTCACTAACCTCTTAGGTTATGGTTAGGAGCTCTGCTAATTCTTATGAATTAATAATATCACTATTCCACTTCAATCTATGCTTGATTCTATTCTAAGATGTATCTTCTTTCTTCATCCTAATGGATTGGGAGTGTAACTTGACCGTCATCCCAATTCCACATGGGTTTTTGTGAGTCCTTGACGGGATAGTATTGAACCACAAGCTTGATTATACATCTCTTAGACGGCTAATCCACGACTTCGTTGGGTACTTCTCGAGACATAAGTGCAGCCGAGGTGCGGGGCGATTATGGCCTTTGTGGTATAAGCTAGAACCAAAGGAGCAGCGTTCTCTGCGACCTTGTCTGTGGCGCTTTGAGTAGGATCACCAATGGAATGGATCAATCAGAAGTTGGAGTAGATGGTTAGAAAAGTTGATCTAGAAGGAAGAAGGATCTCCGAAGCCTCAACCATTCTCAAACCATTGATTTCACACCTATATAGTAAGGTTTTATTTATTTATCTATTTTATGCGTATTTTCGTGACAAACTATATTTTCTATCCGCCTAACTAAAATCTGCAAGGTAACGATTGCTTGCTCAAATCAACAATCTCCGGGGGATCGACCCTCACTCACCTAAGGTATTACTTGGACGACCCTGTATACTTGCCGGTCTATCTGTGCGAAACGTACGGAGTGTTTTTTGTGCACTAAGTTTTTGGCGCCGTTACCGGGGATTGTTTGGATTTGACAAACAACCGGATTATCTTGTTACTTAGATTAGGTACTTTTAATTATTTTGTTTAGTGTCTTTTTTTCTTTTAAAAAATTTTTCAAAACTTTTTTCTTTTCTTTATTAATCTTTATTTTTTGTTTGAGTCTTTTGTTCTTGTTCTTGCTAAAAGTTTCGAACTTTCTTGTTTTCTTATTCCAAAAAATTTTCAAAAATTGTGTCCTTTTGTTTGAGTCTAGTGTCAGTTCTTAAGTTTGGTGTCCTTTGTGTGTTCTTTATTTTCTTTGAATATTCAAATTGTTCTTGAGTGTTCTTTCTTGGTATTCAAGTTATTCTTGTTTCTTTTCTTGTTTTGATCTTAAAATTTTTAAGTTTGGTGTCTTTTAATTGTTTTTCTTTAAACTCTCGAAGAAGTTGGTGTCTTTGATCTAAAAATTTTAAGTTTGGTGTCTTTTAGTTGTTTTCTCTTTCTTAATTAATTCGAAAAATAAAAAATATATATCTTTTATATCTTTATTCAAAATTTTCAAAAATCTTGTTCATTTTTCTTATCTGGATTTAAAAATTTTAAAGTTTAGTATTTTCTTGTTAGTAAAGTTTGAATTTTAAATTTTGAATCTTATCTTTTCATATCTTTCTTTCTTATCTTATCTTTTTTTTTAATTTTAAAATTCAAAACTTTTTCAATCTTTATCTTATCATTTTTATCTTTCTTTAAAATTCAAAAAAAAATCTTATCTTATCTTATTTCAAATTCAAATTTTCAAAACTCAATTTCAAAATTTAAAATTTAAAATTTAAAATTTCAAAATTAAATCTTCATCATATCTTATCTTTTCAACTTATCTTCAAATATTTATCTTATTTCAATTTCAAAATTCAAAATAAAATATTTTCAAAATTCAATTTTTTTCAAATCTTTTCAGTTCTTATCTTATCTTGTTGACTTTTTCTTTTCAATTTTAAATTTCAAAAGTTTAAAATCAAATCTTTTTTAAATCTCTAATCTTATCTTAATTTCAAATCTTTCTTAATTAATTACTTGTTTTCTCTTCCTTCTTTTTCAAAACTTCATAAGTAATTCCTCTCTCTTCTACTTTCGAAAACTTCTCACCTCTTTTTCTCTCTTCTTTTTCGAAAATCACACTCAAGTTTTCAAATCTTTTTAGTTCAATTAATAAATAAAATAAAAACAAAAATATTTTAATTCTAGTTTCTCTTTTTACTTCTTCGAATTCTTCTACCCTTTAATTCAAATTTTTCATCTCATTCCGCTATCTTCATTCTTCTTTCTTCTTCACATCTCACAGGGAGTTCTCTATCCTTTGACATAGGGCTCCCATTCTCTTTCTTTCTTGTTTTCTTTTTCTTGTTTATGAGTAGGAACAGAGATAAAGAACCTCTATTTGATCCTGATCCTGAACCTGAGAGGACCCTAAGGAGGCGTTTGCAACAAGCTAAAGCACAATACTCCAGAAGAGACCTCATAGAACTTTTCGAACTAGAAAAAAATACAAACATGGCAGCCGAACAGAACAATGGAGGATGTGCAACAAAGGTTCTTGGTGACTTCACTGAACCCACTTCTGACTTCTATGGAAGAAGTATCTCCATACCTGCCATTAGAGCAAATAACTTTAAGCTTAAGCCTCAGTTAGTCTCTCTAATACAACAGAATTGCAAATTTTATGGACTTTCACTAGAAGATCCACATCAATTCCTATCTGAATTCTTGCAAATCTGTGATACTGTTAAGACCAATGGAGTGGATCCTTATGTCTACAGACTTATGCTTTTTCCTTTTGCTCTTTGAGATAGAGCTAGGATATGGTTAGATTCTCAACCTAAGGAAAGCCTGGACTCTTGGAAAAAGTTGGTCAATGTTTTCTTGGCCAAGTTCTTTCCACCTCAAAAGATGAGCAAGCTTAGGGTGGAATTTCAAACTTTCAAACAAAAAGAAGGTGAATCCCTCTATAAAACTTAGGAAAGATACAAACAACTAATCAGGAGATGTCCTCCTGACATGCCCTCAGAATGGACTATCCTAGGTATTTTGTATGATGGTCTATCTGAGATGTCCAAGATGTCATTGGATCATTCTGCTAGTGGATCACTCCACTTGAACAAAATGCCTATAGAGGCGCAGGAACTCATTGGAATGGTTGCAAACAACTAGTTCATGTACACTTCTAAGAGAAACCCTATGAATAATGGGGTAACTTAGAAGAAAAGAGTCCTGGAAGTTGACACTCTGAATGCCATATTGGCTCAGAACAAGATCTTGACCTAACAGGTCAATATGATCTCTCAGCATTTGACTGGATCACAAGCTGCAACTAGAAGCACTCAAGACACCTCCTATGAAGGAGATGCCTATGATCCAGATCAATCCATGATGGAAGAGGTAAACTACATGGGAGAATCCTATGAAAATACCTACAACTCCTCATGAAGAAATCATCCTAACCTTTCATGGAAAGATCAACAGAAGCATCAACAAGGCTTTAACAATAATCAAGGTGGAAGAACCCAAAATAGGTTCAACAACAGACCACTATTCCCACCTTCTTAGCAACAGATGGAGACCTTTAAGTAGAGCCTTTTTGACTTAGCAACCATAGTCTCTGAACTCTCTAAGACCACTCAAAGTTTCATAACAGAAACTAGGTCCTCTATCAGAAATCTAGAGGTACAAGTAGTTTAGCTGAGTAAGAGAATCCCTGAGATCCCTCCTAACACTCTCCTAAGTAATGTTGAAATAAACCCAAGAGAAAAGTGCAAGGCCATCACTATAGAAGCTAAGGTCGAATCTGTAGATGATACTCTGGCATTGAACGCCAGTAAGGAAGACTGGGCGTTCAACGCCCAAAGACGCACCCTCCCTGGCATTGAATGCCAGTAAGAAAGTCCTTACTGGGTATTCAACGGCCATAGAAGCACCATTCCTGGCATTGAACACCGGTAAAGAAGGCCTTACTGGGTGTTCAACACCAAAGAGACACAAAAGCTGGCGTTGAACGCGAGTAATAGGGCAACTGGGCATTCAACACCCACTAAATACTTCCCTGTTGAAGAACTGAAAGCAACTAAAGCTCATGAGGAGACTATAGAAGTCCCATTAAATGCCTTGTTACAAATCATGAATTATGAGGATCATTTCTCCTCTGATGAAGAAGAAGAAACTAGCGAAGAGCTAGTTGTTTGGTATCTAGGACTTCTCATAAAGCTGAATGCCAAGTTATTTGGCACAGAGACAATGGAGGAAGAACCTCTAGTGCTCACCAAGGAGCTCAATGCCTTGGTTCAATAGAAACTATCTCAGAAGCTACCGGATCCTAGACACTTCCTGATTCCTTGCATCATTACCTTTGAGAAGGATCTGTGTGATCTAGGGTCAAGCATAAACCTCATGCCACTCTCTGTAATGGAGAGACTGAAAATCTTTGAAGTACAAGCTGCAAGAATCTCGCTACAGATGGCAGACAAGTCAATGAAAAAAGTTTATGGTCTGGTAAAGGATGTCTTAGTAAAGGTTGAGAACCTTTACATCCCTACAGATTTCATAATTTTGGATACTAGGGAGGAAGAGGATGAATCCATCATCTTTGGAAGACCCTTCCTAGCCACTACCAATGCCATAATTGATGTGGCAAAGGGGAACTAATTCTACAGTTATAGGAGGACCACATCTTGTTCAAGTTGCCTAGCACTAACTCTCCCTCTGACAAAAGAGAGACAGTTGTGTAACACCTAGCGTTCCAACCCTTTCTCTCAGTGCAAAGTTATACAAAGCCCTTAGACACCAATTCTAAATTTGGTGTTGAGCAGCCATCATCAAGCACTGAGATTAAATGTACTAAGAAGAAAGTACCTAAAAGCTGGAGGGATAAAAAGATCCCTACTGAAGGTTTCTCACCTAGCATGAGAGTTGTCTTCACTGACAACCCAGTCATTCTACACATAGAGAATAAGATCCTGTCTCTAGAGCATGTGGAGCTCATCCATGAGAGCACAGGTAAGAAGTTCACTACAAGGGGCAAAATTCTGAGCCCCTATCCATCTCCATAAGGAGTTAACGGTCAAGCTAGTGACGTTAAAGAAGCGCTTGTTAGGAGACAACCCAACCATAATTAAAGTTATTTCTGTTTTTCATTTTATTTCAGTTATATCAGTTTAATTTTATATTTGTTTAAGTTTGAGATCATGTGCAGTAGTTAGAACAGAAACAGAAACAATCAGAACTGGAAACAAAACACCCTGGAGTAGGTACCTTGCTGGCGTTGAACGCTAGACAAGGAGACTAGAGTGGGTGTTCAACGCCCATGATGAGTAGGATTGCTGGCATTGAACGCCAGCCAGGGAGCATGAAGCTGGCATTGAACGCCAGCCAGGGGATAGAGACTGGGCATTCAACTCCCCAACAGAGGCACAGACTTGGCGTTGAACGCCAGGAAGGATGCCCCAATGGGCGTTCAACGCACTAATAGGAGCACATAGCTGGCGTCCAATGGGCGTTCAACGCACTAACAGGAGCACATAGCTGGCGTTGAACGCCAGCCAAGAGCAGGAGCTGGGCGTTCAACACCCACAAGGGGGCAGGAAATTTAAATTCCCTAGCCTCTCAAGATCAGTGGGTCCCACAAAATCTCCACCTACCCCACCTTCTTCTCTCTCTTACTTTCAGTCTTCACCACACACTCTTCCCCATAAATCCTAACCCAATCACATTCATATCTCTTCCCAAAACCATCATAACTCACACCAACGCCCACCCACTCCAAATTCAAAATTTCTCACCCAATTCCCACCCATTCATTCGAACCCTATCCCATCCCACCCCTATAAATAACCCTTTATACCACCTCTCCAACACACACTTCATACACTAAAGACCCACTTGGCCGAACCCTCTCTCCCTCTTTCTCCACTCTATTCTCTTCTTCTTCTACTCTTTTTATTTTGCTTGAGGACAAGCAAAGCTTTTAAGTTTGGTATTGGAAAAGCCTTGATTTTTTATTTTCATTCACAGTTATGACACCCAAAGTCGGAGAATCCTCTAGAAAGAGGAAAGGAAAGCAATAGCTTCCACTTTCAAACCTTAGAAGATAGAGAAATTCATCACCAAAGCTCATCAAGACCACTTCTATGAAGTAGTGGCAAAGAAAAAGGTGAGTCTTGAAGTCCTCTTTTGGCTCAAAAAGAATGAGTACCAAAGATCCGACGAGAAATCCGGAGGAGAGGTTTGGAAGTCCTAACCAATCCGATTTTGAAAGTTGGAATCTTGATGGTACAAGAGTTCTATACCAATGCATGGGTCACGAAAACCCTGATACAAGCGTGAACCCAAGTCCCAAAAATTGGCATACCATGGTCCGAGGGCGTCTCTTGGATTTCAACCTGGAAAGTGTAAGGTTGGCACTCTATTTGCCAATAATACAAGAAGACCCACACCCTTACACTAGGAGAGTCAATTTTGATCAGAGGCTGGACCAAGTCTTTTCAAACATTTGTGTGGAAGGAGCTCAGTGGAAGAGGGATGCTCAAGGAAAGCCTATCCAACTGAGAAGGCTTGGCCTCAAGCCCGTAGCTAGAGGATTGTTGGAATTCATCCAATGCATCATCATCCCTACTAGCAATCAGTTAGAAGTGACCATTGACAAAGTCATCATGATTCATTGCATCATGATTGGAAGTGAGGTGGAGGTACATGAGGTAATACCTCAAGAATTGTACAAGAAAGTTGAAAAGCCTTCCACCCTAGCAAGGTTGGCATTCCCCCACCTTATCTGTTACTTATGCAATTCAGTTGGAATTATCATAGAAGGAGACATCCCCATTGAGGAGGACAAGGCCATCACTAAAAGAAGGATGGAGCAAACTAGAGATCCTACACATGCACCTCAACAAGAGCATGTGGAGCTGCCTCAACAAGAAATTCCTGAGATGCCTCAAGGGATGCATTTTTCTCTCCAAAGTTATTGGGACCAATTACAAACTTCTCTAGGAGAATTAAGTTCCAACATGGATTAGTTGAGGATGGGACATCAAGAGGATTCCACCATCCTCTATGAAATAAGAGAAGATCAAAGAGTCATGAGGGAAGATCAAAGAGTTATGAAGAAAGAACAACAGAGGCAGGGGCATGACATAGAAGACATCAAGCGCTCAATTGGATTTCAAAGAGGAAGCAGTAGCCGCCATCACTAAGGTGGATTCGTTCCATACTTCCCTTTGCCTTTGTCATTTATCTGTTTTCATGTACTTTGTTTTATTGTCCGTTTCTAGTGCATGATCATCTTTATTTTATGCCTTAAAGCTATGAAATATTCCATGCATCTCTCACCTTACTTAAAAGAAAAGTTTTATTTGAAAAAGAAAAGTGAAATACTTGAATTTTGAGTTATATATTAAGAATAGTTCAATTAATTGATGTGGTGGCATTGCTTTTGCTTTTTGAATGCATGAATGAACAGTGCATGTTTGATATTGGAGTTAAGAATGTTGGCTCTTAAAAGAATGATGATAAAAGAGAAGTATTGTTGGTGATTTGAAAAATCTTAAAATTGATTCTTGAAGTAAGAAAAAGTAGCAAAAAGCAATAAAAGAAAAAAATATGTATATGCGAAAAAAAGGAGAGCAAGCAGAAAAGAAATAAAAAGCAGAAAAAGCCAATAGCTCTTTAAACCAAAAGGTAAGAACAAGGATCCAAGGCTTTGAGCATCAATGGTTATTAGGGCCTAAAAGAAATAAAATCTTAGCCTAAACAGTTCAAATGAGCTGCTTCCCTAACTATATGCTTGTGGTGTAAAGGTGTCAAGTGAAAAGCTTGAGACTGAGCAGTTAAAGTCGTGATCCAAAGTAAAGAGTGTGCTTAAGAGCTCTGGACACTACTGGCTGGAGATTCTAGCAAAGCTGAATCACAATCCTAAGGGGTTCACCTAGTAAAGTGTCTATGTCGTTTATGTATCCAGTGGTAATACTGGAAAACAAAGCGCTTAGGGTCACGGCCAAGACTTTAAAGAAGCTGTGTTCAAGAATAAAAAAAGGGCTAAACTAGGAAAATCAATAGTATCATTTGGATTCTAAGTTCCTAAAGATGCCAATTATTCTAAACTTTAAAGGAAACTGTGATGCCAAAACAATTTAGAAGCAAAAAGCTACTAGTCCCACTCATTTAATTGAAACTGAGCTTCATTAAGAACTCTGAGATTTATTGTATCCTTCTCTGCTTTTTAATCGTACTTGTTTTTGGGTGCTTGGGTACAAGCAACAATTTAAGTTTGGTGTTCTGATGAGCGGATATTTTATACGCTTTTTAGCATCATTTTCATATAGTTTTCATTATGTTTTATTTAAGTTTTATTATATTTTCATAGGTTTTAGTGAAAAATTCATATTTTTTTATTCTACTTTGGGTTGTTGTATTATATGATGATTTCAGGTATTTTCTAGCTGAAATTGAGAAGCTTGAGCAAAAGTCTGATTCAAAGACAGAGAAAGGATTGTAGATGCTGTCAGGATTTGACCTCCATGCACTCAAAGGAGCATTTCTGGAGCTACAGAAGTCCAAATAGCACTCTCTAAATGGATATGGAAAGCTAACATTTAGGGCTTTCCATAAATATATAATAGTTTATAGTTTACTTTGGAAATGAAGGCTCAAAACTGGCGTTCAACGCCAGCCACTAGCCTCATTCCTGGCGTCCAACGCCCAAAAGGGAGTAGCTGGCGTCCAACGCCCATTCAAAAGATCAAATCTAGCATTGGACACCCGAAAGAGAGCACTAGCTTGTGAATTTCACTCAAACTCAGCCCAAACACTCACCAAGTGGGTTAGGAAAGTGGATTTTCGCACTACAAGACTAGCTTATCTTATTTTCTGTAATTCTTAGTTAGCATATTAGTATATATAGAACAAGGATCACCCTTGTTCAGAAATTTATGCCATATTTTTATTTTTCATTGTTTCTTTGTACAATATGATTCATTAACCTCCTAGGTTAAGGTTAGGAGCTCTATTGATTCTTATGAATTAATAATATCACTATTCCACTTCAATCTATGCTTGATTCTATTCTAAGATGTATCTTCGTTTTTCATCCTAATGGATTGGAAGTGTAACTTGACCATCATCCCAATTCCACATGGGTTCTTGCGAGTCCTTGACGGAATAGTATTGAACTACAAGCTTGACTATACATCACTTAGACGGCTAATCCACGGCTTCGTTGGGTACTTCTCGAGACATCAGTGCAGCCGAGGTGTGGGGCGATTAGGGCCTTTGTGGTATAGGCTAGAACCAAAAGAGTAGTTTTCTTTGATCCAGAAGATCTGACCTTGTCTGTGGCGCTTTGAGTAGGATCACCAATGGAATGGATCAATCAGAAGTTGGAGTAGATGGTGAGAAAAGTTGATCCAGAAGGAAGAAGCATATTCGAAGCCTCAACCATTCTCATACCATTGATTTCACACCTATATAGTAAGGTTTTATTTATTTATCTATTTTATATATTTTTTCATGACAAACTATATTTTCTATCCGCCTGACTAAGATCTGCAAGGTAACAATTGCTTGCTCAAATCAACAATCTCTGTGGGATTGACCCTCACTCACCTGAGGTATTACTTGGACGACTCGGTATACTTGCCAGTCTATCTGTGCGAAACGTGCGGAGTTAGTTTCGTGCACCAATGCGGGAAGAGGAATAGTTAGTAGTTGGTGGGAATAAAGATCATGGTGAACGGTAGGATTAGGCTAAGAAAAAACATAAGGTATTTTCGTCCGAAAAAAGTCAAAAGGATGATTTTAATACCAAATGAAACGTTGAGAATGATTTTAAATTAAAAAAAGGTTAGAGATGAATTTGATTTTGACTTTAAATTTTAGGGACCAAAACAGTACTTATCCCATGTAATTACACATGGCAATAGACGAGAACAATAGTTCAGAAAATAGTATATGAAGAAGTATACTAGTTAGTTACCAATTCTAACATTACCTATATTCAATCCTCAAAATTGATTGAGGGTTCTACTATTCGATTATGTTTGTGATAATATTATTTTCTCAAAACTTTTCACATTAAGTTTTACTCAGATTTTCAAAACTTTAAGAACTTTAAAGGATATTTTCTCAAGCCTTTTTAGACTAAATTGACTCACCATTAAATTTAAAAATTTTAACTATTGTTAACTTATACCTTCTCAAACAACTATGAAAGTTCATTACGAAATCAATGTACAAGAAGTACGAAAATGAAATACATGTGTAAAAATTGAGATTCTTGTTCCAAAATGTTATAAAGTATAGGATAAATATTTTAAGTAGGATAAATAGCCTAATAAAAGATATTACAAAACCTAGATTACAAATAGGTAAGATAAATATTCTAAGATAAGAGAATTGTAAGGAAAGAATAAAATATGAGAAATCAAGAATAAATACTTAGAAAGATTTTCGAGTAGCACTCAAAATCTTTTTGTATAGTGTAATATTTTTGTAAATATAATTTGATAGTTTTATCAATTGTTATCTAAGAAGATAAATTTGAGTAAACTTATTGATATATCAATATATAATTTCAGGAAATGAATCTAAATAAACATATCGCTTTAGAAACAATGCTTAAATGATAATGTATCTCAGAAGCAACATTATTGTTTCATTTATGACAAAAATTAAAGGTGAATAATGCTTACATTAAAAATATGTTTTAGCAAAATGTATGTTTTGGCTCTAACAATTAAAAATGAGCATTATCAATAAGTCAAATCTTTTTGAAAGTAGATTTTTAGTTATCTACTGTAAATACAATACAAAGCTACCTTAAAAGGAAATGATGAAAATATAAGCAAAAATATATCTTTTTATATCTTCCTAAGAAACAATGTGATAGTGACTGTAAAAAATTCTCAACACCTCCTAAATGCTACCCAGATTACTTAAACAAATCGTTGGAACCTTGATCAAGTGATGAGAGCTAATGAGATAGGAACTGAGAAATAGATGCATTTATTCAAGAATTTCTTCATCTTTCACTATACTCTATAAGTTCTACTCATGGTAAGAAAATAAAAAGATTTATAATTTAGAACACACATTATATATCCTATTAAGATTACATTTTTTTATTCTAAGAATAGTATACACTAAAAGATCCTTGAACTAGATCTCAAAAATAAAATAGAATTTTGAACTAAAATTGTTAAGCTTTTGGGCTTCTGGACATTCTATAAAAAGATGAGTCAATATACTTTATAGACAACGATAAAGATCATGCAATCATCATTATGACCCACGCCTCTGTCTGACTTAACGCACAACTCACGCCTTTGCCTGACCTGCTTTTGTGTTGACAAATTGTTGACTAGGGATAAGTTAGCTATTGATGTGGCTCACACGTTTTCTCATGTGCTGAACATGGCTTCCACGTTGCTAAAGTGACAGCTTATGTGTCAACTAACGTGGCACATCTATCTGGACCCCTCCTAAGAATTTTTTTTGTTGTCTTCTTTTCGATTTTTTCCTCCGTTTGTTACGGTTTTTGTTCCGATCTTGTTGTTTTTCATCTCTGTAGGATATTTACCTATTCTTATGGATTAACAAGATATTTTTTGTCACCCTTTAGCAGTTTGCCATCTCTCCACAATTCGCCATCTATTCGGCAGTTGTTTGGCAGTTCACCATCTTTTCGACAGTTTGCCACCTTTTCGGCTGTTTTCTAATAGTTTGCCAAGTTTCTGATAGTTCACTATCTTTTTGGTTATTTTTTGGCAATTTACCACTTTTCTGGTAGCTTCGACTCTGCTCTTTTTCGAAAATTTTGTCTAGATTTTCTTCCGATAGTTTCGTTTGTGATCTGTTCAGGCACTTTTGTCTGTGCTCGTTCTGTCAGTTTCTATAGTTTTTCTTATTTCATTATTTTAAATAAGTTTCAAACTCAAGTTACCACTTGAGTTTGAGGAGGAATGTTACAATATATTAGGATCAATTAACATTCATTAAAACTATTTAGCATATCTGTATATTTATTGTAGGATATTACGTTTTGATTATTTCAATTCTCTTAGACCTATAAATACTCTTGTATATTGTGTCGTTTTATACAATTTAAATGTACACAAATCATTTTCTACTACTCTTTCGTACTTTTTTAACAGTGTAGATCTCGTTCTTTTAAATACTTTGCATTGGTTCTCTCTGAATTTTGTGGTATCTCGTTCAAGAGCTGAAAATTTTCTTTTATTTTTTTTTTTATAATTCACACATACCTAACACAAGGTATGAGAACTCAAAAAACATAATCCACTACAAAAGAAAAGCAAAAGAAATTAAAACAAAAAACAAACAACACAAAACACCTCAAAAATAGTGCTTGCACTCAAAACTAATACTTGCACCAACACATAAATCATTAAATCATGCATCATAAGATCATCTTCTTATATTTTCTTATTAGCCTTAGACTTGATATTTGCACTCAATAGCATATCAGTTTCTCCTATACTATCAATCTCGACACCATTATTTTATGTATTCTACAATTTCCTCTTTCAACTTTTCTATCACCAAGACTCCTTTATTAAAGACAATATTATTTCTACATATCCATGTGTACCATACTATAGAAAAAAATAACACCATCCACACTTCTTTCACATCTTTTCTCATCTCCCTATCCATCTTAGGGATAAACGCGGATCAGATCGGATTCGATATGGCCAAAGTCTCGATCTGATTCACACTAAAATTATTGAATCGGATCCAATATCCGCAGTTTATAACTTTGGATCCGATCCGATCCGCACATTTGTGGATTGGATCGGATATATCCGCAAAACACAAAAAAATTTTAAAATCTTATTTTTATTAAAAAATATTAATAAAATTTCATTTTCCTACTCTTTTAAATATGTTTCGCTTAAAATAATATTAAACATACTTTTTTTTAAATAATAAAATTGAAATAATACAACATATATGATAATTATTAGTTGAAATAAAACATAAGAAGAGTATTTATTTATTTATTTATTTATTTTTGCGGATCCGCAGACACACGGATCGGATATGCAGATACCTACATAAAATTCGCAATCCAATCTTATAAGTGTGCGGATCCGATCCGATTCAATAGGCTTGTGGATCCAATCCAAATCTGCAATTTTCGGATGAAATTCAGATAAATACCGCGGATATATGGATACGAATTCGATCCATGAACACCCCTAATCTATCCACACCTCAAAGCATTCTTTGATGGTTCCAAACTAAACCCAATTCATACTCCATTCACTAAGATTGATCCCCCACATCTTTCATATACAATCACATGAGAAAAATAAATAATGCACCATCTTCAATTTTTTCTACATAATATACAAAAAGATTCTTATTCTAACACAATCCTAAACTTACATAATTTATCTCTAATATTCAACTTTTTTAAAATTACAAATCACATCAGTAATTCAACTCACAGAGACACAATACTTTTTCACAATTTTTATTTATTTTTTGTTGGAACTAAAAGTTTCAAAGTTTCCTTTCTATCTTCTACTTTAAATCTTTATTACTTTCGGGAGCTATTTTATCTATCCTCTTAGTCTAAAACAATAAGTACCCTTTCTCTATTTTTTTATTTTTTATATATTATATTATTATATTTTTTTTTTGTCTTTTTGACAATGTTCTCCATTTTTGTTTAATAAAAGAAATGAAAAGGGATATTGATAAGAGAATTTTTTGGTAAAGAGTAAGTGAAGCGAATATTTTTACTATATGTATAAATATATGTATTATACGTGATAAATTTTGTTGTGAATTTTATTTTATTAAAAGAAATCATTTTATTCTTTAGCAAAATTTTACTTTTCATTATAGTATTATCCTATTGATAAATATGTAATTTTCAGGGCCATATATTGGAAAATGGATCTTTTCATTTTTTTTAATTAAGGGTATAAAACAGAATTTTTAATCTTATAATATTCTTTTCATGTTTTCTTTTGGTTCCCTCCATAAAATGTATAGTGAAATATTATATTATTTTATCTCCTCAAATGAAAAAAAAATAAATTGAGAGATCCAATATCGATAACTAGATTATCAATGTCTACAATAGGTTGGATGAACCTTTCCTTATATCATCTCTTGGTAACTATCAATTTGAAATTAATCTCTCACGTTTTCCTTTTTTTTTTATTGATGTGTTTCGCTTTGTTGTGTAAATGACTTTGTCAGGCTAGCTTGTGATAAATTTTTTTTAAGGATTTAACTTTTGGTTTCCTGAAATACGTAAAGTTTTGCTGGTGTTTTTAAAAAAGTTAGCTTGTGATCAATTTGTTGTGTACGAATTATATATATTTTTTCATACAAGAACTATAATTTTATTAGATCCATTGAAAGTAGTATTTGTAGATCATAATATGTTGTTGCAAATTTAATATAAATTATCTCAAAAATATTTTAGAAGTGTGTTCTTCTATGGTATTTTTGTTGTAAAAATGGAAGAATAATAATGATAATGGATAATAATTTGTAATTACCTATGAATAATGAATGATAATGGGTAATAATGGCTTTAATGCAAGTACTTTATCAAGTTTGATTAATCATGATATAAAGAAAAATGGTACAAATTGCTATTATCTTTCATTATTTTTTTCTAAACTATAGGAAAATAGTTTTACCCATTTTGCAGCTGATATTTTAGAGGTCGTTAAAAATTATTTGGGAAACTCTAGGGACCAGCAAATATATCAATATCTAACCATCATTCAACCAGCATGCGTTTTTACATTAGGGCTCTCTCACGCGCTATCACAAACAGCTTTCTCTCACGCGCTATCCCAAACGGCTTTCTCTCACGCTCCTCTCCAAGGAACTAGCCGCAGAGCACCGCTAGCCGGATACGCTCTTCTACGATTCGTTGACAAAGCTTGAAACTTCACCTTTTACTCTTTGATAATATTTTCTTCTCCGTTGATCATGGAATCAGTGTTAGAAGAACAGAATATTGAAGTAAGCAATTTCTCCCTCTTCTAATTTCATGATTTTTGTAATGATTTTCATAGTGCATCAATGAACACAATGATGATTATGATTATGAATTTCTGAGCTTGCAAAGCATGCTGTTTTTTTTCATAACAGAGTTTAAATTGAATGTACAGAATTCAAATTATACCTTATTCGCTTTTGATTTTCATAATGCAACAATTCACAATTAACCCAAACCAACTGTTTGATGAAATGACTAAGACAAAAAATATAAAAAATGTTAGTGTTTCTTGTTTGTTGTTTCTGAGTAATGAATAATGGTTTTTAGAAGAATGCCCTGCTACCATAAAACACTCTTGATCCATCTTTTTTCTTCTTACTATTATTACTAACATCATCAATTTTCTGATATGATGTTGTTATTATTGCTGCTTTCATGATTCTGAATCACATCACCACAATCTTTATCTTTTCTTTTAGATTTGTCAATTTCCATAGGTAGCTTCATTCTTGTTAATAAGACAAGATGCATCCTCAATGAATCTGATCTAACCTTAGCTGCTAAGAACCTGAAGTAGAAGTAGAAGCATCAAATTTGTAATTGTTCTATAACAGTAAACATGTTCTATGATTTTTTTGGGGTTGGAGGTACATAATTTCCAAGGGTTAGGAAAGTGAGGCTAAGCTAGTTAATAGGTAGTGTTGTGTTTTATGTAGTTGTTTTGTTTTGGTTGGGTTTGTGATGCATTCAAATGCAGTCTGTTGTTGTAGGATCCTGTTTTGCATTCTTTTTTGTACATTTTGCAACCAGTTTAATGAGATTTTCACAGTATAGTTTGTACCTACTTTAATGAGATTTTGATTTACTATCTGATGTATGCTAATTTTTTTACAGGATGTGCCCAAGGTTGGCATGTGTTTTGGAACCATTGAAGATGCAAATCAATTTTATCAGAATTATGCTAAGCGCGTTGGTTTTGTTACTAAGATAAGGTTTACCCGAAGAGTTGGTAAAGATAAGGTTCCTAAGAATCAAATGATCACTTGCAATAGGGAGGGAAAACGCAAGTCTAGAGTTTCACCAATAGAAAAGACCAACCCTAGAACCAACTACAATTGCCCTGCAAGGATTTCTATTAGGTTGAATAAGGAGGGTCTTTGGATTATATCGAAGGTGTGCTTGGATCATTCACATCCTTGTGATCCAGAGATGGCAAAACTGTTGACACGTAATAGAGAGATGACTATGCACATGTGTCGAGTCATTGAGAGGAATGATGAAGCAGGTGTGAGACCAAGCAAAACATATCAAGTATTGGTGGGTGAAGCAGGAGGTTTTTCTAAGATAAACTTAATGGAAAAAGATGTTAGGAACTATCTCAGCAGAAAGGTACGCAATGTTACGGAAGAAATGGATGCTAGGGAGATGTTGAAGTATTTTACACGGATGAAGGAAATGAACTCTGATTTTTATTTTGATATTGAACTTGATCAAAACAAGCGTCTCAAAACTATATTTTGGGCTGATGCTCGAAGTAGAGCAGCATATGAGTACTTCGGTGATATAGTTTCGTTTGATACTACTTATAAAACCAATCGTTACGATATGCCATTTGGTTCCTTTGTAGGGGTTAATCACCATGGTAACTCAGTACTTCTTGGGTGTGGTTTGTTGACTAAGGAAAATTCAGGCTCGTTTACTTGGTTATTTAATGCTTGGCTTACATGTATGCATGGAAAGGCTCCTAAAGGCATTATAACAGACCAATGCCTCGGAATACGAGCTGGAATTGAGAATGTGATGCCAGAGACACGTCATAGGTTATGCATTTGGCACATTACGAAAAAGATTCCAGAAAAATTTAAAAGACACAAGAGATATGAAGAGTTACAAAGTGATTTAAATAATATTGTTTGGGAGTCTATTTCAGAAGATGATTTTCAAAATCAATGGGAAGATTTTCTGATTGAATATGGTTTAGAAGATAACAAATGGCTATCAGGTACTTCTCTAAACATGAATTTTTATATTTTGCACATAGGAATTAGCATATTAGTATTTAAAAAAGTATCAAGTGGCCATCATATTCTATTTGCTAGAATTCTAACATGTGTTTGAATATGCCTCTAGTACAATTTTCTTATTCTAATTTTTTTAAGCTTCAATGCATTATTAACATGTTTATGACAACATTTGCATACACTTTTGTTAAGTTTGCTTACAAATTTTTTTTATGTATATTTGTTTACTATGATACATAGATATCTATGAAGAAAGACATCGATGTGTTCCAATTTTTCTTGACAAC
This sequence comes from Arachis hypogaea, assembly GCF_003086295.3. Classification (NCBI taxonomy): domain Eukaryota; kingdom Viridiplantae; phylum Streptophyta; class Magnoliopsida; order Fabales; family Fabaceae; genus Arachis; species Arachis hypogaea. The sequence goes on from NC_092036.1 coordinate 16,800,692, forward strand.
TTTTTTTGGGCTGGTATGAGATCCACACAACGAAGTGAGAGCATGCATTCATATTTTGACAAATTTATAAATAACAAGAGCTTGTTGATTCAATTTGTCAAACAATATGACAATTGCCTTGGATGGAAAGAGCAACAAGAAAGGGAGGCTGATGTTGAAGACTATAAATCAATAATACCTTGTGCCACTAATTCCTTAATAGAGAAGCAATTTCAAGGTGCCTATACTAATGCAAAGTTTAAGGAAGTACAAAAGCAATTTAGAAAGAAAGCAAATTGTATTTTGCACCTTATGAAAGCAGTTTCTACATCTAAAGTCTATTCTATTTTGGAGGATGTATCTACTTCTAAAGAGAGGGTTTATGAAGTTAACTACAATGCGAAAACGAAGGATATTACATGCATGTGTCAAATGTTTGAATCAAGAGGCATATTATGCCGTCATAGCTTGGTTGTCTTAGGGCATGAACGCGTGAGAGAAATTCCAAGAAGATACATTTTGGACCGTTGGAGCAAACTTGTGAAGCGAAGACATAGTGATATTAAGAGCAGCCATGATCCAAGTTTGTTGAATCCAAAAACAGAGAGGTTTGATGATTTATGCTCCCATTCGAACAGTGTTGCTCAATTTGCATCCCAAACAAAGGAAACAAGTGATATCTTACATCGTTATCTTGGTATGGCTATGGCGGACTGTCAAAAGCATGTTGCTAACTCATCATCTAATGTCAATGAGTTAGATAATTTGCTTACATCAGAAGATGGTGGTAAAGATAGTGGTAAAGATGCACTGTCCATTTTTGTAGGAGGCTGTATAATAAGCATTCAAGATATTAAAAGCCCTCCTTATGTGTTCACTAAGGGTCGTCTAACAAATAGGTTAGGATCTGAAAAAGACAAGATGATAAAAAAGAAGACCGAGGCAAAGAAGAGGAAAAGTGAGATAACCGAAAAAGAGGTAAAACATTATTTTATTTTGTTACCCATGCTGTTTTTTTACAATAAATAGACTTTAGATGTAGAAACTACTTCCTTACGGTATATATAAAGGATAATCAGTTGTACTTTATAGCCATGCTGTTATTACTTAGTACTTACACTTGAGTGATAGCTTTTTCTATTGTATATAAAGGATAATCAACATATTGGAGATATTCAAAGTCTCCCTTTCAACGAACAGGTTCATCCAATAGTTTGTGATTTTTGTGATTTATAAACATATGAATTTTATACATGTGATCTAATATATTTGTTTTTTTCTTTTAAATTGTTTCAGCTTCAAGATGCTAACTACAATGTTAATGAGGGATTTGAATCTGATTCAATGGGAGCATCAATGGGAGGATTCATGTCCTTATTGAACTCAATCCATTCATACCAATTCTCAAATGTCGATTGATAGCAAAATCATGTCGAAGCAAAAAGAATTTTATTTGGCAATACATTAAAGAGTTCAATTAGCTGATGATTCATGAGACAATTATTATTTTGGACAAGAAATAATAAAAATGATTAGTTTCATGTGTACAAACTGCTTTCAAACTCCAATACAGCAGCTTGCTGCTCCTATTATTCCATTTATTAGTAATAATAATTAATGCTTGCTTGCTAACTTACCCAATTGGACAAAATGCAGTTATCATCTTCCAAGATTCTTTCCTATATAAATTAAAACAAGTACCAGTTACAATAATAATAATAATAATAATAATAATAATAATAATAATAATAATTATTATTATTATTATTATTATTATTATTATTATTATTATTATTATATATTGAGAACGAGATGATGGAGAAATTTGTAAGCAAAATAACTATGATATATGCATATATGCTTCATTAAAATGGGTGTAAATTAAATTTGTTTATAGGTACAAAATTAGTTTGTAACTAGTATTTTACCCGTAATAGCATTAAACTACTTTTATAAAATGGTCGTAAGGGACAAAAGTCCCCGTTGGCTATGAAGACAAGAGTATTAAACAAAATTAAATAATAAATTTTTTTGTCATTATTTTCAAATAGAAGAGTTTAATTTTTTTACTTAATTTTAACATTCATTATCTAAAATTTGAAATAATTTAACGTGTATATTTTTAATAAATTTGTTATACTTGCTATTTAAAAACAATATTTTTTTCTACATGATAAATTAAACTATCATGTGTGTAAACTGTCTGATTCATGTGTGCAAAATCTCATTAAATTGGGTGCAAAACATCGATATTATGTGTGCAAAAATTCATTACATTGGGTGCAAAATGTGCTAAGTGAGGTGTGCAAAATCTCATTAAATTGAATGCAAAACATCGAATTCATGTGTGCAAAAAATCATTACATTTGGGGTGCAAAATGTGCTGAGTGAGGTGTGCAAAATCTCATTAAGGTGTGTGTAAATTATTTGAGTGAGGTGTGCAAAATCTCATTAAGACGGGTGCAAATTGTATTTATAAGGTGTGCAAAATCTCATTATAATAGGTGCAAATTAAACTTATTTATAGATATAAAATTAGTTTGTAATATAACCCCATTTATGCTTCCTGATATGAGAATGAGATCATGGGATATAACTACTCCAATTTATATATAAGATCACATAGGATTCATACATAGCTAAAAAATGAATCATTCATTCATTGAAAACTGAAAAGTCTCTGTTGTGTTTGCTTACATTACATGCTACAGTGTAACTCTTTCTTTCCTAAAAGAAGCAACACACAATGAAAAATGTACAAAGTAACATGCACTTGGTTCTCGCAATTGATGCCAAAGCCAAGGCTCAAATGGACTCCTGAACTTCCCCAAACATTCATTGAGACAATTAATCAGCTTGGAGATTCAGAAAGTGAGTGCATACTATATAGTAAAAACTACAAAACAATACCTTTCTACAAAACAAGTATATCTAATGATCACTTGAACTTTGTTATATAGAAAACAAGTATATTCAATAACTCCTAAAAAGAGATGGTAACTGTAAGTCTTGAATTTCAGTTTCTGCGCTTCTTAGCAACAGTTTTCTTTCTAAACCCCTTCCCAGCCGAACCAAGGCATTCAATCATCAACTCATCAGTATTACATACTATGTAAGGACTTGATTGAGCTGGAGTTGGCTTTACCACTCTATATTTCTCTGATTTGTTTATAACATCCTTAAGAAGTGCATTTGAAAGTGATGTAAGCATTTGGATGACCAATTGCTTCCTTAGATTAACGCATTCAAACTGCAATAACAATGTTCACAAAGATTATATATTATAAAAAAAACATGAACATCAAAAGCAAAAATAAAAACTATACAAAAAACCATTTACTTCGTCCCATTCTGGCATGTTGGAGACATTATTCTCAATACTACTAGGATTCCACATTTCTACCCATTTTATTACAAACAATCCGCAATCATAGCTGAAAAAATAATTGTAGAATTAAGTTAGTCTTATCATGTACATTTATATTATTTATAATATAACATAATTAATATTATGCTTACTTATTTGATTGTCTAGGAAGATTCAAATAAATTGGGATCAGGTCATTCTTTGGTAGCTCATAGTTTGGCACAGCTATCGAGACCATTTGTTGAATCAATTTGCTCTGAAAAAAAAGGTTCATTGTTAATAAATAAAACTATTAAACCACATAATATAATATCATGTGAGCAAAACTATTGAAATTATACCGCATATATGTCTAACTGCACCCTATCTCCTTTAGCCTCTTTATACAAGGAATCCAAGACAAAAAGTCTCTTTTCATAGATGTCATAAGCATATAGCCACCAGTGAAAGTCATAGCAACACGGCACCAATAACTGCATTATATTATATTTTCTTATTAGAAGTGAAAGTCTTGACCAACAAATCGATTTATAATTTAACAAAGTAATGATGAAATTGTCCAAAACCATAAGTACCAAAGGATACAGAAATACTTCTCATGATTAGGGTTAGCAGATTCAAATGAGGCAAAAGGAGGCATCATTAACTTTAATGTATAAATAAAGAGAAGCTCCAATGCCCATATATCAAGTATAGATTCAAAAACAGAGGATAGCATTAAGTAATATATTCATGTCTATAACTTTATATGTCCAATTATTGTTATTAGTCCAAAAACAGAGGATAGCATTTCTGTTTCATTTCTGTTCCATTATAAATATTTAATAGCATTCAAATGAAAAAAATTAACACAAGGTAACAGTGACAGGGTATGTGGATAGAAACAGGGTTCTGAAAAAAATGCAGAGCACAGGAAATAGACACCCCCAGAATTAAATAAAGGTAAACATTTTTGGTCTAGTACTATAATCTTAAGGGATTCAACTATGGTAGAGAAGTTTCAACTATGACAGGGAAAGAATGAAATTAATCCACAAATAGCATGACACCGACAAAATAAATACATAGCAAATATAGCTCTGGCACAAACAAAAAAATTAACACAATACATAGAGAACAAAAATTACTCACCCATCTATGTTTTGGAATTTCCTTTTGCTCAAAAAAGCTGTCACCATTCTTTCCAAAATCATCGGGAAGAAGTACATAACTTTTTTTCTTTCTTTTGATCAAGTGTCCCCAATGTGAGAACATCTCTCCCTATATATAAAGAAATAGTTAGATTCTAAAGTTTAAACTCTCCAATTATAAAACTGAAAAAGTAGTTTATAATTTTGTATACACACCAAAACAAAAGCATTTATGCAATAGACATCAAAGCTAGGTGATCTTAATTTGTTGAAAAAAAAGACCATATAATTCAAAACCTGTATTTTACAATGTAATGTTAGTTCCAAAACATAATACACATAAAAATATAAAAAAAAAACAGAAACATGTCACAATCAAGAAATCTAACCATATTGTTTATCTGATGTCTTGGCAACATTGACATGATATCCTCCCTAACAAGCATTGCTCTAGGTATATCTTTTAAGATGCACAAAGTCTCATCCTTGTTCAACCTATCATCTGTTGCCCAAAAGTATATCTTATCCTTATCTACTTCTGTTAACTTATTATCCTCTATCACCTTTTCTTCTTCCCCTATTTTATTTTTCTCATCTATCACCTTTTTTTCTTCCCCTATTTTGTTTTCCTCATGTATCATTAGGGAGAATGATGGAATTGATGGTACCACAGGTTCTTGTGTCTTCTTGATTGGAGAAGGTGTATATATATCACAGTCTTCTATTTCTAAGAAAGCTTGTACTGCACTTTGCACAATTTCTCTCCATTCAGGTTTTATTGCATCATCTAAAGCATAAAACAAAATATATACACAAAAATTATATTAATGTATGCACACAAAAATGAGATTTAAAATAGAGAGAAAGTGGAATCTAAATAATAGGAATGTGAGTGCAAACTATGATTCATGTGTGCAAAATATCATTAATGGGAGTGCAAACTTGCTGATTTATGTGTGCAAAAATTCATTAAGGTGGGTGCAAAACATCAAATTCATGTGTGCAAAAATTCATTACATAGGGTGCAAACTTGCTGATTCATGTGTGCAAAAATTCATTAAGGTGGGTGCAAAACATCAAATTTATGTGTGCAAAATCTCATTACATAGGGTGCAAACTTGCTGATTCATGTGTGCAAAAATTCATTAAGGTGGGTGCAAAACATCAAATTCATATGTGCAAAAATTCATTACATAGGGTGCAAACTTGCTGATTCATGTGTGCAAAATCTCATTAAAGCGGGTGCAAAAATTCATTAAAGCGAGTGCAAAATATCAAATTCATGTGTGCAAAATATCATTAAAGTGGGTGCAAAACATCAAATTCATGTGTGCAAAAATTCATTACATAGGGTGCAAACTTGCTGATTTATGTGTGCAAAATTACATAACAAAAATCTCATATATATTCACATAATACATAATGCAAAACAACAAACACTAAGAACTATAATTTATACCCATATTGCTAGGCGATCTCATTGGCGATCTCATGTTGTTTTCATCTTTTTTGTCTTCCCTATTAAATCAATAAAAACAATAATTAAAGATTTGTAGAACAATAAATAAAAAAAAAATCATAACTATAAAAAAAGCACATACACTATTTTTACCTTGTTTTGACCTCTTTTTCATCATCTTGCTTTCCATCACTATAAAGAAGAATACACTATATTTTACTTTACATTCTCTTTTATTACAAAAGATAAATCAAAACTAATTTTTACCTTTCTTTATCTTTTTGCTCATCTGATACATTATCATCTTCCTTTGACATTTTGTTGTCATTATTTTGTTCATCAAATCTATAAAAAAGAAATTTAATTAGTGATAAAGAGTGTTTGTAATACTCATAGGCTTCCCAAAATTTTATTTTTTTTACCTTTCTTTCTTTTCCTTCGTTGTGTTATCTTTATTAAGCTCCTTCGCCTCCCTTTTCTTAGTTGGTGCTCTTGTTGTGTTTTTTGCAAATTTAGCATCAACACCACCTTGCTTAACTAAAAGGGTAACAATACCCTACAATAATAATCACACAGATTATATTATACACTCATCATATTATGCAAAACAGAAAAAAATCCAGAAAAGGTTCAGTTCACTAGAAATTAATATTTAGCTTATAATGCTTTCCATTTGCCGACGGAGAAGAGTTGTAGCATAACTAGCATTCCATGAATTAATAATGAATACATGCATGCATCATATGACAGAACCATGGCCAAATTAAGGGGGGTAGCCATATATTTAATTGGTTAAAATTCACAACATATACTACTAGTGTTGCACATGATGCTACAACACAAAAACAGCGCCTGAGAAACCCAACTTGGTCAGTTGTTGCTTTAGGAAAATTGGATAACCATTTATAAATACACACAACACAGCAATCTCAGGTCACTTTCAAACTTTGCATATAGAACTCCCAAACGACACTTCTTTTCCCTCCCAACTACTAATTTTAATCAGAAAACTCTATCCATCGGCCAAGAAATGCAACAATATTAAATGCTTCCTTAATTTTCATCCCCAGTTGGTGGCATCATAGCAGCCACATACTTAATTTATATACTATATATATGTCCCACTATACTGCACCTGCTAGCTAACTGCATCCACATAGAGATAAGAAGGACTACTCTCAGGTATTCATGCATATCCGGTAACCTAGCTATAATAATTCTAATATAAACAGTTAATTATTCCTGATATGAAAATTCAGATGAATGACAGCGCATAATGGTAACTGATAAACATTAGACATGAGATTTTTACTTGCAACATGTTTATAACCATTAACATCAGACATGAGATCTTTACTTGCAACATGTTTACAACCATTACAAGCATATATTCATGTTAATTTTCCATTTTCAAAAAGGGTGCTATAGTTGCTCTGTCTTTGTGACAAAAATTGAAAAGTGCTAATGACCTACTACTATTTCGGTTGATGGATACTTCTCTTTTCTAAGTTCTAACTATAATAAGCTTTTACTTTGTTTACATGATAAAAAAAAGAAATATTTGGATAAAAAAAAGAAGCGAATTAACATGATAAAATAAATAAAACAAACCGTTGGCCTTTGCTTTGATGACTCCTGTGTCAACTTCTTTGCAAGTTTTTCTTTATCCCAATAAGCAATCCATGGTGGTGGAGGCCCCATATAATTTTCCTTATCTCCAAATGTGTCTTTGTGGTAATAGATAATCTACAAGCAAAATAATAAATGTAATGATTATCATCAAAAAAGAAATGAAAAAAGGAAAAAAAGGATAAGTACATTAGACAGATTACCATCAAAACATAAAGACAACCATCAATACTTAATGTATTTTTTTCCTTGAATTTTTGAACCCCTTTCATAAGCTCATCATGCACAAATCTTGCCCAATTGTATCTTGTGATATTCTCTACATCAAAAATGGCACGTAAGTGCTTTGGGGATGTGACAGCGCTACTTGTTGGTGCCAAAAATGAGCTAATAATGAACATTGTAAATGCTCTCCTAAAATAATCTCTCCCTTTGGATGTTGAAACATTACATTCTCTTGAATGTAATACTTCTTGTAACCATGGGTTTGTCACAGACTTGAATGGGGCAACTAATCTTTTTTGCTCTGAAGTCCAATCTTCTTCTTCTGGAAAACTTTTACCAATTGAAGGTAATCCTAGAGCTAAGCCAATTTTGTCTGTTGTCACATCGATATCCCCCACCACTAATTCCAGTTTGCTTGTTATTGTGTTATATGCTTTAGCAAGTGCGAGGAATAACCGCCTATCAATTTTCCAATCTTGAATAGCCTTCATGGATGAGAATCCCATTTTATCAACTTCAATTTTTTGCTCTTTTGTAAGAGAATTTATCGTTGTGAAAACCGAAACAGGAGAACAACGACATTCTATTACTTTCTGCAAACATAAAGTAAAAAAATCTTATTAAACTGGGTGCAAAATATGCTAAGTGATATATGGAAAATTTTATTAAATTGAGGGCAAACTGTGCAAGTGAGCTGTGCAAAACTTGATTAAAGTGAGTGCAAATTGTAAAATTGATGTGTGCACCGCTAGGGGGCCAGCAGTTTTTAGTACAAGTTAATAATCCCAGCATGCAGCATATGCAATATTTTCCCCTATGGTGTACAAATTAAATAACCCACATCATATACCAGCCAAAATTATAACAAAGACCCACTAAACAGTTACCAAAGACATGTAAGTAACAGTATGATTTAACATTATCCCATCATTTTAGTAGTAGAGAGAAGCCTAGGGATATATCTACTAGACACAACATACATAAATGGAAGCAGCCACATTTGGACATGGTCCTGTCGTGCTCATGCCATGTGTTGATGTTCAAAGCTAAGGTGAGAGGATCCAGATTGATAGGAATTATATCTAGGCATGTATATTTTAGGCAAAATTGATGTGTGCAAAATCAAATTAAAGTGGGTGCAAACTGTTCGAAAAATGTGTGCAAAAAATAATTATATTGAGTGTAAACTATGCTGAATAATGTGTGCAAATTCTCATTAAAGTGTGTGCAAAATTTCATTCAGATGGATGCAAAGTGTCCTGAGTAAAGTGTGCAAAATCCCCTTTTTAATTTGTTCATACCCGAGATTCTAGTTCTTCAAGAGTTTTCGGCTGCGTTTTCCTTCTAGTTCCTGTTTCAGATTTCTTTGTAGTTGTACTTCTTCGCGGCATCTTAATATCTGGATCTTTTTCCATTTTCAAATAATCACTGCATGTTATTAAGAAACATACTATTAACAAAGCTAGTAATCAATTATGCAGTAGCCATTATCAAAGCTCTACCACAACATATAGTAAAATTCTAATCTAAAGTCTAAACAAATAAGGAAACGATCATAAAAAACAGCAGATATACATATCACACTACTAATCCTAAGAGATACCCTTTAATATGCTGAGTATAATAGAGATATCATAAAATATTCTCTTTTATTTCTAAGGATATATAAATATCTTCCTTTCTTAGTCCTCCATGATATAAAAATGTTCCCATGAAAATGCTTTGAAGGTCCGAAAGATAAGATAATGCAAACACTATATACTATATCATCATCTATCATTTTTATTTGGAAACACTTATTTTTAGTTATACAGAACTTGTTATTATAATAAGAATCCTGGCATCAAAGGTGATTCACATGCAGGTAATTTATCAAACAGGTGGTGGGCAATCTACTCATGAAAATGGTGTTGCTGCGTCTTATCATATTAAACTTCATCTTCAATTTCCAAAGCTCTACCACAACAAACCTCTAGTAACAACTGAGATAGTAACTTAATGATGAATCAAAATCAAAATCAAAATCAAAATCAAAATCAAAAGAAATTTTATTATAGAGTATTTAAAGATTTTTCATGAAAGACAGGAAACATTGAGTAATATTTTTGGGTATTATTATGAATTTCTGGTTGCATGTTTTGAATGGATACAGAATGATGGACAGCAAGAAGGTAAGAGTTGAAGAAAGCAATAAATGAACAAAAATCAAAACTCATTTACCTTCACATTAATCTTGAAGAAGCATCACGCATTAGTAGAAACGAAGAAGAATGGATAGAGAGCTGAGAGATGTTGTTGCATGTTGCAGAGAGTAACGCTGCTGCTATTGGAGACGCTACTTGAGATGAACAGCGAGGTCAAGAATGCTGATTCGTGTTGAGCGTGCTCCAGCGTTGAGATCAACAAAAATGGCGTGCAAGAGTGTAGAGAAGAGACTAAAATTTTTGGGGAGAAGAAGAGAGCGTGGTAAAGGAGCGTGAATACACGCTCTCTTTATGGGTTTGGGCTTTATTTTATTTGAGGTATAAAATTAGTATTGCTGGTTGTTTGCTGGCCCAAAAGTTAGAAAACTGCTGGCCCCCTAGCGGCCCTCAAATTATTTTATCACTAAATAGTTCAATAATTCCTTAGAAAATGCTTGGTTAAGTACTACAAAATTACTTTGTGACAGTTTAAAATTGTCTCTAAACTAAAATAAAACCGTTGCAATCTATCTCTTTTGTTGTAGTGTTTTTCTAATCCCCCATATTGTAGGAATATACAAAAGAAATCTCCAACCAAAAATGGCTCCTAAAGTGAAAGTAATGCTAATTCACTTATTAATTTTGTCAACTAGTTTAAAGTTTTTAGTAGTTAGATACTATTGAGAGTTTTCAAAATTAGAAAAAAGCTAATTTGTTGAGAAAAAAATGCTTGAATTTGCTATAAGTTGCAGCCTTGCATATAAATAAATTAACTTGTACAATGGAATGGATCCACCGTTATTTGATCTCAATACAATTCATCTTTAACATTTTTTTCAGGGTGTAGCAAGTATAACGAGTTACAAATTTGCACGTCAAGTGACAATTAAGACAAAATAAAAAAACAAAGTGTAATATAATATACATAATATAAGTTAATATTCAGATTGCTCACTTAAATTATGCTTGTATTTTAATCTGGTTTTCAAAATTTTTATTTACTCAATTTAGTTTTTTAATTTAGTATTCGTAACTTATGTTAGTCATTGACTTTATTTTTATTATAGAACCTGGTATGTTGAGATAGGCTGACGACTGCCATATTAAATTTTATAACGATTCAATTGCCACCTCATATAGTCGTTACGGACTTTAGCGTGACAACTATCAGTCCATCTTAGCACGATGTTAATAGTTCTATGCCTAAAATGGAATTATGGGTTAATGTGAGTTACATATGCCAAATTGAAAAACTAAATTTAGTAAATTAAAATCTTAGAATCAATTTAAAGTGGAAGTATAAGTTCAAGGACAAATTTGAGTATTAACTTGTAAGAATATTAAAATTAGATTGCAGAGGATTTTCATATTTAAATATTTTCATATTTAAATGCATGATGTGGTGATTTTGTTTCCAATATTAGTTATAGAAATTCAGTTATGTTACATGTACTAACAATTTTGATAATCAATTTCAATTAAGTAAGTTCAAATTCAGCAAAAATACTCACACAACATGTGCACACACTGTTTCTTTTTTTTCATGTTTCTTCTTATCGATATAGCACAAAATTTTTTGTACATAGCACATAAATTTTTACTGCAAATAGATTTTGTTGGTTAGATGATTTAATATTCTGGGCATGTATTTCTAAAAAAATTTTATGCTATGTACTAAAATTTCTATGTTTAGTAGTTTTGCTGAACATATATATGAAAAAAAGACGTTAGTGATGTTGTTGCTGATGATAATGATAATGACAATAGAATAGGAGGAGCAAAATAAAAAAGAAAAAAAATCAAATAAAAAGAAGAAAGAGAAAGAGGGGTGAATAAAAGTGGGAGTGAAGTTCATGAGCAACATGTTCAAAGAAAAGAAAAAGTGAAAAAGTTTGGCAAAAAATATAGCCAGTGTTGAGTCCATTGGAATTATGAAGGTGAATGAAAGTGGCTACAAGACAACTCCATGATAGTACAAATAAGTGACAAGGAATATACTATATTTATTATTGTTTTATTTTTACTTTGTTTGTATTCCTTTTTCTTTTTTTGCTATAACTTTGTATAGCGTTGACTATTCTTAAGGCAATGTCGAAGGGGATAGTTTAATATTATCATTGACTCTCCTACTCTTCTTCTATCGATTGAGTTTTTTTTTTGGAGTATCTAAAAAAAGGGGTGGAAGAAGAGAAAGAGAAAGAAGAGAAGATGGTAATGATGATGATGACGACGATGACAATAATAAAAAAAGAGGAGGAAAAAAAAGGAGGAAAAGAAAAAGAGAAGCGCACATACATATGTACGCACAAAGAAAAAAAGTGCAAAATGATTTGATTGGCCTTGGTTAAAATTTTATTCAATTAAGACTCTTAAAGCATTGGTTTAAAAAATTATTTGGTTGTCTAGTATTTCTAATAAAAAATTATCCAACTAATAATACTCTTAAAGCATTGGTTTAAAAAATTGTTTGTTTGTCTAGTATTTCTAATAAAAATTTATCCAAATAGGATTGAAAATAAAAGAGTTTATCTTAAATATATAGGGTAAAATACTATTTTGGTACCCAATATCTGGAGTGAATTTTATTTTGGTCTTTAACGTGTTAAGTGTCCTATTTTTATTCCAAAAGTTTAAAAGGGCATCAATGTTATCCCACCGTCAAATTTCTCACTACCATTTAACGAAATTAATGTACTGTTAATAATTCTTTTATTAAAGTTATGTTTGCTCAACCTCCCTCTCCCACCTTCAACATTTCAACAAGTCTGAATTCTATTTTCCAACTCCCTTCTTCTTCCTCCTCAAATTCCTCTTGAAGAATTAATAATATAAAAGGGAGAGAGAAGGGAGTAGAAAAATAGTGTTTGGGTTTGTAAAGAGGGTAAAGTTGTGAGAGTTGAGGGGGTTAAACAAACGTAGCTTTAGTAAAAATATTATTAACAGTACATCAATTTCGTTTAGTGTTAGTGAAGAATTTGACGGTGGGGTAACATTGATGCCATTTTAAATATTTTGGGATAAAAATAGGACAATTAAAATATTTAGGATCAAAATAGAATTTACCCTAAACGTTGGGTTCCAAAGTAGTACTTTACCCAAATATATAAAAGGGTTAAGTATTTTTTTCATCCTTAACGTCTTGAGTCAAAATCAAAATTGTCCCCGATCCTTTTTAGTTAATACCATCCTCAACGTTAAAAACGTTATAAAATCATCATTTTTTAATTCTTGGACCAAAATACCCTTTATCATCATCCTCTCCCTCATCCTCCTCACTCCACCATTCACCTCACTCCCACCACATCTACTACCACCTACATTATCATAGCTCCATCTGCTGCTGCTGCTGTTGGTTTATCAGAGAGAGAGAAAGAGAGAGAGAGAGAGAGAGAGAACAAAGGAAAGGATTGCGACTGCTAGGTCGCCACTGTTACTAGGTTGCCATTGTTGCTGGGTCGCCGTTGGTTGAGAAAAAGATAACCAATGCAGGCAAAGGGAGGGAGGGATTACTACTGTAGGGTTACCACTACCACTGGATCGCCACTGGTTCATCAGAGAGAGAGAGAGAGAGAGAGAGAGAGAGAAGCAATGTGAACAGAGGGAGGGGTTGTTGTTGCAGAATTGCTATTGTCACTGGGTCACCGCTGATTTGTCAGATAATGTGAGAGAGAGAGAGAGAGAAAGAGAGAGAGAGAGAAGGGTTGTTGTTGCTGGGTCGCTGTTGCCATTAGGTCATCATTGTTGCCGCTGCACCCTTTTTCGTCGATGACACTTTCTTTCTCTTTTTCTTTTTTTCTCATTGGCAATGTAGGTGGCAATGAAGGTAATAGCGAAAAATAATTATAAGAGTATTTTGGTCCAAGAATGAGTGATAAAATAATTTTATAATATTTTAGAACGTCGATGATGATAATAATAAGAAAAAAAATTGAAAACAATTTTAATTTTGACGTAATGATATTAGAGATGAAAAAAATAATTAACCTTATATAAAATAATTGAATTTTTTATGCATTATCGAAAAAAGTAATAGTAAATATTTTACTCTTTTTAATATTATCATTAACTAGTGCCTTAGAAAAATCCTGAGAGTAGGAATACGCCTACTATGGGTTGGTTTAAAATGATGCTAACTAGTTAAATTGGGTGAATATACCAATTAATTCTTAATTGGATAAATATACCAATCAATTAGAAGCCATGTTTGTATCTGATGGTTTAGTGTATATTTGGATTACAGTTTACAAATGAGAGTTTTCATAAAATTGATTTTGTAAATTTGATTTTGATAAAAAGTAAGTTTGTATTAAAGTGATTTATATTTGACAATTTTTGTATTAAAATAGATTATAGTAAAATAAATGTTGTTTGGCTTATACTATTCAAAATCACTTTTAGATAAAAAATTGCTAAAATGGACATCAACTTAAATAACTTTTTTATATTATCCTATCATTTTAATTTAGATATTTAAATAGATCTTATTAGTTTATTTTATAATAAAATTAATATTTACTTACTAAAATAAAAATAACATAAAAAATAGACAAAATATATTTTTAAATAAAAATATAAAATATAAAAGAGAATCATAATCTTATTAGCTATAATTAATTTTTTATTTAATTTATCCTTTTTAATGAAATTATATTATCATAATCTATATTATAAAAAATTACACTAAAACATAGTATACGAGAATTACAATTATAAAAGAGAGTACTAAAAATAATAAAAAAAATTAAATATTTACTTTGTAATGATTGAAACAAATCTAAAAGTTCTTGATGATATTTTTTATATAGTATATTTTTAGTACTCCTTTTTAATATGCTATAATTTTTTACTATTATTATTTACAATTAACTTTTTGTTTAATTTACTTTTCCTAATAGAATTAATAAATCATATTATAAAAAATAACAACAAACATAATACACAAAAATTACAAATATAAAAGTGTATAATATTAAACAAACAGTTGATAAAAAAATAAAAATAGTAAATAATAAAAAAATAGAACTTATATAAATAGGAATAACAAAAATTCTATAAATAATACAATAACATACATAAAGAATAAAGTTGGTAAAATGTAAATAAATGTTTAATATTTATAACTAAAAGCCCATTAAATATAATTTTAATAACAAAATTACTTTTACGTTCATAAAAAAAATTTTACAAACCAAAAATTGAAACTTTTAAAAAATTTAAACATAAACGGATTTTTCAAATACACTCTTAGTGGTTATTGTGTGTTTGCTTTAGAAGGTTCACTAGTTAATAAACTATTGGGTAGAATACATGTAACATTAATGGGGTTACTGTTGTAAAATAAATAAAAGATATAAAATAGAGATGTATAAATAGAAGACTTTATTATTAATATAATTAGCTCAATAATTATTATATATATATAATAATATTATATGTTGTATTGTGTATATATATACAAAGATAAGAAAAAGTATTAAAAATAAAGAGAGAGAGATTTGCATTTGATACTATCTCAATATAATAAAGATGGTTAATATTGCTATTAATATTATATGTAAAGAGTAATAGAAAATAGAATTTAAAATACTTATAAAATAAAAGAAGAGAAAGAATTGTAATAGTAATATAAGAAGAAGGGTATTTGATTGCAACATAAAAGAGAGAAGTATTAGTAAGAAGAGAGAGAGAGAGTATATTAGCTTTCTTTTTATTGCTGTGTATGTTTCTCTGAGGCAAAAGCCTCTATTTATAAGCTTTTGTGATGGTAGTTTGTCAAACTACATTAAATAAGATTCTTCTTCAAAACTTTGAGCCTTGTGGGGAAATGGTCATCCACCTAGGCTTTCTTATCGTAACACTCCCCCTTGGATGACCATTTAGGATTATTGCCTCATTAAAACCTTACTAAAGGAAAACCCTGTGGGAAAAACCTTAGTGAAGGAAAAAGAGTACAATATCCTTTGTAATGGGGACTGCCTCATTAAAAACCTTGTCAAGAAAAACCCAATGGAAAAAAACTTGACCAAGGGAAAAAGAGTACAGTCTCCCCCTCTTGCCGACATCATTTAATGTCTCGAAATCGGCGCATCCCAATCTTATGTACCAATCTTTCAAAGGAGGATTTTGGGAGTGACTTTGTGAATAAATCTGCCAGATTGTCACTTGAACGGATCTGTTGGACATCAATTGTCCCTTGATTTTGAAGATCATGAGTGAAGAAGAATTTGGGAGAAATGTGCTTTGTTCTATCGCCTTTAATGTATCCTCCTTTAAGTTGAGCAATGCATGCTGTATTATCTTCAAACAGGACGGTTGGAGCTATCTTATGATCAATCAATCCACATGATGACAGAATATATTGAATCAGACTCCTCAGCCAAAAATACTCGCGACTAGCTTCATGAATAGCCAGTATTTTAGCATGATTAGAGGATGTTGCAGCAATCGTCTGTTTCGTGGACCTCCAAGATATAGCTGTACCACCATATGTGA
This sequence comes from Arachis hypogaea, assembly GCF_003086295.3. Taxonomy (NCBI): domain Eukaryota; kingdom Viridiplantae; phylum Streptophyta; class Magnoliopsida; order Fabales; family Fabaceae; genus Arachis; species Arachis hypogaea. Next base: position 16,817,156 of record NC_092036.1, read on the forward strand.
ACAGGTATCCTGTTTGAGATCTCCCTTTATGTGGATCAGACAAGTATCCGGCATCTGCATAGCCAACTAGTTGTGACTTAGATCCATAGGGATAAAACAATCCCATATCAACCGTTCCATGAAGATATCGAAAAATTTGTTTAATTCCACTCCAATGTCTTCTGGTTGGAGAGGAACTATACCTTGCTAGTAAATTCACCGCGAATGATATGTCAGGTCGCGTATTATTAGCAAGATACATTAGCGCTCCAATGGCACTAAGATATGGTACTTCAGGGCCAAGGATATCTTCATTTTCTTCTTTAGGACGGAATTGATCCTTTTTCACATCCAAAGATCTTACGATCATTGGTGTACTTAATGGATGTGACTTATCCATATAAAATCTTTTCAAGATCTTTTCTGTGTATGTTGTTTGATGAATAAAGATCCCGTCTTTTATATGCTCGATCTGCAGGCCGAGACAAAATTTAGTCTTTCCAAGATCTTTCATCTCAAACTCTTCTTTTAGAGTTTTTATAATTGTTGGAATCTCTTCAGGAGTCCCAATGATATTTAAATCATCAACGTACACAGCAATTATAACGAATCCAGATGCAGATTTCTTTATGAAAACACATGGGCAGATATCATCATTCTTGAATCCGTTTTTGGCCAGATACTCAGTAAGACGATTATACCACATTCGTCCAGATTGCTTTAGACCATATAAAGATCTTTGCAATTTGACTGAGTATAACCCTTGCGAATATTCATTGGATGGTTTAGATATCTTTAATCCTTCAGGGACTTTCATATAGATATCCCGATCTAATGAGCCGTATAAATAGGCTGTTACCACATCCATTAAATGCATATGCAGTTTATGATATGCAGATAAGGTGACCAAATAACGCAAAGTTATCGCATCCACTACAGGGGAATACGTTTCTTCATAATCTATACCGGGCCTTTGTGAAAAACCTTGTGCCACAAGTCGGGCTTTGTAGCGCACGACTTCATTTTTCTCATTTCGTTTTCTCACAAATACCCACTTATATCCAACAGGTTTTACATCTTCAGGTGTACGGACTATAGGTCCAAAGACTTCACGTTTTGCAAGTGAGTCTAATTCAGCCTTCATGGCTGCTTCCCATTTTGGCCAATCATTTCTTTGTCGACATTCTTCGACTGATCTTGGCTCAATATCCTTACTTTCATGCATGATATCTACTACCACATTATATGCAAATATTTCATTGACAATTGTCTTATTTCGGTCCCATTTCTCTCCTGTAAAGACATAATTTATCGAGATCTCGTCATTTTCACAATTTTCAGGTACCTGAACGTCTTCTGGCGTTATATCAGAATTTTGGACAACTGCCGGTGTCTTTACTATGTCTTTTTCAACAGGAATCGTATTTACCTCTTTTCTCTTTCGAGGATTTTTATCTTTGGAACCGACAGGCCTGCCACGCTTCTGGCGTGTATTTGCTTCCGTGGCTATTTGTCCTACTGGGACATCAATTCGAATTGGGGCATTTTCTGCCCTGCCACGCTTCTGGCGTGAATTTGCTTCAGTGGCTACTTGTCCTACTGGGACGTCAATTCGAATTGAGGCATTTTCCGCTGGTATATAAGATTTGGTTATCCTCTTTGTATCGGAAAATGCATCAGGCAATTCATTTGCTATTCTTTGCAAATGTATAATCTTTTGAACTTCTAGTTCACATTGCCCTGATCGAGGATCTAAATGCATCAACGATGATGCATTCCAATTAAGTTCCTTTTCAGGAAGCTTATTCTCTCCCCCTAATGATGGAAATTTTGATTCATCAAAATGACAATCCGCATACCGGGCTTTAAACACATCACCAGTTTGTATCTCAAGATACCTCACTATAGAGGGAGAATCATATCCAACATATATCCCCAATTTTCTTTGGGGTCCCATTTTGGTGCGATTAGGTGGTGCAATGGGAACATATATTGCACACCCAAATATTCTTAAATGGGAAACATTTGGCTGCTGGCCAAAAGCTAATTGCATAGGAGAGAATTGATGATAACTTGTTGGCCTCAAACGAATAAGTGCTGCGGCATGTAAAATAGCATGCCCCCAAACCGAGGTTGGGAGATTTGTTCTCATAAGCAAGGGTCTAGCGATTAATTGGAGGCGCTTAATAAGTGATTCTGCTAACCCATTTTGTGTGTGAACATAAGCTACTGGATGTTCAACACTTATTCCATTAGCCATACAATAAGCATCAAAAGCTTGGGAAGTAAATTCACCAGCATTATCAAGACGAATTGCTTTAATTGGATTTTCTGGAAATTGTGCTTTTAATCGAATAATTTGAGCCAGTAATCTCGCAAACGCCAGGTTGCGAGAAGATAATAAGCACACATGTGACCATCTCGAAGATGCGTCTATGAGGACCATAAAATATCTAAAAGATCCACATGGTGGATGAATAGGTTCACATATATCACCTTGAATCCTTTCTAGGAATTCAGGGGACTCAAATCCAATCTTTACTGGTGATGGCTTTAAAATTAGCTTTCCCTGAGAACATGCAGCACAACAAAATTCACTAGTTTTAAGAATCTTCTGGTTCTTTAGTGAATGTCCATGAGAGTTTTCAATAATTCTCCTCATCATGGTTGTTCCCGGATGACCCAAACGGTCGTGCCAAGTTATGAATTCATTTGGGCTAGTAAACTTCTGGTTTACAGTGGCATGTGATTCAATTGCACTAATCTTGGTATAATACAACCCAGATGAAAGAGAGGGTAATTTTTCTAATATAACTTTCTTATTTGAATCATGAGTTGTGATACATAAATACTCATGATTTCCCTCATTCATCGTCTCAACATGATATCCATTTCGGCGAATATCTTTGAAACTCAACAAGTTTCTGAGAGACTTGGTAGATAATAGTGCATTATTTATTATAAATTTTGTTCCTCCAGGAAACAAAATTACAGCTCTTCCGGAGCCTTCTATCACATTGCCTGAGCCAATAATAGTATTAACATATTCCTCTTTTGGCACAAGATGGGTAAAATATATATCACTTTTGAGAATAGTGTGCGAACTTGCACTATCCGCAAGGCATACATCTTCATTACATATCCTTGCCATTCTTCAAAAACAAATAATAAAATGAGTAATATGCACAGTTAAATTGAATACTTGATCAGAATTATTTTTCTAAGAAACACTGTACATAAAATAATGTCATATACTAAAATTTTATTTTAAAATTTGACACATTTAATAATTTCAAAATTCATATTAATATCTCATTATTTATGTACATCACATTTGAAACTTAAATACATAGAAAATAAAACTTAATAATAAGTTCTTTACATTATTTATTTACATATATACTTCACAATCCCACATATTAAACTATTCCATCATTGATTAAATGACCAATATTTCCTTCAGGGTCCTCAAAGAAATCAGATACATCATAATGAGTGGTGGAGTTCTCAGCATCATTTGAAACAAAATTTGTTTCCTTTCCTTTGTCATTCTTTTTCAAAGATGCCTGGTAAAGATCGACTAGGTGCCTTGGGGTACGACAGGTACGTGACCAATGGCCCTTTCCACCACAGCGGAAACACTTCTCCTCCGTTGATTTATTCTGTCCGATATTCCTTTCTTTGTCCCACTTCTGGTGAGATCCTCTCTTTTGAACATAATTCTTTTTCCTTCCATAATTTTTCTTGTTATTAAAAGCTTGCCATTTACCTCTTCTGGGGTAATGATTTGCCGCATTTACTTCAGGAAATGGGGCGGCGCCAGCTGGGCGCGCTTCATGATTTTTTAATAACAACTCATTGTTGCGTTCGGCAACAAGAAGGCAAGAAATTAATTCAGAATATTTTTTAAACCCTTTCTCTCGATACTGCTGCTGCAGGAGTACATTCGAGGCATGCAAGGTTGAGAAAGTTTTCTCCAACATATCATGATCAGTTATTTTTTCCCCACACAATTTCATTCGTGAGGTGATACGAAACATTGCAGAATTATATTCATTTATAGATTTAAAATCTTGTAAACGCAAATGCGTCCATTCATACCGGGCTTGAGGAAGTATCACCGTTTTCTGATGATTGTACCTTTCTTCAAGGTCTTTCCAAAGATCTGCAGGATCTTTTAATGTGAGATATTCATTTTTCAATCCTTCGTCAAGATGACGACGGAGAAAAATCATGGCTTTAGCTTTATCCTTCTGGGATGCATTATTCTCAGCTTTAATGGTATCTCCAAGATCCATTGAATCAAGATGGATTTCAGCATCTAATATCCATGATAAATAATTGTTTCCAAATATATCAAGAGTATTGAATTCAAGATGAGAGAGCTTCGACATAATGAAAATATTACCTGAGTCTTCCTAAAAATTTGATCAGAGTCTCGTGCTGATAACGTGTTGTAAAATAAATAAAAGATATAAAATAGAGATGTATAAATAGAAGACTTTATTATTAATATAATTAGCTCAATAATTATTATATATATATAATAATATTATATGTTGTATTGTGTATATATATACAAAGATAAGAAAAAGTATTAAAAATAAAGAGAGAGAGATTTGCATTTGATACTATCTCAATATAATAAAGATGGTTAATATTGCTATTAATATTATATGTAAAGAGTAATAGAAAATAGAATTTAAAATACTTATAAAATAAAAGAAGAGAAAGAATTGTAATAGTAATATAAGAAGAAGGGTATTTGATTGCAACATAAAAGAGAGAAGTATTAGTAAGAAGAGAGAGAGAGAGAGTATATTAGCTTTCTTTTTATTGCTGTGTATGTTTCTCTGAGGCAAAAGCCTTTATTTATAAGCTTTTGTGATGGTAGTTTGTCAAACTACATTAAATAAGATTCTTCTTCAAAACTTTGAGCCTTGTGGGGAAATGGTCATCCACCTAGGCTTTCTTATCGTAACAATTACTAGCAAATAAATAACTAGTAATCAATGGAGGATCTAATTCCACGTAAAAATTCACTATATTTTGCTTACCTCTTTAATTTCATCTTAGTTTTATCCCGTTTGCTATATTTTTATCTTAGAGATGTCCAAGTTTCGTCTTATTTTCAGCCTTTCATTTTCATTTCATGTTTAATTTTACATAAGTTTATTTTATAAGTTCGTCATCAATATATTCAATTGATTAATTCCTTCCCCTCACTAGCCCCTCCCACTTCTACTCATTTTTTTAACAATGTTTAGAGTAAATTTTAAAATTTTTTTAATATTTAAATTATTTTATTTAAATTTTTAATATTTTAAAATTATTTTAATATTATTTTGTTGGTAATAATTTATTAACAGAATTGACGATAAAGATAACACTCACACAATTTTAAAATATTATAAAATATTAGAAACTTAAATAAGATAAAAATATTAAAGACAAAAACAATATGCTACTCTTATATATAAGAATTATCAAATTAAGTAAAATAATAGTAAATTCTAATAGAATAAATTACATTACAAATTTAAGATTTTTACTCATTTTGATAAAATAGTTAGTAGATAAATTTTTGAAAAAAGGAAAAAAAAGCATGATACATATATATACAATAAAATATAAATTATAAATTTTTGTCTTTAATATATCGAACTTCTTAAATATTTAATTTAATTATATTTTAAATATAATTAGTTTTTCAATTATTTTAATTTTTTATGATAGATAATTATTCAATTTATTTTTTGATTTTATTCTTAATAAAAAATAAATTTACTTAGAATAAAAGTAATATGATTAAGAATAAAATTTAAAAATAAATTTATTTAGAATGAAAGTAATGTGATTAAGAATAATTTATTTAGATAAAATAAAAAAATAATTGAATAATTATCTACTATAAAAATTTGATATTATTAAAGGATAAAATTAAAATTTATTTTAAAATTAAAGATAAAGTTTAACTAAATTAAACATTAAAAAAATTTGGTACACATTACAAATAAAAAGATATAAGCTATATTTTATTTTATATGTATCATACTCTTTTTTTTGTAAATTTATATACTAGTTAATTATTCTACAAGCATTCCATTACGAATAAAAATTTTTAAGAGTAAAATTAGAAAAATAAATTTACTTAAAATAAAAGTAATCTAACTAAAAATAATTTATTTAGATGTGATTGAAAAATAATTAAATAATTACGTATGACAAAAAATTAATATTATTAAAGGATAAAATTAAAATTTATTTTAAAGTTAAGAATAAAATTGTTTAAATTAAACATTAAAAAAGTTCGATACATTGAAAAAAATGTATAATTTATACTTTATTGTATATGATATACTTATTTTTTTTTTCGAAAGTTTATCTACTAGTCATTTACAAGTATTTTATAGATGAGTAAAAATTTTGAATTTGATGCAATTTATTTTGTTAAAATTTACTTTTATTTTACTTAATTTGGTATTTTTTTAAAGTAACGATGAGCGGATAATTTGTACGCTTTTTGGCATTATTTTTAGTATGTTTTTAGTATGATCTAGTTAGTTTTTAGTATATTTTTATTAGTTTTTAGTTAAAAATCACTTTTCTGGGCTTTACTATGAGTTTGTGTGTTTTTCTGTGATTTCAGGTATTTTCTGGCTGAAATTGAGGGACCTGAGCAAAAATCTGATTCAGAGACTAAAAAGGACTGCAGAGGCTGTTGGATTCTGACCTCCCTGCACTTGAAGTGGATTTTCTGGAGCTACAGAAGCTCAATTGGCGCGCTCTCAACGGCGTTGGAAAGTAGACATCCTGGGATTTCCAGCAATATATGATAGTCCATACTTTGCCCAAGATTTGATGGCCCAAACCGGCGTTCAAAGTCACCCTTAGAATTCCCAGCGTTAAACGCCGGAACTGGCACCAAAGTGGGAGTTAAACGCCCAAACTGGCATAAAAACTGGCGTTTAACTCCAAGAAGAGTCTCTACACGAAAATGCTTCAATGCTCAGCCCAAGCACACACCAAGTGGGCCCGGAAGTGGATTTTTATGTCATTTACTCATCTCTGTACACCCTAGACTACTAGTTCTCTATATATAGGACCTTTGACTATTGTATTATCGAATCTTGGTAGCTACCTTTGTTCTTATGCTATCTTAGATCATTGGGAGGCTGGCCATTCGGCCATGCCTAGACCTTGTTCTTATATATTTTCAACGGTGGAGTTTCTACACACCATAGATTAAGGTGTAGAGCTCTGCTGTACCTCGAGTATTAATGCAATTACTATTGTTCTTCTATTCAATTCCGCTTGTTCTTGTTCTAAGATATCACTTGTTCTTCAACTTGATGAATGTGATGATCCGTGACACTCATCATCATTCTCACCTATGAACGTGTGCCTGACAACCACCTCCGTTCTACCTTAGATTGGGTGAATATCTCTTGGATTCCTGATACACGACGCATGGTTGATCGCCTGACAACTGAGCGCTCGCCTGACAACCGAGCCAGCCATTCCGTGAGATCAGAGTCTTCGTGGTATAGGCTAGAACTGATGGCGGCATTCAAGAGAATCCGGAAGGTCTAACCTTGTCTGTGGTATTCTGAGTAGGATTCAATGATTGAATGACTGTGACGAGCTTCAAACTCCTGAGGGCGGGGCGTTAGTGACAGACGCAAAAGAATCACTGGATTCTATTCCGGCCTGATTGAGAACCGACAGATGGATAGCCGTGCCGTGACAGGGTGCGTTGAACATTTCCACTAAGTGGATGGGAGGTAGCCACTGACAACGGTGAAACCCTTGCATAAGCTTGCCATGGAAAGGAGTAAGAAGGATTGAATGAAGACAGTAGGAAAGCAGAGAGACGGAAGGGACCAAGCATCTTCATACGCTTATCTGAAATTCCCACCAATGAATTACATAAGTATCTCTATCTTTATCTTTATGTTTTATTCGTATATCACCCATATCCATTTGAGTTTGCCTGACTAAGATTTACAAGTTGACCATAGCTTGCTTCATACCAACAATCTCTGTGGGATCGACCCTTACTCGCGTAAGGTTTATTACTTGGACGACCCAGTACACTTGCTGGTTAGTTGTGCGAAGTTGTGTTTATGCCATGGTATTGAATACCAAGTTTTTGGATTCATCACCGGGGATTATTTGTGTTGTGAAAAGTATTGATCACAATTTCGTGCACCAAGTTTTTGGCGCCGTTGCCAGGGATTGTTTGAGTATGGACAACTGACGGTTCATCTTGTTGCTTAGATTAGGTATTTTTTTTTTCTTCAGAATTCTTGAAGATGAATTCTAGAGTTTCATGATGATCTGTTGAAGTCTGGCTGGCTGTGAAGCCATGTCTAATTTTATTGGACCGAGATTTCAACTTATCATCACAAGAGCATGTTGATTTCTATCAATCTTGCTGTTGGAGCAGTGATCTGCTAAGGCTTGGCTGGCCATTGGCCATGTCTAGTATTTTGGACCGAAGCTTTTTTTGAAAGCTTGGCTGGCTATGAAGCCATGTCTAATTCCTGGACCGAAGTCTTAGACTAACATTGCATGATTCCTGGAATGCTCATTAAGAATTTTGATACCTTTATTTTCTTTTCCACTTAATTTTCGAAAAATCCAAAAAAATTACAAAATCATAAAATCCAAAAATATTTCTTGTTTGAGTCTAGTGTTTCATTTTAAGTTTGGTGTCAATTGCATGTTTCTGTTCTTCTTGCATTCATGCATGTGTCTTCATTAATCTTCAAGTTATTCTTGATGATTTCATTGCTCTGATTTTTAAATTCTCTTGACTTGAGTGTTTATGTGTCTCATATGCATTCTCATTTTGTTAGTGTCAGTAGTATACAAACTGCTAAGTTTGGTGTCTTGCATGTATTGTTATTTGATTTTAGTTGCATTTTGATTATTCTTCACTATTAAAAATCCAAAAATATTTTTAATTTGTGTCTTTTCAAGTCAATAATACAGAGGATTGAAGATTCAGAATATACAGCAGAGGAACTACACAGAAAAAGCTGGGCGTTCAAAATGCCCAGTGAAGAAGACAGACTGGCGTTTAAACGCCAGCCAGGGTACCTGGCTGGGCGTTTAACGCCCAAAAGGGTAGAGTTTTGGGCGTTAAACGCCAGAATGTGCACCATTCTGGGCGTTTAACGCCAGGATGGCACAAGAGGGAAGATTTTGTTTTCAAATCAATTTTTTTTAAGTTTTCAAAATCTTTTCAAAACCAAATCTTTTTCAAATCAAATCTTTTCAATCAAATCTTTTTCAAAATCAATTTCTTTCTATTTTTAAAAAATACTTGCTATCAATTAATGATTTGATTCAACATTTCAAGTATGTTGCCTTTTCTATTAAGAAAGGTTTAATGTTTGAATCATATCTTTTCTTGATAGCCAAGTCATTAATTTTCAAAATCAAATCTTTTTAAAATGTTTTTCAAATCATATCTTCTCAATCATGGTTTTCGAAAATTCTTAAAGTTTTTCAAAATGTTTTCAAAATCTTTTACTTAATTTTCGAAAATTACTTCCCCCCTTCTCACATCCTTCTATTTATGGACTAACACTATTCCTCAATGAACAATTCGAACTCCATCTCTCTTGATAAGTTTGAATTCTTCTACTTCTGCCTTTTATTTTTCTTTTCCTCTGACACCTCAAGGAATCTCTATACTGTGACATAGAGGATTCCATATTTTCTTGTTCTCTTCTCTTTCTTATGAGCAGGAGCAAAGACAAAAGCATTCTTGTTGAGGCTGACCCTGAACCTGAAAGGACCTTGAAGCGAAAGCTAAGAGAAGCTAAGGCACAATTCTCTGTAGAGGACCTAACAGAAATCTTCAAAGAAGAAGAACACATGGCAGCCGAAAACAACAACAATGCCAACAATGCAAGGAAGGTGCTGGGTGACTTTACTGCACCTACTCCCGACTTCTATGGGAGAAGCATCTCTATCCCTGCCATTGAAGCAAACAACTTTGAGCTTAAGCCTCAATTAGTTTCTCTAATGCAACAGAATTGCAAGTTCCATGGACTTCCATTGGAAGATCCTCATCAGTTCTTAGCTGAGTTCTTGCAAATCTGTGACACTGTCAAGACTAATGGGGTTGACCCTGAGGTCTACAGACTTATGCTATTCCCTTTTGCTGTAAGAGACAGAGCTAGGATATGGTTGGACTCACAACCTAAAGAAAGCCTGAACTCTTGGGAAAAGCTAGTCAATGCCTTCTTGGCAAAGTTCTTTCCACCTCAAAAATTGAGTAAGCTTAGAGTGGAAGTACAAACCTTCAGACAGAAGGAAGGAGAATCCCTCTATGAAGCTGGGGAAAGATACAAACAATTAATCAGAAAGTGTCCCACTGATATGCTTTCTGAATGGAGCATCATAGGTATTTTCTATGATGGTCTCTCTGAACTATCCAAAATGTCTTTGGATAGCTCTGCTGGAGGATCTCTTCATCTGAAGAAGACGCCTACAGAAGCTCAAGAGCTGATTGAAATGGTTGCAAATAACCAATTCATGTACACTTCTGAAAGGAATCCTGTGAACAATGGGACTAATCAGAAGAAAGGAGTTCTTGAGATTGACACTCTGAATGCCATATTGGCTTAGAACAAAATATTGACTCAACAAGTCAATATGATTTCTCAAAGTCTGTCTGGAATGCAAAATGCACCAGGTAGTACTAAGGAGGCTTCATCTGAAGAAGAAGCTTATGACCCTGAGAACCCTTCAATGGAAGAGGTGAATTACATGGGAGAACCCTATGGAAACACCTATAATCCTTCATGGAGAAATCATCCAAATCTCTCATGGAAGAATCAACAGAGACCTCAACAAGGTTTCAACAATAATAATGGTGGAAGAAACAGGTTTAGCAATGGCAAGCCTTTTCCATCATCTTCTCAGCAACAGACAGAGAGTCCTAAGCAGAACAACTCTGACTTAGCAAACATGGTCTCTGATCTAATCAAAACCACTCAAAGTTTCATGACTGAAACAAGGTCCTCCATTAGAAACTTGGAGGGACAAGTGGGTCAGCTGAGCAAGAAAATTACTGAACTCCCTCCTAGTACTCTTCCAAGCAATACAGAAGAAAATCCAAAAGGAGAGTGCAAAGCCATCAACATGGCCGAATTTGGAGAGGAGGAAGAGGCAGTGAACGCCACTGAGGAAGACCTCAATGGACGTCCACTGGCCTCCAATGAGTTCCCTAATGAGGAACCATGGGAATCTGAGGCTCAAAATGAGACCATAGAGATTCCATTGGACTTACTTCTGCCATTCATGAGCTCTGATGAGTATTTTTCCTCTGAAGAGGATGAGCATGTCACTGAAGAGCAAGTTGCTAAATACCTTGGAGCAATCATGAAGCTAAATGACAAGTTGTTTGGAAATGAGACTTGGGAGGATGAACCCCCTTTGCTCACCAAAGAACTGGATGACTTGTCTAGGCAGAAATTACCTCAAAAGAGACAAGATCCTGGGAAGTTCTCAATACCTTGTACCACAGGCACCATGACCTTCAAGAAGGCCTTGTGTGACCTAG